>NC_056749.1:499785825-499865825 GCF_019279795.1 Protopterus annectens
AAACATCTTGGTTGAAGTTACAATCAAAGAAGGAATTATAAAGCATGATGGCTGCCTATGTACTTTTAGGGCCTGACATTTGTAAGACAGACACCTTGCCAACCACAATAATTTTCAACAAGAATAAGAATGTGAAGATAACAGTTTCTATTAGTTTGGGCATGCCAATTAATTTGGTGTAATTAGATGAGCTGAACTAGAAGGGTACAGTCTGATAATGCTGTATGTACCTCATTTACATGATCACCTTTGAACATGGCATGTATTGTACAGGTGTAAACTGTTAGTGGACCATATGTTGTGAATGAGTTCTAATTATTAGTGCAGTTGTTTTGCTAATATGCTTACCTTCTAATTTAAACTTAATATAATTCCCTTTATTGTATCCATGTCATGAAGCAAGGAGTGCAGAAATTGCTTTGTATGCATTATTTGCAGTACAAAACATTATAGTTGCAGAAAGTATTCTTTGACCATTTATGTAACATTTCATGGTGATTATGACTCGCATCCTAATTAGATGAGTGAAACTGCTACTGCTTTCAGCTCCTCAGCTTTATTCTGTTAATCAAAGTCTTTGGGTAAATATTTTTAGAAGCAAATTTTAAAAGAGAACATGGTGATGTAGCAATATGGTTCATATGGGTTTTGAAATACTTCTCTGTACTCATGACTTGCAGTATCAAGGACTGGTTTGGGCTGAGAATTGTTTTTTTGCATAGCCTTACATATACACCCCCTTCCCCTACATACACACACACATACACACATGCACACACGCACACAAGCACATGCTAAAGTTTCACTGTGTATTTGTTTCTCTTTTCACTAAAAAGCAGGATTCAGGAACTCGTAGATCCTAATCTTTGTCAAACCCCATGAAATTCTAGGTTGCCTAAGTAATTTCTTGCTCCAGTAATTTGATGCTATAATTGCAGACATTTTTGATATTTTAACTGTATTAATACAAATCATATTAAAACATAATATAAATAGTACTCAGTGTAAAAGACCTCAGATTTCATAAGAAAATTATCCTATATTTCCCAGCTTGAAAAATGTGTTTTTATTTATTTTTGATTGTATCTGTCTGTCATTACATGCCCACATATATCTCATTTTAATGAAGTATCCTGTTAAGTAAATGACTTTAAATGTCTTTATTTTGTAGTTATGTAGAAACAAAAATCTGCTATTGCTGAAGCATATAATGAAGTGTTGCAGTTTTTTTGTCTTTGTTCAAATGTGTCTTTAATTGGACTCCTTGCCTATTCTTTGTTACTAAAATATTTCTCTACAACATCAATAGATTTAGTTGCAGCACACTAAACCATATCTTGGGATTTCAAGAAGTAATGAGGTACAACTTCCTCTGTACAAAATCAATATGAATTTAATCAGAATGTAAATACTCGTGAGTTTTCTGAATCACATCAGGAATTTTCTGCTCCTTATTTAAAAACACTACCCTTCACAAAAGTTATTTTATTAATAAACAGGCAGAAACAGTATCTGCAAAATATTATTTCCACTATCTTACAATTGTGTAAATTACTGGAGGCAAATTGGATAGACTTCTTTGCTGTTATGTTATAGTAAATCTTTTCATTTTACTAAATAGTGTTTGAAATATGTTGTTCTATCACAGCCTTTAAGCAAAGATTTCACGTATCTTGAAGAGAGCCTTCCAGTTTCAAAGTTCTGAATGTTATAGCACGCATGATATGTGTTAACCTCTGGGGGTTCATTCAGTTGCAAAAGGAACAGGTGTCTTCTAATTTTCAAGTGTGGATTGCGGCTAACATTCCTTATGTTAAAATCCTCATCTTTCAACCTGGCAGACATCCAGACATTAACTGGTGAATGTGCAGACGTTATTAATACTGACAATATACATAACAGCAATCATTATGACATGAATGGCTGGTATGAGTAAATATGCCACAATCTGTCTTTAGAATACAGAGGCTGTCATCTGTCGTCAAACCACATGGTCATTTAAAATACCTAAACTTGATTATACGTAGCATACTTACTGCAAACAATGGAAATCTGGCTTTTTTCATAAGTCCATATGGAAGCTACAGCTGAAGCTGTCAGGTATATTTTGGTTGTGCTAACCGAGTAAATAAAATGCTGGATTTTTTTTTCTTTTTTTAATGAGCATCACCGTTTTATTATTTTTAGTGTCTGCAACTTAGTGTATTAGATTAAAACTGCAGTCTGTTAAATGATACATGACAGGATCGTACATTGGTGATTTCTGTGAATATTATATTTAATATCCATTTGAAAACATGAAAAGATGCATTAAGATGAAAATTCATCACAAAACTGATGATTATGCAAATTAACATGGCAGTACTTATAACAACAGTACTTGGAAGCGAAGGAAGACTATGTTTGCTTCAGTAAAACAAACAAATGTATCTATAGGTATTTGCAATAGTTAAACTGGAACATTTTGATAAAAACAGTATACTAAGTGACAGAATTATTAATTTAAACAGTTTATAAAGTTATTAATTAGTACCGCAATAATCCAGAAAAAGAATAAAAAGTGTCTGCTATTGTTGCTTTATGCCATTTCTAAGGAATACAAAATTTTTATCTGAAAAGGAACTTCCTCCCTGATTCCATCCAAAATGGTACATTTTCATTGATTAAATCTGCTAGCAGAAAACTGTTAAATTGCATTCCTGATATTGATTGTTCCTTAGTACCATAAAGAACATCCTTATGTGGGGGTATATGGGTTTGCTCACTTCCTAACGTCTCAGCTTTGATATTTATTTAAAAGTAGTACTTTCATATTAAGAGGAAAACAAACAGCTAAAGCATATACAGGGTGTTTTATTGAATCATTGTAATCCTACTGCTTACATGGACTTATCAACTGTGAGCAATTTAGAGAGAAGAAAGAGGGAGGCATATATTTAATAATGAAATCACTCCATATGCCTACTTCCAAGATATTCACATATGGAATTTACAATTAAGAACATATAGTGTGGGTCAAGTGCAACACAGTAGTCTAGACAAGTTTAAAGAACTACTTAGCAAAATAAACTGGTCACCACTAAAGGAACTGTCCGTAGAAGAAAGCAGTGCACTATTTTAACAGCAGTTTCTTACAACTACTTGATACCTTACCACCAGTTCGCACTAAAACAATTAAAAAGAATCCCATCCCCTGGCTAACCAAGTAATGTAAACAGTTAATGAAGAAAAGAGATGGATGTATGGAAACAAAGTGAAAAACAACCAGATCAAAAATAATATGAGGTACTACATAACCAAGTAACATAACAGGTTATCCCCATTCACAAAGGAGGTTGTTCCATTGAACTTACAAATTTTCAACCCATAGCCATATTTTGCCCCATTTCCAAAATACTTGAAAAATGTATTCATGTTCAACTCATGAGTTACTTACACCAAAACAACCTTCTTACAAACACACAACATGGTTTCCATTCTGGCCACAGCACTTCACAGCCCTCCTAGGCTTCACCAAATTAGTAAACAGAACTAGAAATTCAGGCTATTTTGTATCTGCTTTATTTCTTGACCTCTCAAATGCATTTGACACTGTCTCACATTCACTCCTCCTGAGCAAGCTCTCTGACATAAGCCTTACCCCTCCCACCCTAAAATGGATCCACAGCTACTTATATGATCGAAAACAAGTTGTAAAATGCTCAAACAATACCTCCCCCTTTCTACTTAATCCCACTGGAGTCCCAAAAGGATCTGTCTTAGGACCCATGCTTTTTAACATATTTGCAAATGACCTAAGTACTGCTTCCTCAAGTGGAAAATTGATACAATATTCAGATGACTCCACAATAATCTGCACCTCTCCAACTTCCCACCATTACTCAACAAACTTTTTCTGCTATTGAATCCTGACTTTTTAACTGTCAGCTATTCCTTAACCCAACAAAGACCAAAATGCTTCTCTTCCTACCAAAAAACTGCTCTATCGACCTAAATTATTTCAAAATCCACTCTGCAGACAATACCAGTATTGAAATATTCCACCACACTAAACTGCTAGATGTTGTCATAGATGATCAGTTAAAATTTGATCTCCATATTCAAATAAATATAAAGAAAATCCACCAAAAACTTGTCACACTCTATAGAAACAAACACTCTCTAAACTCATCCACCAAAACTACCTTCACAAGAACTGCCCTTCTACCCTCACTGCTTTATGGAGCACCTATACTTGCCAAACTGCAAAACTCCACTAGGTGCAAAATGGAACAGTGCTACAGTAAAGTGGCCAAATGTGCCACCAATTTTAAAGCCAGATCACACTGTCTATCTCTACAAAACCTAAACTGGCCAGAATTCCCCAACCACCAACTATTTGTCCAAATGGTAACACTCCACACCATTGTATACAAACCCCCAACCTGTCCAACTCAGAACAACATCAAACCATACTACCCAACCAGAATCCTGAGGTCTGAAGATAAAAAACGTCTCACTATCTCCAAACCTTTCAAAACAGCTGGACAAAACCTGCACTCACACTATGTAGCCAAAGTTTGGAAGTCACTCCCACTACCAATAAGAGATACCTCTAACTTGGCAGCATTCAAAACATCCCTTAGACAACACATGAATAGCTCTTGGCAGTGAGCATGCACTGACCCAGGCTAATCTACAAGTCCAATCCTAACTTTCTCCCTCCCTCACTCTCCTCATCCCTCTTTCATACTATCCCTACATCACTCTAATCTTATCTCCACTCTATTCCCACCTTACCCCCCTCATCCCACCCCACCCTCCTGCTAATTTCCCCATACCAACTCTTACTATCAACATTTCCTCCTATCTCATCCCCTCATGTGTACCCCACCTAATGAATATACTTAGCTGATATCCTAAGCCTATGTTTGCTTGCAAAGTAGCATGTAAATATTCACTGTCTACCTTATATCATGTAAAACATGTTTAGTCATCAAAATCATCACAAAGTATCTTGTTATTCTACTCCACTATTATTGTACCATTAAGCTATTTTACTATTATTGTACTTTTAAGACTGTAACCTACTGCCTTTTTACTGCTAATGATGTTCGTATAGTAAAGTCTGAATCTGAAGCTTTTCTCCCCGGTCCTGAACTGAAAGCGGGTTCTTACTGACCCATTTGTTCCCAGTAAACAAATGTCAGATAAATAAAAAATAAATAATGCAGTCTGAAGAATATGCAGGACAAGGAACCGAAAGGCAGTCATATATGCATAGGGATAAAACTTGATAGATATCTGCCCTATGATAACAGAATCTGACTGAAGAAAGGTTTAGACTTTAATGATTTGTGACAGTGCTGACAGTTCAACAGGCAGGCAGATTATAAATGTATATTCAGGAATCATTCTGAAATAATGGATTAGACACAACACCTATGGCAGAATACATTTTATTGACATTAGGAAAAAGCTGATAGACTTGTAAGTATACAGGGAAATACTACATACTTTGGAGAGAGTAGAATAATTGTAGTAACAAAGACAAATACACTTTTGGATAATAACTACAGATTGCTGACACATGGAAATTACAACAAGAATGGTATAGAAACCATCCTGGTAAATCTATGGTTATGTAAGCTGAACCACCACCAGTAGAAACAGATATGATTTAACAACTGTTTGAGTATATCTGATGTATTGTGAGCAGTTTTTGAAGTCTCTCCTTTGCAGCAACATGCATGAAAGAAAGGTTGTTCAGACTAGACTACACCATTAATATTGTACATAATCTTTGCCATGAATCTTATGATGAAATATTAATGAAACTTAAAAAAACTGTTAAGCAGGCTGATCGTAGATTCCATAGCTATAATAGAAAAGTAAAGCAACAAACATGGCAATAACTGAGACCAGTTAAATATTTAGTAGTGTTGTACTTCATGTTTCATAAAACATTTTAGTGTTCCCTGGAAAATGTCGCAGAGCAGGTCATTAAACTTTCTTATTCATCAGCAGTGTTAGTTTAAGGTCCTACAGAAATGATTCAGGTAGTCACATCTGACAGTGTCCTGATGCTCAGTAGTGAGAAGAACAGCAGTACTGCTACTTATGGCTTAAACCACACTGACTGCTCATCTTTGCTGCAGTACACAGAACCCAGACCATGTAATCATTCAGCCATCATGAAAAGTTGTTAAACTTCGGTCTCCATTTGCAGCACTACTTTTCTTCATCTAATTCTCTCTCTCTCTGTTACTTATCCACTCTAATTCCCTTACTTCTTTATAAATGTTTCTCAGTTGTACTCAGCATTATCATTTCAACCTCTTCTTTCTTTCTCCTGCAAGTGTACATCACATATCCCTGCCCTCCTGCCTGTCAATTCTCCTCTCTTTAATTTTTGTGCTATTGGTCTTTCTCCATCACTCTCCTTAGCTCCTGAGCAACAGTTACTACAAGTGTTATTACAGAATTACAGGTGCTGCAAACAAGGAAGCTAGGTTACCTTTCTCCACTCTGCCACATATATACAGATATGTTTGTCAGTGGTACAGACAGCTCTCTCCAACACCATAACAATATCTGTGATCGCATCCATTTATTTCCCAAACCAACTGTCATTTTCAGGGTCTTAGTGGAAACCAGCTGATTAGACTTCCCGATTTCTGGGTTATTCTATGGAATCCACATATGTTCTCTTCTCGTAGTGGGTCATACCTGCTACTTCATCTATGAAAAGCAATCAAAGATGCCCAAACCACCTTGACTGATCTTTTCATCACAGATGGAGCACTGGATGTGCTGTGGGATCTTCCCAGATTAAGTGTTTTTCACATTCTAGAATGCAGAGTTAGTCCAATTTCTCTAAAAAGTAAACACATTTTTGTGCCTTGTGTTGACGGTCTCATCCTCACAATATCCACCCTGAGTACTTGAACAGAGATAAGATCTGACCTGTAATGTGAAAGCTTTGTCCTACTCATCTGGTCATGCTTCACTACCATAGTGTTGCACAATGCCTGTAGTTTTCATACTGTTAAACCTGTCTCCTTATCCACTGTGCCTTTACCTGTGAATAAGAACCCATATATATATTTAAACTCTTCCATCTGAAAGAGTTGCTCACTCTGTTTTTCTGCTACAGGTGCTGATGTCAGCCAATCTTTCTCTGGCAAAGAATAAGGACCTGTGATTTGAAGTTGCTGGCTTAGTTGCTATCCATCTACTAACTAATTTTGTGTATACTTATGAAAGCGCAACTATTCCTTGCTCTCAGACTTCAGAGGCAGTTGGTGACTTCAAATCAAAGGGGGGCTGCAGGAGACAGCTGAATGGGTGGAGTCAATGGGAATGGGTGTGGCCAATTAGAACGGGGAGGAGCTATGCTCAAAACCACAAAAACTGGAACTTTAATTAAATACTCTGCCCTGGGTGCCAAACCATCATTATGAGAGACCAATCAAGACAAAATGAAGTATAGAAGAAAAAACATATTTCAATCCATTGGCTGCATGACAGCTTACTTAATATCTAGATGGAAACAAAAAGGTTGTGAGGCATGAAAAAATAAATTACTTTTTAAATACATTACTGGAATGCTAGTCAAAATCAAGTATAAGAATAACAAGCAGCACTCAACTCAAACCACTTCTCCTTGTACTCCAGTTCTAATTATAATTTATATTCAGCTTTATTAAAGTACCAAGTAACATGCTGAAAGTAACAATCTCTGTGATACCCCCATTTGTAAAAATGTTTCTTATCCAAAAAAGACCTGCTGCCTGACAACAACTATTTACTTGTTTCATGGGGAAAACATGATCAAAGTAAAAAAAATGAAAAGCAAACAGGAAACAAGCTCAAGATACATTGCTTAAAGGATTACTGCACAGGATATGGACCGCACATGATAGATTGGCATTCTGTTTAGTTTGCAGGTAAAGCCTGTAATGAGCTCTTAAAATGTAATACTGTCATATGCATTTCAATACACAAGGCTTATATGTTATCTAGTTATGTAAGTATTATCTGCATGGCAACAACAGAAAGGCTTTCAATGTTGGCAATTCTTTAACAGTATGCTTATTATTACTTACTTGCATCTTACAATCTCAGACAAGCTTACCAGATGGTCATTAAAGCACTGCTACTTAAACACAGAGCAACAGGCACTTTCTGAATAATAATAAGCATAAATCAACAGTATAAAAATATGACAGAAACCAGAACATTCTGCAAAATCAAGGACAGATGAAAAGCCATTGTAGTACTTGTGTCTACTTTGGATGGGGGGATAGTCTGCACATTTACACTGCATAACTGCTCCTTGCCTTGCTTGGACACATCCAGAGTCACTACATGGGGGAGTGGGGTGCAACAAGTATGTCACAATTTGAAATGTCTCTGGCTGACTGAGATGGCCCTGACACATTTGTCATACCTCTCAACCTCAGAGCAAGAAATCTGGACAAAGCCATACATAGAAGTGGGACAAAGGCCCAAAAATAAGGACAATTTTTAAATATTGCTCTTATAAACTTAGAAAGATAATAGAATAGTAGGTCTTGCATTAGTATGAATTTTCTGAAGGGTATGAAATCTGAAACTGAAATGTCTGTCATTATTTTCTAACTTCAGTCGTTAATGATTTGCCACTAATTTGCCAACCCCCCCCCCACAATTTTATGAAAAATGGACCAAAAATGTGATTCAAAAATATAAAATAGCCACACAATACAGCTGGGTACCTGTCAAGGAAGGGACACTTTTTAATATTAGTACTGCTAACTTGAGCAGCTGACAAAATAAAAGAATCTACTTGCATTTCTGAAATAAAAGTAATCTATGTACTGATTATTACAGTTATTTATTAATTGTAAACCCTCCATGTTTTCTTCCAAAATTGCCGTTTTGCAGAGGGATTATTAGGGGAAGAGCAACATTTTGAGCCAAAATCGGGGACAGTTGAGAGGTTTGGATATGCCTAATTCTATAAAGCAATTTATTTGCATGTACCTCTCAACCTGTTAATGCAGGAAATCTGGACAAGGCCAATATGGGGGGAACATATAAACAGTACTAAAGATTGCTCTTGTATAAAATGAGACAGTTGATCAAATAGCAGGTCTTGCTTTAGCATGCATTTTTCTGAAGGTTATGAAGTCTGAAACTCAGTGTCTGTCATTATTTAGTGACTTCATTCCTAAATGATTTGACAGAAAACCACAAATTTTATGAGGAACAAACGAAAGATAAGCAAAAATCTATTCATTCTGCAAAAATCTGGACAGTTGAGAGGTATAGTTCAGCCGGGGCTGTCTTTGAGTTTGCTGCCCTTCCCCCCTTACAAAATCATGGTCAGATGGAGCTCCCCCCCTACAGCCATTCCAATGAACCATTACTTGGCTATTTCACCCCATTTACCATAAACACTAATGTGCATACTGCTTTACTTCTGCGATGATTTGGACTTAATTTAAAAGTTTTATTTTGCATTTTACAGAGCAAACACTAATAGATATCATATCTGCTAAACAAAGCAATGCAGTCTCACAATGAGAA
This sequence comes from Protopterus annectens, assembly GCF_019279795.1. Taxonomy (NCBI): domain Eukaryota; kingdom Metazoa; phylum Chordata; order Ceratodontiformes; family Protopteridae; genus Protopterus; species Protopterus annectens. The sequence continues at coordinate 499,795,378 of NC_056749.1, forward strand.
CAGACTTAGCATTAAAACTTCTCTACCCTTGAAAACTCACAATCACTGAAACAGCATTGAAACCCACATTCAAAGAAAATACATTTTGCCAGTGGCAGATTAACTTTGGGTTTGCGCTGTTTTCAGATCATAGGCCCCTTGCACACAAAACATACACATGCTCTTTCATACACCTTCCTGATTGTATTAAATTATATTCCTTGTACAATACAGTACAGTTTTAGAGGGTGTTTTAAATTTATTGTTTTTAAATTTTTCCAGTAAACAATGAAACAAAATGCATGCACCAGTAATGACAAAACTGTCCAGTTCAGAACATTTCCATAATAAAAGTCTACTCAGACTTCTACAGTCCACCAGTATCAGTACATATGCACAATCTCTGAAGAAGTAAAAGTCATCTAAATAATTCCACATTAAAGAGATCTGTAACTAATGAAGAGGTTGCTGCTAGCAAACAACTTTGTATTTCATTGTTTCATCTACAAATAAAGTGCCCATTACCCTTGAGGAATAAATTGCCTATCTTACACTAAAAAAATGATAAGCTAGCAATATTGCAATAGGGAATGGATGGCAAACTGATAACAGGTTCATAGTTACTAGGTATCTTTGCATCCACCCCTTTTGCAACACAGTACAGTATCAGAAATGCATCTACTGTAGGAGTAGAACCAACAGCCTTCTGCATCAAAAGCAAGTATACTACCTGTTGTGCTATTAACAATGCAAGCAGACTCACCATAAGCAGCACTAAACTTTTGCTCCCCTGCAGCTCTCAGCTCCTTGTAAAATCTACTCACTCAGTTGTATCTCTGAACTTTGCAGCACAAAGAAATCTGGAAAAAGCCAAAGTTTATTGTGGGGGGGACAAAAGCCCAAAAACCAGGGACGCATTTTAAACATTGCTTGTATAATGTTGGAAAGATGCTAGAATAAAATGCTGTGTTACCACCGTACATTTCACTGCCAAGCCTTAAACCTAGGACCCTGTGCAAAACAGTCAGAGCAATATATCACTATGTCAAATCAGCTGTCTTGTGAAAGAGGAAGACGGAAACTTAAATGGCTACCATTTAGTGAATTCAGTTCTCACCATAGCACAGCTGTCAACCTCTTAGCACAAAACACCGGAACAAAGCCAATAATGGGTGAATGCAGCCCCCCAAACATTCAGTGAATTCAGTTCTCACCATAGCTCTCAACCTCTTAGCAAAAAACACCCGGACAAAGCCAGTAATGGGGGAATATAGCCTGCAAACATATTCAGTGAATTCAGTTCTTACCATAGCTCTCAACCTTAAAACAAAACCTGGATGAAGCCAATAATGGGGGAATACAGTCCCAAAAATAGGGACAAATTTCAAATATCCATCTTATACACTTAGAAAATTGCTAGAATAAAAGCTTTTGTATTACCATGCACTTTCTGAAGAATATGAAGTCTGATATTCAAATGTGTGTCATTTTTTAACATTTGTTAACCAGGAAAGTCTGACTTGGAACAAAAGCTAATTTTTAGCAGAGGCCCAGAGAGAAACACTTCTGACAGATACGTCTTTGTAAGATGGGAGGACACTAGAGGAAACAAAAATAGGGAGGGCATACAGACTCCACACAGAAGGTAAGGCACCCCAGCCAAAAATCAAACCAGAGAACAAGTAGCTGTCAGGCAACAATGTTATGCTACCACTGCACCAATGCACTACTGGCTTTGTAAGGACACAAAAATACAGAAACCACAGATTTTATGAGGGACAGAACAAGTATGAGGGAAAAATCTGCAACATTTTTACAAATGGTGGTGGGTAGGGAATTCAGGCTCTTGCCACCTGGGCCCAAGGTACAGGGTTCAAGCCTTATTCTCTACCCACCACCATGTAGCACCTGGGGCATTTTACACACACACATACATATGTATTTTAGCAGTACTTTAACAACTATGGCTATGTATACGTACTCAGCATTTTTGTCTTTCCATCAGAGCATAACTGATGCCGCATGCACGCAGGCTTAGCATTTCTGATTATTTAGCCCATGGTAACAGTGTTTTGATAGCATTTAGACACTGTCATCAGATGTAGTTAAAGCTGTGTATCTGGGACATCCAGGAAATGCAGATACAGCAATGCCTTGTTTTGACTTATTGATACAGTGCAATGAACACCTTGCTTAAAACCACTCTCATTTTCTTTTACCATTATTTTGGGCTAAGCCCTAATAAATGCTTGGAATGTTCTCTTATTCTTTTGAGTTCCTGTAGCCTGGAGGAGCTGAACTTTTACGTGAAGTGAAAACAAGTGGGTATTTATACAGTTTGAATGACATATGAACAGTTTTATTGCTCGAGTAAGTAGCAGGTGTTCTCTTTTTACATTCAGTAGAATGAACCAGTTTAGATCATATCTATTATAGTTTATAACATTAAAAACACACCTGTAACCGATTTCTTTGATTACATGGTATGAAGGTATAGACTGGCAACAAGCTATTGCTTGCTAGACTGGTTCATTCTCCTGATGAGTCACATATCATGCTAAATGTGAGTTTTGCAGCACAGGAATTATTTAACTTCTGCAAACCTCAAAGGCTTACTATGTTCTTATTGAGATTTGCTGCAATAGCTCTGCTAATTCTTGTGTTTGAGCAAGAGAAAATCCTAATTTCACTTTACTTAACTGTTACAGAGTAAGTTGTAATGCTTTGCTGTGGACTCTTACATACTGCCTCAATGTTTGTCATGACCCTGTTTTACAAGGAATATAGAGATTTTCAACCTTATTTGCTCAACACATCTCATCTCATTTGAGTTTTATGTATACATAAATAAGTCTTACTGTTTGCCATGTCTGCAGTTAAAAGGTATTAGAATTGCATTTAAGCTTGCATTGATACTGCTGCTTGTCTGAAGATACTGTGTGTGGTTTTGATGGTATATAGTCTAGCAGTATAAGACCAGCTGTGATGGTTTACAGGGAATAAAGCACCAACTTAGTATCACTATGTATCAGGTGGACTGGTCAACTAGATGCCTGTGCACCTGAAGGAACAGTCAGAGCAGGACGGAGGTATGCTTGTCCTGTGAGGGAGGGGAATCATCCTAGGGCCATCCAAGTCTACAGTCCCACCAAGGAGGAGTGATGCTGACAAATGTGGTTTTGAAGGAAAATGTTTGGCTACTAACTTCTGAGGTAGCTCTCATTGTAAGTGCATAGGAGTGGGCATCCATATCGGTATGAACATTGTGTTCCCAGAGGTGATGCAGCTTCTCCATCTCACTGCCCAACAACCAACAACAGTTTACATTACCAGACTGTGCATCTAAGATGCTTGAAAGATAATGTTTTAAAGACTGCCCTCATGGCAGCATCTAGAAAAACAGCAAATAATGATTTTGAAGCAGGTAAAACAGAGTTGAGAAATATGTTGTTGAATAGAGGGGTCTTGTAAACAAGCATAAACAGAATAATAACAAAAATTAATGATAAGATAAAATATTTTCATATGCCATTAACTGAAGAGGGGTTTGAGACAAGAGAGGACAAGAGTGTGATGACAATGCATAAATGTAGGAAGGTGTTAGATTACTCAATTGATAGAAAGGAAATTAGTTTTACAATAGGCTGATACATGAGTGTAGAATGTTGTTGAATTACTCGACTGAGGATAAGAAAGTAGAAACAAAACACAGAGGAAGTAGAGAATTTTAAGAATAAACAAAACTCTGTGGAAAATAGTATGAATTGGACCCAAGTTCATGTGTCAAAAGGACAGTAACCACCAAAAGCAGAACTAACAAAAAAGTATAAAGACGAAAATAACATTTACTTATGGCATTTGCAAGGCACAAAGATGTATTTCTAGCACATATTTTTATACCAGGAAACAGGGAGAACATAATGGCAAAAATAACATTATATGTGCAATTCTGGAAATTTAATATATGTTCCTAAATATGATGGGTGCCCCTCATTTTCTACTGGAAAAATCAAGAAGGACGTTTGTATAAAGGTGAAGAGAATCATCACCATTAATTTATGAATTGAATGGTAATTTGCTTACTCGGTTCGGTACTTACCTTGTATAAGCCGCTGAAAGTCCAGCGAAGGAATTTAGGCCACCAAGGCAAGCAAATAAAATCCACCACACAAGTGACAAGTCCACAACCGAAACTGGCTGCAACTGTTTGCTTTTCGCTCTTTTCCCAGCACATAAAGCCCGGGAAGAGAACGACAACCAATCAGCATTTAGCCCATCCACGTCATGTACGTGCCTGCGGACGTGGTAGTCCGAACCCCTTCCAATACTATGCGGTTCCAAACCGCATAGTCTGCTGGGCATCACACTGATGCCTTAATTTGCTATCCGAACTGCAGCGCAGAGAAAAAGAGAAAAAAAAACGTCTTTTTTTAAAACCGTCGCAACCCGGAAATAGAAAGTGCTCGAACTCGCAGACGAGTCAGTCAGCGTAAAGCAGCTGGCTGAGAAAGACTCACTAAAGACAATAAAAATTAAATAACTAAAAAGTGCTTTTTTCTTGCTGAGGGGGCTGCAGTCCGGCAGTCCGATGGCACGAGCCGCCCCTTCACCATTCATTACAAAACGTATTCCTTGAACATATATTACAAGGCATTTCATTTATCAGATACCAGACCCTCACAAATGCCATATATAGATAAAAACATAGCTACATAGTGGGATAGTATTCTCAAATTTGCAAGCAATTAACAACCACATTCTGAAATCCAACCTTTCACCATCCCACAAAGACTGGAACAGCTCTGTTAATTTACAATTGTTAATGTGATATGTCTGACTAAGTGGTTTAACTACTGCTTCCTGGAGGAAATCTGAATAATGTTTATATATGTAATGGAAAATGACAGAGCTGCACTTGGTTTGGCTACTTCACCTGAAAATTACAATGAATCTGCTACATCTAAAGGCAGCCACTGCTAAGAGAAAAAAAATAAGCATCTTTTTGCAATTCTGATGATTATTTTTACTGTATTTCATAACAATATTGTTACATTTCTCACACTTTAGTAGAATTTCGAAGTGGAACTGTTTCTGCTGCTGCTGTAGTACTTAATCACACTGCCTTCTAGTTTTACAGGACAGTGGTATCAATATTGTGTGGTTTACCTGCACCTGAGCTCTAAAACCAGAATTTTTACATTAAGAGTGATTTCTGACTCTACTCTTGTGGCAGAAGTGTGCTGTAGCAAATCTATCTGAGTTGGGGATTGCTGGCAGAAAGCTTATAGCATGTTTTCCTGATTTGTCTGTAGGTCTTGCTACATATTCTCATTCTCATATTTTAAATAAGCCCAGTGTTTGCATAGGAACATTTTGCATTTCTCCTGATTATTTTTACTGTATTTCATAAGAATCCTGTATTACTTCTTGCATTTTTCATACTTTAGTAGAGTTTCAAAGTTGAACTGTTTCCACTGCTGCGGTAGTACTTAATTACATTGTACCTGCTAGTTTTACAGGACAGTAGTATCTAGATTGTGTGGTTTCCCTGCACCTGAGCCCTAAAACCAGAATTTTTACATTTATTTATTTATCTAAAATTTGATTACTGGGTAGTGTCCATCTGGGCAAGTAGCCCGTTTTCAGTGGAGACATGGGGAGAAAAGCTCCCAAGTAAAAGTTACAAAAAACTTATGATAAAAATACACACATTGAACAATTAAGTAGAAGTTACAAATGTTGATAAAATAAATAAGGTAACAGATATGACAAGATAAAAAAATTCAAAAGTGTGCATATGAGAATAATTAGAGTTCAAATTACAAGAAGAAAATAGGACATTTTTTTTTAAATGTAGGATTGACAAGTGGTGTGATTCATAGGCTAATCAGTCCTAGTATAGGAGCAAGGAAATAATAACAGGAATAACAAAAAGACAGAACAGCAGGGAGGTTCTTTTGGGAGAAGTGTGCTGTAACAAACCTCTGAGTTGGGGGCTGCTGCCTGAAAGCTTATTGTGTGTTTTCCTGATTGGATTGGTCTGTAGGCCTTGCTTTTATAAAACTTGTTTTTCTGATGGTATACAAGTTCAGGCTGTTCTCAGCTCAGCGATGGTTGGCAGTGCCCTATATAGATGCAAATACAATTAAGTTAAAATTTCCCTTAGAATAACTAACTTTGCAACCTTCCCAGAGCCCCTGTTGCTTTAGGAGCATCTGAGTTGCACACAGAGTAGCATCTTCTTGTTGAATCGCTGCAGTTCACACTGAGTATAGCATCCTTTCTTCATCCTTGTGCTATCATTCCAGTCCAGTTAAATCTCCCCACTCTTCTCCCTGGTTAAACCTATAGTAAAAAAAAACTAAAACCAAGGATAGGCATGTTCCTGCCATCTCTATGCCCAGTTTAGAGGACATGGGTAACCTGGGGTAATGTAACAATTGTCTCTTGTATGCTGACAACCACTTAATCCTGAATCAAGCAAACACAGTATGTGAGAGACATAGTTTATACTTTGAAAACTGAGACACGAGTCTCACATTTATTTATTTATTTAAGTTTGATGACCGGAGTAGTCCACTGGGCCATAAATAGCCTGTTTTCAGTGAAGGCTACGGGAGAAAAGCTCCAAGACATTACATTATACATGTTACAATAGATAAACAATAGTTCAAACAGGTTAAACATTAAGTTGTAAGACCTTAGTAGATTAACATTTAAACATATAGTTACCAGCCCTCAGTAGGTAAGATGAACCTTGCCCATGGAGGTAGTATCAGTATATTTATTTGGAAAGTGTAGTACATCAGACAGAAGAGAGAAGATCTGTCCCTGGTAGGGGAGAGATTGTCTTTTGTTGAGATATAAGCAATAGTAGATGGTAATTTTAGAAGATTACAGAGCAAGATAGAAAAAGAGAGGGGGTTTGAAAGTGGTTATGTTGGAGTGTGACATGGGCATTCCCATTTGGAAGAAAGTTGAGAGAATAGCTGAGATTTGAAATTGGTATGGTTTGGTAGGTTGCGTAGGTGGGAGGGGAGAGAGTTCCACTGTTTAGCTAAAGGGTAGGACAGTAGTAGTTGGCCAGGAGGGTGTGATGGTTTGTGGACCTGAAGGAGATTTTGTTTTTTGGATCTGAGTGAGCGGTTGGGAATATAGGGTTTTAAGGATGTAGCAAGAGAAGGGCAGTTGGCAGGTTTAAAGATGAGCTTGTGGGCAATGTTGAGTTATAGGTAACTGAAGTAGTTGGGTAGTTCAAGCCATTTGAAAGTGTGGAGGGAATGGCAGTGGTGGGATGACTTTTTTGAATTGGTTGCAAATTTGCAGATTTTGTGGTAGCAAGATTTGAGTTTGGATAGTAAGCCAAGATGGACATTGGTGAACAGGGGGGCACCGTACATAAGAGAGGGGAGAAGGAAGGTAAATCCAAGGGTTTGTCTGGTTGAGGGGGTGAGGAAGCGGTTGTGCTTGTAGAGAAGACCTAGTTTTTGGTGTGTTTTCTTGATTGAGGAGTGAATGTGGGTATCAAATTTTAGTTGTTCTTCAATGATGATGTTGAGAAGCTTGGTGTTGGGAACAAGTTCAAGGTGTGTGTTGTTCTGACTGTGTGGTGAATGAGTTTTTGTCAATCATGGAGTATTTAGTAGGGGAAAAAATCATAAGTTTAGTTTTATTTGCATTTAGAGCCAGATGGTTGAATTGCATCCAGGTTTCTGTTTTGGAGAAGGCTAATTGGGGTTTTGCTAGGAGCTTGGAGGGGGAGAATGCTGAGCATATGATTGCTGAGTTATCTGCATATTGGATGACAGAGGATTCTGGGATGTAGCGGGTGTAGGTAGGAAGGGGGAAGTTGAAGTTTTCTAATGGACAGCTTGTTGGCAGTTAGACAGGTAGCTAGAAAACCAGGCTAAGGTGGCGGGAGAGAGGTGAAGGGTGGAGAGTTGGGAAATGAGTAAGGTGTGGGACATGGTGTCAAAGGCCTTTGACAGACCTAGAAAGAGTGCAGACCCAAATTTGCCAGAGCCGTGGTCAAGGTTGATAGTTCCAAGAAAGAAAAGAAGGGCAGTCATTGTACTGTGGCCAGGGCAGAAGTCATGCTGGGTAGAGGAGAGGAGATTGTTTAGGGTTAGGTGTTTCATGAGTTGAGCTTGGATAGTTTTTTCTACAATTTTAGAAAGAGGGGAAAGGATGGCAATAGGCCTGAAATTGGTGGTATCAGTGTTTTTGCCACCTTTGTGGAGAGGAATGATATAAGTGTGGTGCCAGATACAAGGAACATAAGATTCATGTATGGATCTATTTATAAGAATAGAGATAGGATAGGAGATGCTGTCTGCAGATTGAGGAAGATAGGTGGAAGATTGTCAGGTGCATTGTGACAGGGTTTGAGGTTGAGGAGAAGTCTTTTTATAGTCCATGTGGGAATGGGAGTTAGGTGGAAGGGTGTGGAGGAAGGTAGGTGATTGGGGTGATGGTTGGGGCTGGAGGGGCTGAGGCTGGAGGAGGGGGATGGGAAGGAGGTGGATATTTTAGCTATACAGTCTATGAAGAATGAGTTGAACTGGGTGGCTGTGTCAGGGTCAGTGAGGGTGGGATTTGGACAGGGGTTTTCTTTATTACCAAGGCACAGAATGGACAAGATAGAGCCCCAGAATGTTTTGGGGTTTGTTGAGTGCAAGGATTGGAGTTTGCAGTAGTGGTATTTGCGGTCTTTACTTATTAGCTTTTTTGTGGAGTTTTGAAGTTGCTTAAACTCTAGGAGGGGGTTGTTTTTTTTTTACATTGTTTCCATTTTTTGACTCTCTGGTGCATAGCTAGTTTCATTTCTTTTGATAACCATGGGCAGGTAATGGTTTTGATGCATTTGGCTCAAGGGGGGGGGCTTGCTGGTTGAGGAGTGTTAGGAATGAATGATTGAAATAGGATACGGCATCATCTAGAGGAAGGGTTTTTAGAGGGGACCAGTCAGTATCCTTTAGGCATTCTGAGAAAGTTAGTGTAGTTGAAATCAAACCACAGGACTGGCAAATCTGACAATAAGGCATAGACCAGAAGTAGAAAAAAAGAATTTAATCCAGTAAGAAACACTGACTCAGTGTTTCTTACTGGATTAAATTCTTTTTTTCTACTTCTGGTCTGTGCCTTATTGTCGGATTTGCCAGTCCTGTGGTTTGATTTCAACTACACTACGTTTGCTTGTGAGTTCCTGGGTTGGAGCTTTTTGTTTCTTTGGAGGTTATTCTGAGAAGGTTAGAGGGTTGTAAGAGGAGAGGTTATAGGTTTGGATGTAGTGGTGGTGTTTTTGTAGAGGAGATGGGAGCCAGTCAGTGAAGGCTGGTAAGTGATCGCTGAGAGGGTCTGGTATTACTCCTGCTTTGGTGATATGGTTAGGGTGAGTTGTTAGGATCCAGTCAATGATGATTCCAGAGGTACCATCTTTATTTCGTCTGGTTGGAGCATGTATTAGTTGGGAGAAATTGTACAGATTGACTGTGTGGGAAGGGGCTTCAGAGTTAATAGTGGTCCAGTTGATGTTGGTATCACCAAGGATATAGGTTTCATTTTTTATGTTGGAGGAAAACCAGGATAGGATGTCTTCAAGTGTTTTGATGTTATTGCCTGGAGGAATTTAGATGGCAGCGATACATATGGACTTGTGGTTGTTTATTTTTAATAGACCTATTGTAATTTCAGCATTGGCAAAGGTTGGTATTTTATTGGTATAGGGAGTTAAGGTAAAGGGTGAGGGGTAGATAATAGCTACTCCACCTCCTTTTTTGTGAAGTCTGTTGTTGCGAATGATTTGGTATTCCTGTGATAGAATTTCACTGTCTTTTATAATGGATTTGAGCCAGGTTTCAGAAATGGCGGTTATGTCTGGGTGGTTATGGGAGAGCCAGGCATGGAGGTTAGGGATTTTGTTTCTAAGGCTTTGTGCATTAAGTGTAGTGAGGTGAATGGACTTTGGTTTCATGGACTGAGTGGAGAGTTTGGTGAGATTGATGTTAGAGACATGTCCAGGGTTGGGGTAGATGTCACCAGCAAGAGAGAGGGAGTGATATGGTGAAGGAGTAGAGTGAGGTAGAGTGTATGGGATGGGTAACTTAGATTGTGTGAAACCTACTAATTTTCTGGAATGACATGTAAGAGAAGAGTACTGGTAGGGTGGGCAGGGGAGTAGTTTTGGTTTGAAGAGAAAGTTTGAGTTAGAGGAAAAGAGTTCATGTGAGATGGATAAGTAGAATGGGGAGTGAGGTTTATGGTACGAGGCAGTGGAGTGTGTATGAGAGGGGTGGTATGGCTTGGGGAAATGTGTGAGATATGACAGACAGGAGAGAGAGATTAGTAGGACAAATGGTGTTATAGGGAGTGATGATATGAAGAGCACTGTAGGAGGAGTTGGTTTGTGTAGTGATAAGTTTACAGGTGGGTGGGGTGTGATATAGATTTAATGTGATTGGTGTTGTGTGGGGTGGGGAGGAGTCAGGGGATGTATAAATGTACAGGTAGTGGGGGCGGGTGAAATTTGGGGGCAGGGTAGGGGAGCGGAGTGAGCCCGAAGGGCAAACAGAGCAGGTAGAGCCAAGAAGAAGTGATAGTCCACAGAAAAAACAATCAATAAGTGGGACTCTGAAGCTGGGAAGGAGTTACAGGCAGAGAGTAAGTAGTGTTAGCAGTTAAGAGGGAAGCTCAAGAATTACATGGGTATTCCACAGTACTCTAATATAGGGCAAAGAATAAATATAATTAAATGTAACAGTGGAGACAAGGCAAAAAATTATAGTGTACGTCTCTCTGCAGTGGGTGTATGCTGCCACCTAGTGGCAAAAGTATATGGTGAACTGAAATTAATTATACTTAGTCGTCTCTCTCTCTCTCTCTCTCTCTATATATATATATATATATATATATATAATTATGTTTAGCAGAAGCAGTCAGGGCAATGAATTGTAAAATCTGGAAGGGAGGGAATGGTTGGCCATGGACTGCAGTAGGCTGCTATCGTGCACGCCGAGGGTAGATTACAGCTCTAAAACATAACCAAGGCTACAAGTAATAATTAAGCTACATACACGCAGGCTTCTTTTAGGAGGGGACACCACACTTTTAAGAGCAGTGATGTTACCTAGGGAGTAGGCAGTTCAAGGACATCTTCTTATAGAAGGAGGTATTCCTGGATACATTTTGTAGTGAGGGAGCACCCAGGTAGCAAGACGCAGGCTTCTTTTAGGAGGGGACACCACACTTTTAAGAGCAGTGATGTTGCCTAAAGAGTAGGCAGTCCAAGGATATCTTCTTATAAAAGGAGGTATTCCTGGATAAATTTTGTAGTGAGGGAGCACCCAGGTGGCAAGAAAGCAGGCTTCTTTTAGGAGGAGACACCACACTTTTAAGAGCAGTGATGTTGTCTAGGGAGTATGCAGTTCAATGACGTCTTCTTATCGAAGGAGGTATTTCTGGATAAATTTTGTAGTGAGGGAGCATCCAGGTAGCAAGACACAGGCTTCTTTTAGGAGGGGACACTACACTTTTCAGGGAATTGATGTTGCCTAGGGAGTAGGCAGTCCAAGGACGTCTTCTGTTGTCAAAACATGCACATCATTTCCCTCACAAAATATGGTCTCAACATATAAACCCACATATGCAGAGCTACTCACAAGTAACTAACCAAAACCTCAAAGGCCTTCTGTACACTGCCCTCGGAAACTACATGCAAACAAAACCAAGTCATCACCAACCATTACACATACAAAATACACATCACTGTGTATCCACAAGCCAGTCCCTAAGACCAAACACCACTCATTCAAACATCCTGGTCATAAGAGACTCCATCGTGAAACATATGGATGTCCCCTCACTGGGTTGGATAAAGAGAGATTAACACTTAGCTGCTTTCAGATGCCAGAATTTGCCAGATCATGCATGTACTCACGTCACTCAGCCATAAGTATCAGAATGACTTAGTCATAGTCCTTGTGAGTATGAATGACTGGAGATGTACCTCCCTGGACTATATGAAGAGAGGCATGATGAACATCTCTGAATATGTGTCACAGGCTGGTATGAGCCTCGCATTGAACAGCATTTTACCCTAAACAAGAATGATACCATGATACAAACAGAAAATGATTGACTTAGCTACTGGTGTCATTCCAAGGGGATCCAATATTTGACAGGGTGGGACAACATGATAGGTAGACCATGCTGCTTTGCCAGTAATGAACTGAACCTGTCAGTCCTAGGCTTTCAAATAATGGCCAAGGCATTAGCCACCCCCAAAGAGCCTTTTTTAGGCATTGCCAAATCAGCAGACCTACCAACATAACAAATTCTTCTAATGCCAAGCTTAAGGTACTGCTGATCAATGCTAGGAGTCTTAGCAAGAAACTGTACTCCCCAGAAGCTCTTCTCACCCTGCAGAATTCTGATGTCTCTACATTTGCAAAGACCTGGTTCAGGGCTGTGGAAAGCACCTCAGCAGTGCAAGTCGACAATCTCTATCGCACATTCATAATATTCTCTGAAAAGGAAAAAAATGAAAGGGGGAGGTGTTTCCATTTACATAAAAAAAAAATAACACACCTCTAAATTTTTCAAGCAGGATGACTCGCTTGAGCTACTCCATGTCCAGATGATCATAGGCAAAATCCTTTACCATATCATTGCTAGCTACAGGTCCCCAACCATGAAGCATGAAACCCTCTCAAGTTTCTAGAATCACTTACCATTCAACTAAACACACTAGTCATGGGCAATTTTAACTACCCCTCTATAAACTGGGAAATGTACATAAACACTAACATGCAGGCTAAGAGATTTCTGTACATTCTCAATGCAATTGCTGTGGAACAGCCAGTTTGAAATCCCACTAGGGGTTCAAATATCCTTGATATAATACTAACAAGCAAGGGGGGAGTGTTGCACCTCACTCCCAGGTATAATCTCCTCATCAGTAAGATCGGATCATAAATTGATCTCCTTTGAAATAAATGTAACAGTAGAACCCCAATCAAACCCTAAAGAATTTTTTCCAAGGCAAATTAAGTTCTGTTATGTGATAATATAGGTAAATGTAAAGCTCCCCCTAAACACAAAAACACAGAGGACTATGCAGAAATATACGCAAATGCCCTGTACAACCATTTAAGCAACTGCATATAAACATCAGTCTTGACCTTACTAAATCCAGGTCTAGCCAGAAAAAACAAGCCACCCTGATGGACCCCTGGCATAATTACACTATCCAACAGAAGGAACAAATTCTTGTCTAGAAATATGTGGGAAGATGCACAACAGAAAAACAATATTTCTCATTAGTCTCAACAGGCAAATCAGGGAACTAGTCAAGTCTCTAAAAGCTAAATACAAGACTGAAATAGCCTCCCAAGCAAAGGATAACCATAAAGTATTTTTTACTTATGTCTGAAATCTTACGGTTAATACTAAACAATGTGCTGAATTGGCTGTAGATGGCACAACCTATACTCACCTAGAAGAAATAGCAAACCTGCTTGCAGATAAATTCAGCTCAAATTTCACCTCCTCGTTACCTAAATTCAACTCAGATTTCACCTACTCATCACCTCCAGTCACTCCTCATGAAATACTGCCTACCATTCCTTTGACTGTTATCACAAAAACAGGTCATCACTGTGCTCTCTAAAGTTAGAATCATGGCATCATTGGCCCCTGAAGGAATTGCAGGGTACCTATTAAATAGCTTGAAATGTGGCCTAGCAGACCTTCTCAGATCTCTATTTAACCACAGTCTCCAAGCAGGCTTTGTCCAGTAGAAAGGAGGACAGCAACATTCATCCCTCTACACAAGGGAGGATCATCAACTGACCCAGGAAACTACCACCCTTAAGTCTGACTAGCCTCATATGCAAGGCTGTGGGAGGGATAATCATGGACCTGATTAACAATGACATAGAAAATCTCCAGTCTCTAGACCCAACCCCGTGGTGGACCTTCTTTGAGAAGGTCACAAAGGCCATGGGTAAAGGTAAAACAGTGCACACTGCCTACCTTTACCTGGCCAAGGCATTTGACACAATAACCCACTCAGGTATTATAGATACACTCACAAAATTGAGCATACATATATCACTAGATGGATAGGCATATGGCTCATTGATAGGGCATACATTGTTAGAGTGGAAGAATACACATCTAGCAAGAAACCAATTACCAGTGGAGTCCACAAGGCTCTTTGCTGGGCCCCCTCCTGTTTGGGATATACATCTCAGATGTCAAGGCAAATGTAGGTGGTCTTTGGCTAACCAAGTCTGCTGATGACTGTAATTTGGGGGCATTCATTGATTCCCTAAATGATGTTGATATTCTACAGAAAGGTCTGATACAGACTAATGATTGGTGTCAGAGCCACGGCCTCAAACTAAATGTGAAGAAGTTCATAATAATACCCTTTGGGAAGTCAAATACCTCTACAAATTACAACTTTGATAGCACTTTCCTAAGAGTGGATTCAGTGGTGAGAGATCTTGTTATTCAGATGGATAGTAATCTGAACATTGACCATCATGTGTCAGCGATGGAGAGGAAATCCTGTCTGGCTCAGCTTATAATTAAGGGCATGGCATCCAGATCTAAGGATGTCATAGTGCTACTTACTCGGCCCTTATCAAATAGTAATTGAGTACAATGCACCCTTTGGCATGTACCTCGCCAGGCACCTGCAACAGTTGGAGCATCTTCAGAGGTTTCTCACCAAAAAATAAAGGATATAACCAACATGTCATATGCAAACCATTTAAAAGGCCTATCACTGTATTCAGTTTCCTACTGATTACTGAGGGTGATCTCCCCCTGACCTCAAGGCAGTCTCTGACCCAGCCTCAAAGAAATGTTGCATATTCGCAAAACTAATTCCATGAAGGATAGCAGCTCCAAGGATCTAAACCTGATCTCTGACATGAATAGATCATGTTGGAGAGACCAATATGTATCCCAGAGATTAGCCCTCCTCTGGAACAGGCTTCCTTTTCACATGAAGCAGAGCCCTTCCCTGACCATCTTCAAGTGCAATCTGGACCAATGGATAAGAAATTGCAAATTCACTCCTGGGGTGGCTCCCATGTACTTTGTCCCAGCCCCCCTTTAAATAAACCACACCAAGCACAGAAAGCCATTTGATGACCTTTATTGAACATTATTGTACAATGAACTTATGCACACAAAACAACATCAATTATCTTCATCAGCAACAATCTCAGGGCAGCGTAACTACTCACCCCAGATGAATATACCTCAGGGCAGCATACCTACTCACCCTGATACCTCTTCCACCTGGGCAGCGTACCTACTCACCCAGCACTTAAATAGGCAGTGTACCTGCTCACCTCCTGAACAAACAATCATAAACCAATGAATAACCACCTTTCTTAAAATCCTGTCCCTCTTCACCGCCACCAGCCTGGTCCCCAAGCTGTTCCCCCTCCTACACCCTAGCACCAACCATACCCTCTAAAAAGCTTTAAATGCAGATTAAACAGATTCAATCCTACCTCTTTAAGATGGACCCCATCCATTCTATACCAGACCTCCTCTCCATCCCCAAAATCTCTATGGTCAATGGTATACATCCCTAAAATTCATAACTGCCTAGCCAATCTCTGATTGATGAACCTGCTGACCCTATAAATCACCCTATAACTATAAGCATTCCTCTGACACAAACAAGGAACCAACTCTGACCAAACAATTTCCATACCTGGGTACAATGCCTGTAATCTCAGCAAGTCCTGAAGAATAATATCCACTAATCGCTTTTTGGAAAGAATGCCCAAATCATTGCCCCCCCCCAAAGGAATTACTAATATACAAGGACATCCCACCTTCAATTTAACCTTCTCAAATTCATGCAGCAACCTATCCCACCTAAGAACCCTAACCCCATGCCAAGTCACTGACCACCCTAAATGTGATAAACCCAAATTTATCCCATCTTCCATGACTAACGCATGCTTATCCACCCAGTGGATATATGAATGCCCCAAGATGATAATATGCTTCCCTAAAAGAAAAGAAAAGAAAAGAATGTCATTAATCAGACCAACGAGTTTATCTAATATATGATAAAAATGCATTTGAAGACCACCTCCCCAATCTCTTAATCACTTCAATGGAACTACCCTCTCTAGCTAAATCTGAAGTCCTACCAATCATAAAAGAGTGAGCTGCAAACCTATCCACTGGAAATCCCATGCATCGTAAAACCCTCCTCACCAAACATATGAATCTACTACTCGACACCACCTTCCCATCCATTGAACAAAAAATTAACTTATCCTCTTCTGCCTCCTCATGAATTCTTTAGCCCATATTACTGGACAAAGGCTAGGATCCCTGTCAGGTTTAATTACCACCAAACATCCTTCATTTGTTGGTGAAATGTGTTGTCTCTGTTCATTATTATGTTGGTTATTGTTTGCACCATATGGTGCTTAGTGCAATCAAAGCAAATGGAAGAATGAATGGCAGGTTTCCTTGTGCTTGCCATGTAACTATTCCTGTAGCAGCACATGTAAGTGTAGGGCTCTAGTATAGATGGTACTGTGTTCTAGTACAGGGTTTGCAACCTTTCCTTCACTTTTTGTCCTCCATGTTTGCGCAATATCATGGGAACAGAGGAAAGTAATGCCAAATTTGCCTGTGTTTGCCTTATTTATGCGGAGGTGCGTGAAGGTGCAGTTGGTTATATGAATAATGGCATCAGCTCTTTTCTGCAAAACTGTTTGTGTGGCAAAGAGGAATAAGGCATCCATCCTGTTTTCTGAAGCTACATTTGTGTGAGAGTACAAATCCTGAACTGTGTAAAAATATCTCATGTGTACTATTATTTTCTGCTGTGTATGTCATACATTGCTTTTCCTCATTTCACATATGTCTCCCTTTTTTCTTGTTTTTAATTCTACTTTTTGCGCAATGCACCACATAGTACAAACAGTGGAACCAGAGAGTAAATCAATTTCAGGTTTGGCTGTGCTTATCTGGTTAGCGCGAAGAGAGACATTGCAGAAACAGGAAAAAATGGACCACCTAGGAAGCAGACAGCCAAAATAATAACCAGATACATTCAATTAATGGTCTTGGCCATCTCAAAACCCAGCCTGGCGTACAGATGGTACTGGGTTCTAATAGAGTGTGCAACATTTGTTTTACTGCTGTGACATTGCAGTTACAGCAGTGAAGTGCAACATAGACAACTGTTTCCTCAACCTTCTTGTGGCAGTAGATGTAACTGTAGGACTGCCATACACATGGTCCTGCATTTGAATACAGTATATTCCATATACTATTACCTTTATTGATTTAATAATCAATGTATTAAAACATTTATGATCAAATGTATGACTGTGGGTATACTGTGTACTATAGTCTTGTAAGTGTATTCTTGCTATCTGGACCATCACTTTTGCCAACAATATATACAAAACTGCATGTACATGCAGTAATCCTGAAATTGCATTGCTTGCCAGTGTTGTGCTCTGCTTACCATCACACATAGTGGTGCTGATGACCAGCAGGTATATGTTAGATGCTCAATACTAGCTGTGAGACATTAGCAATGTAGCTCGCATTTGCGCACTACTTACGTGCACTCATACAGGTGTAAATTGCATATGTGTGCACCTTAACCATTGCACAAACCCAGTGCTTTAAGTACAATGAAAATGTATTTATATACTTTATTATTGGTGTTTATTGTCCATTTTTTTCTATGACACAAAAATACACGTGGAAACATTGCAAGCTAAGGATCTGATCTAGCTATATGTCTTATGTTTACAATACATCCGTGTGTTGAACCCCACCACCATGCACTACAACCCTGGGGTTTCAGTACTTTTTCCACACATATATCAACCACAATACAAAATGTAATATATAATGTTTTATGCTCCCTCATGGATGGGGACAGTTGGTGGTGCTCACAGCCTCATCTGGTAAACTCAAACAACCAACTATACTCAATAAGGGTACTTGTTACACAGCAAGGCTTTAAACAGTGTAGTAGCTTCATATGACGCTACGAAGCTATGTGCCTATGCAAGCATGCCAAGCCATTGTTCCTCACATAGCCTGCTGATGTCATCTACTAAAAGTGCAACTGCACTATTGTATAAATCAAACATTTTGTGGAACTTGCTATAAGTACTGTGTACTTTAGTCTGTGCACTTGGGTAGGGGTTCTGTTCTCACTGCAGTCAATTGTGTGTGTCTAGTCAGCAGAGTAGATGTGGTATCCTACAGTTGCTTCTCCAATGGCATGGATTTCCAGTATTTTGATACTTGCACAAGCCTACACATCCATTTCATTCAGCCCTCCCAAATTATTTTCTCCCACATGGCTTGCTGATGTCATCTACTATAAATTCACCTGCACTCCTGTATAAATCAGACTTGTACCATGGCACTTGCATTAAGTACTGTCTTCTGCAGTCTGTGTACTTGGATAGGTAGGGGTTCTATTCTCACTGCAGGCAACTGTGTGTGTGTATGTGTGTGTGTGCATGCCTGTGTGTGTGTGTGTGTCTGTAAGTTGTTGCTTGACATTGCCAAGAGCATTTTACATGAGCATGTGGGACACTTATCCTGTCTTTAACAGACACTGCTGATGTAATCTGCCATAAAGTGTCGTCTGACACAAACCTAGTCAGAGCTGAACTCTGGCACTTAGGTAAAGAACTGTGTTCTGTAGTCTGTGTACTTAGGTAGGGGTTACATTCTTGCTGCCGTCAACTATGTGTGTGCGTGTGTCTGTTGAGCTGTTGTTGACATTACCAAGAACATTTTACACCAGCATGTAGGACACTTATTCCAGCCTCAAGAGGCTCTGCTAATGTCATCAGCTATATGATATTTTGCATATGCAGTAATACTACCAGGGTATGGTCAGACAGTGGACTGGAGGCTAGGCAGACATGACCTCATCCTGTACCAGACAGATTGCAGCGAGATAGTTTTTAATCTATCCACATGCATCGTGGCATGGTTTGTTGTCTGTGTTATGATGATGAGAAAAGGCCTGTGGTCTCTTCAGAGACATGTTCTAGAGATAAGCAACACACACAGTGGAAGTAAGGCAGCCTTTAGTGCTGTTGTGATTTCTTCCTCCCAAACAGTAATCACTCACAGTAGCAATCCATTAATAATCTTCACCATATAAAAAGGCAACCCTGTAGCTAGGACTAGTGATGTTGAAGAGAGTTCTGTATATTTGGAACAGTGGGCGAAAGCATTTTCTTCATGATATCTATACAGAGAAGTACTGAATCTCAGAAGGTATGGTTCCATTTTGTCACCTACAATACTGCATATGCTGGAATGTATTTAACAATAATGTGAAGTACAGGCTTTTACACTGTTATTTGTATGCATTACTTGGAAGTGTACAGCTGGCATGGCCATGTTTGTCAAGCCATTTCAGAGGTAGGCATAACTGGCAAGACATGAAAATGGTAAGGAATATGCACAAATGTTTCAGGGACATATCCATTGACAGCAGTTTTAGCATTTCAAAGATGTGTTTTAACCAAAGGGATCATTTGCCTGTTCTTTTGTGGAGGTGAAGCTAAGGTAAGTTACTCTTATAGCCCTAACAAGGATATGTTGCTCTTGTTTTGCATCCTGCCTGTCCAGTCCAAATGTATGGTGTACATCACAGGTCATGCCATGATATTCAGATCACTGCATTTTCTTTCCACTTTCCTTAGTTTTCTTCATTTAAATTTCTTTTTATTGCCACTGTTTGTGTGATGTGTGTCATGTGTAATGTGTGTCATAGTGCAAACACTGGAAGTGTATAACCCAAACTACCCAGGAAGAAGACAGCCAAAAATAAAAAATATTCTGTGTACTAAATTCCTGTCAGTGTATTCCTGCTATGTGGACTGGCACTGCCTTCATTTTTTTTCCTAAAACACAGACACAAAGACCAGTACAGCCAATAACCCTGAAATCGCATTGCTTGCCAACATTGCACTCTGCTTACCATTATGCACTGCTGAGCACAGTGTCTGTGTGATAGTAAGCACCACACAACATTTTCAAACAGTGTGCACACTCCCATTAAGCACAATAATTGCAATTGGCAGGAAACCATCATTCTACATTGGTCTTGATCTGTGGTAGGCATGGCAGATGTTTATGGAAAAGGAGTGAGATTCCATACTCAAAGATGGGGTGTCTAGGAGTCCAAAGAGTTTGTTGGATTCCTAGTGAAGGAACATAGGCCTAGGTTGTTGCATAAGGACTATTCCGGCTCAGAGTACAAGTCAGAGACATGGGATAGTCTTGTCCAGGCTGTAACCAGTGCTACAGGTATCCCCTGCACTGGTGAGCAATGTAGACACCACTCTGGAGGAGGAGGAAAAGGGATACTCTTGAATGTTGGATTGAAGAATTTAGGACTGGGGACACTACACAGGTGTGTAAGTATCAATTACAGAGACTACTCGTAAGAGTTAAAGCTTAATATAGTCAGGACTGGTATTCATAATGGCATTCTGTTCTGTTTTTTTCCACAGCTGTCACAGAGTGAGAATTAAATGTGGGAACCCATGACACTAGAGTGGCCCAGACGAGAGAAGCATGCAGTATGTATATATCAGAATATTACTGTTATTGTAGCATTAAAAGATAAAGACAGCTATATTTGGTACTTCCTACAGTTGTATCAAACTGAGCATGCATATCTCAACTGTAAAAGCAAGTATGCATGCATTTGTCTGCAGCACAAAGCATCAGTTCCATACCCTAAAATAAAAGTGAGCATGCATCTCTCAACTCTAAAAGGAAACTATCCATGCATTAGTCTGTAGGCCAAAACAACAGTACAGTATTAGAGAGTAGTCAGAGATTGTGGTTTCAAAAACAACACTTCCCAACTATACAATACTGTTAAGTCTTCATAAACATTGCAGTGTAACTTCAGACCTGTATACCAGTGGGACAAATGGCTGGTAACACCGATCACAGCCCAGGCATGACTATCCCATGCCTCTGACTTGAGCATAAGTAGTCCCTCTGCAACAGCCTGGGCCCATGTTCCTTCACTAGGAGTCCAACAAATACTTTGGAGTCCTGGACACGCCATCTTTGAGCATGGAATCTCAATCCCTCACCATGCACGCCTGCCATGCTTACCATGGATCAAGACCAATATAGAATTATTTTTCCCACCAATTGCAGTTTCCATATTTACTGGGAATGTACACACTGTTTGAAAGTGTTGCACAATGCTTACCATCGTGCAAGCATGTTGCTCAGCATTGCGTACCTTCAAGCACCATGTTTGCGTGATGTTAAGTGGAGCAAAAGTAAAAGTATTTGAAAGTGTTACAAACACCAGTACCGTCTGGCCCTAAAAAGGGTTGTATTAATGCATTAATAGGTGGTGCCACAGGCTAGGTTCAGTAGCAGGTGTATTTTAGAGACTGAACAGCAACTGGCAGACTTAACTGCTGCTGCATTCACCTGCTGCCACAGATCGGGTAAGTAGCAGGTATTAATGCACTTAATGCAGTGCTATTTTCCTTTTTGTGGCCAGATGGTACTGGGTCTGAATACGGCTTATCTAATACATTTAACTGCTTTTGTATCAGCAGTGCTGTGCACTGTGCACCATAGTGCAATAATGCTTTAAAGGATATATATGGGGAACATAAAACAGTAGTGACATGGGGCGCAAGTAGGGAGAACAATAGGAATTCCCTGCTAAACTGTAACAGTTAGGATTGATTGCATGAAATACATGTACTGTACAACTGACTCTGTGGCAGCGCATCTTAGTGCATTGATGTATTCTTTGTTGTTTGGGCCAGATGGTACTGGGTTCTGATACAGGTGTATGTATTAGTTTTACAGGTGTCTATGGTGCATTGACATACATTTATATACAAGTATCCTTCACCATTGCTTAGTGATGAAAGACCTCAGACCAACGTAATAAAATGGAACATGCCATTCATTCCTGATATGATAAGCACATCCTATAGGTAGAGCTGATTATCAACAAAGACCATTGGATTGTAATCACTACCTAAGTAAAATACATAAAACATGTATAACTAAGCAAATCCATTCCCACAGCAGGCACACATATAGGATTCAATTAGTAAAACACTACAGAGCAGTGACAGAAAGCACAGGAGCAGACTCAGTGTGTTTAAAGTAAGCAGCTTTATTTATTGACCTGTGCCATATCATATTTCTGGTAAAAATATTAGACCCATTTGGTGTGTCTTTGTGTGGGAGGGGTGTAGCATATGTGGACTGTCTAGGACTGTTCACCTGGCCATCAACATCTAAAACAAGCCTACATGTCAACTGCCTGAGTGAGTCAAGCATTTCTAGCATTGCAGTCTGGTGTGTGTTCTCTATAAGCAGATTATTTCCTGTCACAGATTATCCGAAGTACTTATATTGACACCCCTAATCCATCCACCCATACACAACTCCTTTTCCCATTTTTGTACATGATGTCAGGGTGTGACGTCAGCAGTGACAATCAACTAAAGCCAATGTTTACATTGCTGGGCATCTAACCCTGCCATGGTAATTCATCCACACCACACACTCGCACACCTATGGCCAATTTAGAGTGCCCAGTCCACCTACTGCATGTTTTTGGAATGTAGGAGGAAACAGGAGCACCGAGGGGAAATATATGCAAACACAAGAAGGACATGCAGACTCTGCACAGAAGACACCCTTGCTGACAATCAAACTGGCAAACCTCTTAATGTGAGGCACAACACTAGCCACTGGGCCACTGTTCAAAAACAGACTGTGCCTTTGAAGTAGGACTCCAAAGTATAGAAATGCTACAATGAATGCTATAATTCCTGCAGTGTTGCTAGTGACATGTCTGTCTAAAACAGCTGGATTGCATGAGAATAAACACAAAAAGCAATGTTCTGCACTTACACAATGTTATTGCTGGACCACCTCATATGGTTTTCAGATCCACAGTGAAAGACAATCATACTTGTGTTCATGACTGAATCAATGCACTATTTTGAACTCTGCAGAGGCACTGGCATAATGATTGGGTGTTTACCTTACTGATTCTCAAATAGGAAAATGAGCTAGACTTAAAATGGCTCACAATGGCTGTTATTCTAGTATGGACCTATGTATAGTTAGGAGTTGGCATAATGGTTAAGTGTTTACCTTATATACACAAGGTACAGCATCTGAATCTCAAGTGGGATAATGGCTAGTGTTAAAATGACCATATGAACGTACGAGCTAATTAGTGGGAGGAGCTGAGAAATAGCATTCCTCATTTAACGACAAATATTTGGAGGCATCTTTATATGTATTGGTTATTTAACATGCTGTTCTCTGTCTGACTATTGCTGATCTCTGTCTGCATTTGAATTTTCATATCCATCTACCCTGCTGCTGTTGTACTCTTAAATGGTGGCTTTTGTGTTGCCCGCCCTACTATAAATCTGATTTTGGACACTCCACCCAGCCCCATCTTATCAAATTGTTCTGAATACTGTGAGTTCACCTGGGAAGGCCCAACCCCTTAGTCTCTTGAATTTGAATTATCTTCTATTTCCGTCCTTCCCAATTACTTAAAATGCACTTTATTCAAGTGATTTTAATGTATCTGTGCTTCTTCTTTCTTTATTACTTTATTTTGCTTTTTTGCTGCACATTCTTAGTGTTCAGTAGCATTTAATCTGCTGCATTTATTACTACATGTTAGTAGCCTAATCAAATAGTTATTCTAAGCCTCTTAGTTTTGATTTAAGCACTTGGGCTTCAAACTAGTTATCTTACATAAGGAAGGTTCACAGTCTACACTCGTGTGGCAGGAAAGGTAGTTTACACCCTTCTAAGCTGGGAATTACTGGTTGAAGGCTTATTGTAGCTGTTATTCTAAAAGTGTCTTAGTTCTGGTTGGGTTTCAGGCCAGTTATTTTAAATTAAGGTTTGTGGTCTAAATTCTTGTGAGAGGACAGGGTAGCCTTCACCCTTATGAGTCAGGAATTGTTGGTGAAGGTTTATTGTGCCTGTTATTCTAAGTGCCTTTCTTTCTGATTTAAGTACTTGCACTCCAAACCAATTATTTTACATTAGAAAGGTTTGTGGTCTATATTCTTGTGGCAGGAAAAATAGCATATACCCTTGTAAGCTGGGAAATGCTAGTTGAAATTTATTGTGTCTGTTATTCTAGAAGTGTCTTAGTTCTAGTTTGACTACTTGGGCTTCAAACCCATTATTTTCTTGTGGCAGGAAAAATAGCATACACCCTTGTAAGCTGGGAAATGCTAGTTGAAATTTATTGTGTCTGTTATTCTAGAAGTGTCTTAGTTCTAGTTTGACTACTTGGGCTTCAAACCCATTATTTTACATTAGGAAGGTTTGTGGTCTGCACTCTTGTGGGATGAGAGGATAACCTCTGCCCTTCAGAGCTGGGAATTGCTGGTGAAGGCCTGTTGAGCCTGTTATTCTAAGTGTCTTTGTTCTGGTTAGTGGTCTGCATTCCATGGTATTACTGTCTAGACAGATTTTATTAATAGTAGAGCATCTAGTTTGCTTATACCTGAGCCTTGCACAAGTTGCTTGTCTTATTGACTTATTCAATATTTAATGTTTTACTCACTCCTCCCTAGTAGATCAGTGGCCATAGATATACACTTCACGATTCTCTATGTGGCCAGTCTGGTTGAGATGGGTATTCTGAGGCATTGTAGCACATACACTGACAACCCACTTATTCTTAATAAAACAGATAGTGTATGTTAGTTGTGTAAATACACTTTAACACTGGAGGCAAAACTCTCGCATACAACCAACACTGATTCTATAGAGGCTGTCAGTGGCACTTGTACCATGCCTACTGTACAGGGTAAACCCCCCCCCCCCACACACACAAAACTAATTATGTTGAAGCACTTACAGGTATCCTTCCTAAAACACTAAGACCTCCTGCACAGTAAAATCAAAGAAAGGGTCCTCAGACATCATGTAAATATTCCATTAAAACACCACCCGGAGCTACACATAGTAACACTGTATCCAATACCTCCACTGCTAATCTCTTATGGCAAACCACCACACAGCCAAATTTCCTGGTCTTTGGTGATTCTATAGTTGGGCACACCAATGCCCCCCTTACTAGACTGAGTATGGAAAGAGTTGCAGTTAACTGCCTTTCTGGGGCTAGGATCCATCAAGTCACACAAGCACTCGGGTCATTGAACCACAGCTACCAGTATGATTCTGTCAAAGTCCATGTGGGTGTTAATGACCTGACATGTTCCTCCCTTGACCATATGATGCGAGACATGATCAAGCTCTTTGATTGTGTCTCAGGCAGGTATGAGCCTAGCACTGAGCAGCATACTGCCTTCTTCAAGGAAGATGCCATGTTACCAACAGAAAATTATTGATTTTAACAATTAGCTTAGCTTCTGGTGTGAATCCAGGGGGGTACAATATTTGGCAGCCCAGGAGGAAATGGTTGACAGACCATGCTACTTTGACAGGGATGGTCTATACTTATCCCCTCTAGACTTTTGGATATTGACAAAGACCTTTTCCACCCCCAAAGTGCCTTTTTTTGGGAATGCCAAACTGATAAGCCTACCAACTTAACTAAATTTATGAAGGAATATCTGAATCTTTGTAGTAATAGAGACATGGTTTAAAGTTGCTGAAAGTATCCCGGCAGTGCAAGGTTATAATGCCTTTCATACCAGCTACTGCACAGGAGGGAATTAATGGTGGATGAGAGTCAGTCTATATTAAGACTAATCTCACATCTAGATTAGTTAAAGTGTATGGCCTACTGAAACTCATATATGTGCAATTCACCATAAACAGGGTGCAGTACCATATCCCCATGTCCCAGGAAACCCATACTACCTATCTCAGTGTACTAGAGTCCTTCACCACTCAACCGAATATGATATTCATGGGGGATCTCACTCAACTACCCCTCTATAGATTGGAAGTGCTACAAGGCCCTTGATTATTAAACCTTGTTAATACCAGCATCCTGGAACAGTTGGTCCATTCTCTTACCAGGGGTGCAAACATCCTTGACCTTATACTCATGAACAAGGGGGGGGGCAACAATCCTCACCCAATGTAATATCTTTGCTCATCAGATCTGACCATAAAGCAGTATTACTTGAAAGGAGAATTAAATCAGAAGTCCCAGCAAAACTAAAAACCTTTAAGAACTATTCCAAGGCTAACCTCTCTCTACTAAGCAACACCTTGGCTAAATTCCAAGCACCCCCAAACTCAGTAAACACCATAGAATACACTGAGTTAATTACAAAATCTCTGTACAGCCATATTGATAGCTGTATAGAGTGAGCTGTACCCACTTGTATTAAGAATAAGACAAACTCAAAAGACAAGCCACCCTGGTGAGTCACAATATCAATTTGTCATACAATGAAAGAAAAAAAATCTTGGCCAAGCATAGGACGAACAAAGCCATACATACAAAAAGCCCCCTGACCAATCCAAATAGCCTGCTAAGAGGGTTAATTAATACTTCAAAGGCTAAATTTGAAGAAAAAAATCACTTCTTGGGCAAAGGATAACTACAAAGCATTCTACAGCTATGCCTATAGCATCAGAAGAAATACACAACAATGCATGGAGCTTATTGTAAATGGTATCACCCATGGTGAACCAGAGGCCATTGCCAACCTTTTGGCTAACAGGTTCAGCTCAAATCCCCCCCAAACTCCCCCTAGTAATCCAAAGGAAATACCACTTATCACAACCCCCCCCCCCAACCATTTCTAGAGAACAGGTCATTAATGCACTTTCCAAGGTCAAAAATACTGCATTGATGGGCCCCATTAACATCCTGGGATGTTTATTTTATTTATTTATTTTACATTTGGCTACCAGGAAAGTCCAACTGGACTCATGTCCCTTTTCAGTGGAGGCCTGGGGAGAAAGGCTCCGCATATAATGCACATCGATAAAGAACAATTACACAGGTACAGAAGCACAAGGCATATAAAAATGGATGAAAAAAACATTAGCTATACATAAACTAAAGTAGGGTGAGAGGGGGTACAGTAATCAGTTACAAAATGAGCACCTTACAGTGATATAATCAAGAAACATTTAGTATGCTGTAGTATTATACTAATATAAAGTATATTTCATCTGTCTAAACTTAGCAGCAGGAGTAGCTGTTGAGAGGAGAAGAAGTATAAAGCATAATACTTGTGAGATACAGACAGGACAACTGCCAGACAATAAGGGAATGGTGTTTGCTCTAGGTGAGCAAGAAGGATACTGATTTAGACTAGCCTGGGGAATCAAAATTACAAATCCAGTGGGCTTATAGGTGTGATTTTAGAGATGTCTTAAACTGAGCGAAGGCTGTTGTGGCTGATATATTAGTAGGCAAAGAGTTCCATGTTTTAGCTATGTAGTTAGAATAAAGGAAAGTTCTTGCAGAGTTATTGGCTTTGGTGACTTGAAGGAGAGGTTTACTGCTGGAGTGAAGGACCCTCGTACTGGAGTAAGAATGCACCAGATTTTGCAATGCAGGGTTTTTCTCAAGGTAATAATCTTATGAGTAAATATAAGCTGGTTGTAGAGAAATAGTTGGGGGAGTTCCAGCCAGCTGAGTTGTTTCAGGGCTGAGCAGTGGCGTTTTTGATTTAAACTACTGGTGGCAAACTTTGCTGTTTTGTTATAGCAGGCATCAAGTTTAGTTATATTTGATTTTCTAAGGTTGGTAAGGATAGGGGAAACATATAGCAGTGCACAGATGAGATGTGTCTGTGCAATTTTTAGCCCTGGTGCTGTTTGTAAGGAATTGTTTATTTCTGTATAGTTCCCCCCCAATTGTTTATGCACTTTCCTTATGGTGAGTGAAATGTGAATGTCAAATTTCATGTTGCAGTCTATCTCAACTCCTAGAAGTTTGGTGTGATTAACAGGAGAGATAGTAGTTTTATTTCTAGATGTGACAATAAATGTGGATGTAGGAGCAGAGTGACTAGAAGGCTGGAATATGAGAAGTTTGGTTTTATTGGGATTTAGTATTATTTTATTTATTTTTTATTTTATTTAACATTTGTTTACCAGGAAAGTCCAACTTGGAACAAAGTCAATTTTCAGCAGAGGCCCAAGGAGAAATGCTCCAGATGCATGTCTTTGTAATGTAGGAGGAAATCAGAGTACCCAGAGAAAACCCACACGAATGCAGGGAGGACATGGAGACTCCACACAGAAGGCACTCCAGCCGAGAATCAGCAACGGTACCATTGCACCACTGTGCTGTCATATTAGCTGAGAGTTGATAAGCCATTCTTCTACAGAAAGGAAAGAGGCCTGTGTTTGTAATTGCAGTTCTTGGAGAGAAGGAGAGGATCAGATTAGTTTCGAGTCATCAGCATATTGGATGACTGCGGCATGTAGAGAAGAAGTATGGAGGTTGTTAGTGAAGATAGAGAAATGTAAAGGACCAAGAAAGAAGCCTTGGGGAACACCCACTGTGTGCTTACACTGTACTGCTTGTTGTCTACCTGTTAAATAGCTTTGAACCCAGGTGATGGTGAGTTTGCTAAAATTCAATTCAGAGAGGGATTTAATGAGTTTGTTATGGTTAACTATATCAAATGCCTTGGAGAGGTCAAGGAAGATAGCAGAGACATAGTTGCCATTATTTCTGTAGTTGTTTACTAAATGAGTGAATGACATAAGGGCTCTTGTGGTACTGTGATGGGGCCTGAAGCCATGTTGAGTGTTAGTGAGAAGATTGTGGGTGTTAAGGTAATCCATAATTTGTGTTTTTATATACCGCTCCAGTATTTTGGATAGAGGCAAGAGTATCGTTATTGGCCGATGGGTGGTTAACTCTTTTGAGTTATGCCCTTTATGGAGTGGTATAAATTGAGAAATCTTCTAGATTTCAGTGACAAGATTTTTGGATACTGAATGATTAATAAGAATAGATACAGGGAATGCAGTGGCATCAGCAGCTATTTTTAAACATTCAGATGGCAATTTATCTGTGGCTAAGGTGGTAGGTTTAAATTTCTTAAGAAGTTTCCTAATTTTATCAGTAGAAACAGGATGGAAAGTAAAACAATTATTTTTAATATTGTATTTAGTTGGTTGGTTGGAGGATATATGGCTTTGAGAGTTGGGTGGTTGGTTGGAGGATCGACAGCTTTGAGACTTAGCTAATGCAAGAAGAGATTCAGTGAAGAATTTGTTAAAATGGGTGGTAACATTGACTGTGGCATCAGATAAGGTTGGAGTATGAGTACCTGATTTTCCAGGATGGAGAATGTTGTTAATGACTGTCCAGAATTTTTGGAAGTTGTTTTGATATTTAGTTTAAATAATGTAGTAGTAGCTAATTTTGTCTATTTTCACACATTTCTTATACTTGTTACGGAGTTCAAGATATGCCTGTCAGTCTGTATGGGATTGAGTTTTGTGCCAGTGGGCCTAGGCTTTATCTCTGGCTTTCAACAGAGATCTAGTCTCTTTACTCATCCAGGGTGCATAATTGGATTTGACTCTGATAGTTCTGAGAGGGGCCTGTGAGTTTAAAATCTCTAAGAAGATACAGTTGAAATAGTGAGCCATATAATCAAGGTTGAGGTTCTTAAGGGGAGTCCAATTACATCTTATTAGTGTATTAATAAAGCTAGATAGATTGACGTTTTTCTTGTTTCTTGTTATCTGGTAATTTGTGGGCTTTTCCAAGTATGTGCGATATCTTATTACAAATATAGGTAAATGATCACTCAGGCTGTCTGGGAGGCACCCTGATTGACAGATAACAGGTGGTCTATTGGTCAGAATCTAGTCAAGTATTGACTGTCTGTTGGTGGATTTGTTGATTCTAGTTGGAGACTGCACAAGCTGAGAAAACCTATGGAGGTTAGTGAAGTTGATGGGAGAACTGGAGTTACAATCATACCTCTCAATCGTACTGAATTCCTTGGTATTTACTGGTTTTGAGGACAAAATAATGGGGTGCCACAAATTGCCATGTGGCCCCTTTAATTTCTGATTTTTTTCGATTTTTTTTTTTTTAGTTGGTTGTCATCACACATCCCTGGGGCACGTGTGCTGGAGACTTGGCTCACCTTGGTCGGACTGTGTTTACTTTGTTTACTTTATCACCTGGCCGATCTATTTGATTTGGAAATTTGGAATACCAGGAGCAGGGAAGCACAGCAGGCAGCAGCAAATGGAGAAGTTGTTTACACAGTTTAACTTAGTCTTAACTTCTAACTTCTGCCAAGCCCAAGACCCAGTGCAGGCTGCAGCAGAGTCTGGTCTGCCCAGCTTCCGCATGCACTTCTGGGATGAGAAGATTTACTCTCCCTGGCAGTTCCAGGTATGTAAAAAAAAAAAACAAAAAAACTGTCAGCTCCATGTGGAAACACAGAAACTTCTCATTATCCACTTTTCCTGCTTGATAACTATTTAGGTGATACTCTGGTGTCATGTTGGTGTTAAACATCTGCAGTTTATTTATTTTGGGACAGGAATTTATTTATTTATCTTGGGACATGCACTTTTCCTCCTTGATAATTATTTAGGTGGTACTCCACTGTTAAACTTGTGCAATTTTAAATTTATTTATGCTGCGACTGTTTTTTTGCTTTACTTTAATTTTAAGGATGTTTTTCTTTAAGAACGACCCCATAGCTCGTCCGGTGTGCATACATTGTATCCTGCTCTTCCTGAGAACTCACACAATTTAATTACAGCATTTAGCATTTAAGGGAATTCATTTGCCGCTAACAAATGTGTGTGTGTAGAACGTTTTGCTGCTGAACAATCCCATAGCTTGTCTGGTGTGCGTGCATTGTACAGGGAATTTGCTGCAAGTAAGGAATTTTGCTGCTTCATTAATGCCAAGGTGTGTGTGTGTACTGCCACTGCCAAGGGTGAAGTAAAGAATTCATTAATGCCAAGGGGTATGTGTGCACTGCCACTGCCAAGAGTGAAGTAAAGAATTCATTACTGCCAAAGGGTGTGTAGGGAACGGGAATTTGAATTTGCACTACCAATATGTGTGTGTGTAGGGAATTTGAATTTGCTGCTACAGCTTCATTACGGGGGGGGGGGGGTAAATGCCCCAGTTAGATATACCTGGTGATTAGTATTACTCAGGCTTAAACCCTGTACCTTAAGTACAAGTAACAAGAGCCTGAATTCTCTACCCATACCACCAGTTCTGATTCAATGAATTGAGTCCATAGCTCTCAACTCTCCAGATGTTCATAGAATGTCTGGAATGTTTAGTTCATACTTTTGGTCTGTTCCTCTTAAAATTTGTGGTTTTCTGGCAAATCAGTGAGAACTGAATCACTAAATAATGATAGCCATTTAAATTTCAGTCTTCCTGCCTTTAAGAAAATGCATGGTAACAAAATAATTTATTTTAGCAACTTTCTAAGATTATACAAGCAATGTTTAAAATATGTCCCTGGTTTTGGGCCTCTGTTCCTCCCAATAAATGTTGGCTT
Organism: Protopterus annectens; assembly: GCF_019279795.1. Classification (NCBI taxonomy): domain Eukaryota; kingdom Metazoa; phylum Chordata; order Ceratodontiformes; family Protopteridae; genus Protopterus; species Protopterus annectens. The sequence continues at coordinate 499,826,886 of NC_056749.1, forward strand.
TTTCTGGATTTCTTGTGCTGCACAGTTGAGAGATATAGCTGAGTGTCAAACGACTTTTTCAAGGAGCTGAAAGCTTCAGGGGAGGAGAAGTGTTAGTGCTGCTTATGCAAAGTCTGTATTCTTAGTAGCACAACAGGTAGTATACTTGCTTTTGATGCAGAAGGCTGTGGGTTCTACCCCCACAGTATGTAGATGGATTGCTGAAACTATACTGTTGTACTTTAAAGGGGGTGGATGCTGTAGTCCTGAGAATGTCCTCCTTTGGTAACTATGAACCTGTTATCAGTTTGCCACCCATTCCCTATTGCAGTATTACTAGCTTTTCATTTTTTTTAATGTTACATAGGCATTTTATTCTTCAAGAGCAACAGGCACTTTATTTGTAGATGAAACAATGAAATATAAAGTTGTTTGCTAGCAGCTACCTCTTCAATAGTTACAAATCTCTTTAATGTGGGATTATTTAGATGACTTTTACTTCTGCAGAGATTGCACATATTTACTGATACTGGTGGATTGTAATGACAGAAGTTTGAGTAGACTTTTATGATGGAAATATTGTGAATTGAGCAGTTTTGTCATTATTGTTTCATACATTTTGATTCATTGCCTACTGGAAAAATGTTCAAAACAATAAATTTAAAATGCGCTCTAACAAGTGTGCTGTATTATACAAGGAATATCATTTAATACAATCAGGTAAGGTGTATCAAAGAACACATGTATGTTTTGTGTGTAAGGGGTCTAAGGTAACCATTACCTCTCTCTCTCAACCTGTTCAAAATACTTTGAAGATCTCACGTTACATGTATGATTCGCTTACTGAATTGTCAGCACGTGCACATTTTGTGCAAGGTTTTTTGGACATATTATTAGGTTTGCTTTTGATAGCCAATCCTCTAAACTCCAGTCTAGCAGTATTTCCGATGTTTCAAATTGTTGCTTGCACAACACAGTAATTGTTTGTCCTATATATTATAACTACTTTTGCTATTTTTGTGCTTTGATTTACTTATGATATGTAAGCTGGAGTAAAAAAATAGAACTTATATGGCACAGAGCACCTACCTGCTCAGAATAAAATAAATGATAAGATTTCTGGGAACAGCAAAAGAAAATGTCTTTCTTTTTCTTGCTTGTAAAAACAAAACTCATTAGCAGCCAGACAGTATATTCAAATGCTATAATATGTAAGAAAAAAGTAAATGCTAAGACACAGTGTAACAATTATTAAGATATACATTTTTTTATATGGTTCTGGCTATGTGTTTCAACTGCACAGGTGTCCTTCTGTGAGTATGTGCAAGTTTTTATGGAAATGTTTATGCTGCAATATGATGGTCACTGCCTGAATGTTAGCCTTATCAAAGTCATTTACGTCTTTCAAAAAGGAGCAATCTCTACACTTGGAAGCAGTAATCATACAGCCACTGATGTATTAGAGAACTAGATTGTACAAAGAAGTTTATTTGTTCATTTGGAGCTCTTTGACTGAAACAGCCTTTTCTTTCTGGAAGTCATGTGCATTTTCTTGGCTTCCTTTTGGTGTCTTCAAATGACTTCATTTACTACTTTGCTCAAAATTCCTCTGTCTGATATATCTGACTTATTTGTGTGATATGTCAACATTTTCTGAAGATAATAGCTATTATTGTTGAGCTAGCATTGGAATGTGAGGCTAGTTGAAGTCTGTGCTAGGATCAGTGGAACTCCTCTACATTTCACTGTTCTGAAGACCTGATGCCACCAGGTAGTGCAATTCATTCTGATAATCGTAATGGCTTTGTCACTATTAGCCATGGATCTTACAATCCTCCTGGGCACCTGAAGCCACAATGGAGTCATCCTTTTGCATTGTGTGTCAGGATTTTGATAAAAGTTCTTTAATTTCATACTACTAAATGATATCTCACAATTCCATTGGAGTAGGTGGGGTTACATAATTATGTTTGCAAATGTTATGTTAATCAGCGTACAGATTCGTACCTATTTTTCATGTTCCTTTTCCAGATTTTTAATGTTTCCAGGTTGAGAGGCATGGTTACAAGTTAACCAGTCAATGCTGAAGTCCCCCAAGATGATGATTTTATGTTGGAAGTGCTTAGAGACCCAGTCAAGTAGGGTCTCCAGTGTGTGGATATGTTATTGTCGGGTGGTAAGTAGCAACCTATTATACTGACACTTTTTCTGGAGTTCATTTTCAGTTTTGCAGGTATAATTTCTGCATTGCCTAAGGTAGGAGTGTGTATATCTAAGTTTTCTACATGTAGTTGATTTTTGAAAAGTAAAGCTACACCTCCTCCTTTTTTAGATGTACAATCATTACATAATATATTATAGCCTGGTGTTAAAATGTCATTGTTGGAAATATCAGGTTTAAGCCAAGTTTTAGTTAATAATACTAGGTCAGGAAAATATAAGGAAAGATTGGCATGAAGGTGATGGACTTTTTGTGAATGCTTCTGATATTCATATTTAATATGATCGGCATTATTTTTTGAACTGTATTGTGATTAGATGGCTTAGCTACATAGCTATTGCTATCAGAAGAACTGGGATTAGGGTGTATGTCTCCACTGAGAGATAGTCTGGCTGCAGTGTGTACTTTGGATCTTATGAGGTAAGTTATGTATCTGTCATATTTTGTGGATAGTTTTTTGGCTTGGTGAGAAGTTATTTTTTTGGTAGGAGGAAAGATATTTATGTGTAGGATTGTAGGGATGATGGTGGGTGTGAGATGTGAGATTATTGTGGTGGGAGGAGTTGAAGTGGTATGGTGGGTTGGGTAGATAGTTATCATATATAGTAAAGTGTGCAAGTAGTTGCACCATGAGGAATGACCAGGTAGCAGTAGTAAAAAACAATCTGCTGCTGGTGAGTGAAGCAGGACAGTGCTAGAAGAAAGGTAGCTCAAAAGCATGCAGCCAAAGTTATACATTCATTAGTAGTTTATAGAATACAGTAGCTAACAGAGTGAAAAGATAAATTTATGTGATCTTTCTGTGGGTATGATGGGGGTCAGAATAGTCAGTAGCATTCCTACTGGTGTGCGAGCCACTGTTCTGTTACTGGGAAGTACAATTAGTATAAAACAAGCAAAGTCTATATCTATACATTGAATTTAAATGTGAAGTACATACTCTACTGTGAGCAGAGCCTTTACTAGCCATTACTTATTATTTTTATTTTTCACAAGCTTGCTGGGCAAATGCAAGGATTCTTGGGCATTCACTTCAGGAAGGTGAGCAAATACAGTTAACTTAAATTATGCAGAAGTGGCTGGCACACCAAACTAAGGACGCTAAGAGTTGTAAGGCATGTCAGTGTGTTTTGTTTAATAAATAGCATGAAACATGACTTCCCTGGTCCACTTGAATCACTTTTCAACTGGAGCCATCAGCAAGGTTTTGTGCTCAAGGAATGCAAGATGGCTGCAGTCATTCCACTGCACAAAGGATGTCCAACAAACTGATCCGGGTAACTACAGGCTCATAAGTCTTACCAGCCTCATATATAAGGCCATGGAAAGAATTATCATGGACATGATAAATGAGGACATAGGTAGCCTGCAAATGCTAGACCATCACAGTTCAGCTTTGTTAAAGGAATGCCGTGCCTGCTAAATCTGGTGTACTTTTTTAAGAGGGTCACCAAAGCACTGGATGAAGGTAAGACTGTGCACACAGCTTACCTCAACCTGGCCAAGACTTTTGATACAACACCCCGATCAGGCATTATAGACAAGCTCATTAATGTAGGTATAAAGCCTAGTCCAAAACAACATATTTGAGAATAAAAAGGGTACTATACAAACCTCAGGGTATTACATCTAAGCAATATAGAAAATAACGTGTTTTTTCTTTCCATGTATAACATCAAAAGTGAAGAAATTGTAAGTATGGTTAAACACTATTGGAAAATTTTGCTGCAAGATAAATTCTTGGCAAATATATTACCTGATTACCCCTCTTTGTCTTACACGAAGGGTAAAAGTATAAAGAACATGTTGGTCCATGGGGCATTTGTAATGCCATTGATAGATATACAAAGGCCCTTAATGAGTTTAGGGACTTTTAAATGTGGAAAATGTTCAGTTTGTTCTCATGTTGTTAATTCTTTTAGCTCTATTAATAATGTTACATTTATATCTAGAGGGATACATACATGTGATAGTAAAGGGCCTGTATATGTTTTATGTTGCCCATGTGATTTATTTTATATTGGGGAAACAGAAAGGATGTTCCATACTAGATTATTGGAGCACTTGAGGGATATAAAACACCAGAGAGAAGACAAGATAATTTCTTCTCATTTTAAAATAGAACACAATAGTAACTGCTTTATTGCAGGGTTCAATACTGGAACAAATGGGAGATGAACAGGTATTAAAAGAAAAGTTGTTGTATAAGGAATGTATTTACATTTTAAAATATAAAACATTGGTCCCTAAGACAAAGAGTTAAGCTGAAAATACTTATAAATATAAAGCGTTATTAATTGTTTAATTGTGTAACTGGAACTCAATAGAGTTCATTTGATGACCAGACTGTATAAAAGTGGAGGTCTTGGATTGTGTATTTGTAGTCCTACAAGGTGGTTACACCAAGGCGCTAGAATATGTACATAAAAGTATTTAATTTTAATATCGAATTGCTGTGGAACTGCTCTATTTTTTGGTGTTTCTACATTCCATTTGGATTTTTTCATTGTTGAAGTATAAAGCCTTTTATCACCTGCTGGTAGCCAACTGGCTCACTGATAAGACCCTGGAGATCAAAATAGGTGGTCATCTCCACCAAGAAGCATGTCACTAGTAGAATCCCCAAGGGCTTGGTACTGGGCCCACTCCTTTTTGGCATCTATTTCTCTGAAATGGAAGCAAATGAAGGTTTATGGTTGACTAAGTTATCATCAACTCCCTGCAGACACTAGCATTCTTCAAGGTCTATCTCTGACTAATTAATGGTGCCAAGCCATGGTCTTAAACTCAATGCTAAGAAATGCATAATTGTACACTTTTGGAAAACAACCATCCCAGCTAATTGCCATGTTGATAATACACCTGTAAGAGTTGACCCACTAGTCAGGGATCTGGGTACGCACATAGACAGTACCCTTATCTTTGACCACCATGTGGCCACAGTGGTGAAGAATTCCTTTTGTGGTGCACAACTTATAAGTAAGGGCATGGCATGTAGGCCCAAAGAGATCATTATCCCACTGTACTCCACACTTTTCAGACCAATCATAGACTACAATGCCCCCTTTGGTACTTACCTGACCAGGCATATGCAAAAACTAGAGTGATCTCAAAGATTCCTTACAAAAAGAATACAAGGCATAACAAACTTTCCTTATGAAGCGTGCTTTAAAGCCCTTTTCCTCTACTCAGTCTCCTATAGATTGCTGAAAGGTGATCTATGCCTGGCTTACAAGGTATCCACAAACCACACGCTTATGAAACTCCTACATATTTCTAAGTCAAAGAGTACCAGAAATACAAGGTCTAGGGACCTGAGTTTTTCTCTGTGACTTTAACAGAACATGTTGAACAGACAGATATGTGTTCCAAAGACTGCCCCTCCTATGGATCAGGCTTCCCATCCATGTGAAGTTGGGTTTGACTATTACCCAGTTTAAGTACAACCTAGACAAGTGGATTGAGAATTGGAAATTTATACCAGGCCTGGCACCCATGTCCCTTATGGACAGAGGTAGCTTATATGTGCCTGGCCTTCAATGTCCTTTTGGATACAGGACATCATCATTCTTTTAGGAAAACTTGGCTAGGCTTAGAAAGTCCTCCCAGGTCATTAGCCTAGTAAGTATTAATTTATGAATATAGGCCACATGAAGTGGAACACAGGATAAAAATGACAATATTGCATTGCATCTAAACCTTACCTCTCAGCTGTCCAGAATTTTGCAGAATGCACAGATTTTTGACTCCTATTATTGGTCTCTTCCTCATAAAATTGTGTTTTTCTGGAAGATCATAGAGGATTGAAGTCATTAAATAATGACAGACTTTTGAGGTTCAGACTTCATATCCTGGAGAAAATGCATTCCCATGCAAACCTATTATTCTAGCAATTTATTAATAAAATCTGTCCCTATTTTTGGGCCTTTGTCCAGATTTCTTATAGAAAAGGTTGAGAGGTATGATATAAACAGGCTTGCTATGACTAGTTACTTTAACTTACAATAAAGTAGTTTGAGAATGGCTATATAGCCCCCAATGGTGTCATTTAACATCTGCTATGTCTCATTTACAGAGTCTATTCCTGGAAAGCAGTCTGAATCAGCCTTTTCCATGGGATTTTCTAATGAAAATGCCAGAGGCAAACAAGAGAATATAATTAGCAAACTATGTGCCCTGTAGAGAAAACTGCACTATTTAATAAAGCCACATCTTGTCTTTATAGGCTTAACTGTCTGCTTACGTTAGACAGAACACTTAGAGAATCACATGCCATAGAACTGAGATGTGGTTGGTTCCTCTTAACTAACTGCCATTTAAACATGTTGCAGATGATTTGTCATGCAAAATCCAAAACCAGATCTATATATGCAGCATCACTACACATAAATATTTTTACTGCACAAAAAAGATGTTTAGAGACAGAACAACAGTTGAGCATAAAAGGTGGCTTACAGTCTTCTATTACATGGTAGTTGCACTTTTTGCAAACAACAGTCATCATTGCATAATTGCATAACCTTCCTTGGTACGGAAAATGTTTTTGTATCTGCTGACCATTGGTGCCTAATATTACTTCTGTCTGCTTTGGTTTACAGATTCATAGATGAATACTAGGCTAAATGCCCTAAAAGGCCATTTTAAGCATATCCCATTTGGTGTACAAAACTCCTCCTTCCCATTTGTGAATGAATGCTTCTGGGGTCATTCTGTGAGTATTGAAAGGGGACCGTGATACAGAATAGGGATTTAGGTGCTACCTCTGTCCATTAGTAGCAGAAGTAGCATTCCTAGGATACATTTCTTTATTCCCATCCATTGGTCTGAATTGTGTTTGAATATACAGAAATACGTTTTGTTTTACAGTGATGGAGGATCTATTCCAGAGTAGTGGTATCCTCTGAGATATGTGCCAGTCGCTCCAAACTGTTGTAGATGTGCAGTAAATCCATAAGTACTGGGCCACAGGATCCTTTACAGGAAAGACTAAGATAGCCTCTTAATAGTATAGCAGTAGAGTCTTGAGGCAGTCTGCGTAGGCCATATGATTTAGTCCATGTATTGTCTTTGTGAGGAACCTGTGTGGGTGCTCTAGTTGTAGTATATGTCTGGACAGGTAGATGTCAATGGGGCATTATACTCAATAATGGACTGGATGAGGGCTAAGTATAGTGGGGCAATATCATCTATGGACTGAGATGCTAACCCGTTGCTTACATACTGAACAATATAGAAGGACTTCCTCACAACACAAGACACATGTTGGCTAAATCCTAGGTCACTATCTACATATGTTCCCAGACCTTTATGTATTTAATTGACTCTTAAGGGTGTATTGGCAATTTTGTAGTTTCCAAGGACACTGAATTTCTCAAAGGCTACAGTAATGCATTTTTGGCATTTCCCAATCCCTCCATGCCACACACTCCAGGGACCTTAACCTAATTACCACAATAAATAGAACATGCTGGAGGGACAGGTTCTGAACCCAAAGACTTCCCATACTCTGGAACAAACTTCCCATTCACGTGAAGCAGAGCACTTCAATGGCCCTCTTTAAGAAAAATCTTGACAAGTGGGTGGACAATAGGAAGTTCACTCTGGGGATCACTTCAGTGGCCTTGCTTGACAGGGGCACTGGGAACTAACTTTGGGCAGCATGATGCCAGCGAATCTTCTTGGGCTAGGCTTATATAGGCTCCAGGACCATTAGCCTAGTTCACACCTATGAACCTATTTAGCATTAGTCCATGACTCTGGCATCAGTTATGTTTTGGACAAACTTTCCTGTAGGATGGTTGAGGCATTCGGAGATTCAGTGACTGCTACTAGCTTGCATTCATCTGCACACTTAGTCAACCAAAGACTCTTGACATTTGTTTGGACTTCTGAAAAGTGGATACCAAACAGGAGTTGTCCTGGCATGAAGCCCTGTGGGACTCCATTATTGACTAGTCTTTTTGTGGAGGGAGCTTCTCTTATCTTGACTTCCTGTCCTATCTGTAAGCCAATTGGCAATGCATTCAATGACATTTGGGTTTATTCCTATTTGTGTCAAAAGCTTTGGACAGGTCTAGGTAGGCAATGTGCACCATCTTGCCTTCATATATTGCTTTAGTGACTCTTTCAGAAATGTCTGCTAGGTTAAGTAAGCATGGCCTGCCTTTGATGACGGTAAACTGGGATGGGTCCAGTGTCTGGTGGTTTCTTATGTCCTTATTGATTAATTCCATGATAAGCCTTTCTATGGCTTTACATATGAGGTTGGTCAGACCCACGGGTCTGTAGTTACCCGGGTTAGTGGATGATCTTCCCTTGTGCGGGGGTCTAACTATTGCTTTCCTCCATTTGCATGGTATGAAACTCATTTGGAGGTTAAGGTTGAAGGCTGCTTTTAGGGGGCATGGATAATTCATGCTTCATGCTATTCAAGATGCATCCAAGGATATTTTCATGATCCTATTTCTGGCTTTTGGGAGAGCTTTTAGGACTTGGAACTGTGTGATAGTAGGTGGCATTCTGGTTTTAGACATTTCTTGTGAGATAATCAGGGGTGAGAGGGGGATGAAGTTGGAGCTGAGTTTATTGGCCATCAGGTTTGCTATATTTTCAACTTCAATTTAAGTGTTGCCATTTAAAATCAGCTTAGTGCACTTCTGTATTGCCCTTTTCAGATTACAGATATAGCTGAAGCAAGCCTTGTGATTGTCCTTGGCCTGTGAATTTATTGCTGTCGCAAATTTGGCCTTGGTGGTTTTAGATTCCCGAGTTGCTCATTTAATTTGATGATGGGGTTTCTAACATGCTGGGTGTTGTATTTCAGTTGTTTACATGCTGATATAAATTAGTAGTGCCATTTCAGAGTTGCTGGGGGTGGGGGGGTTGAAACTTGCCAGGGTATCACTTAGAAGAAGGAAGTTTTACTTTGGAGAAATTTGTTAAAGTTCCAGAGACAGTGAAGATCTTGAGTTTTGGTTTTATTTCAAAGGAGACTGCTTTGTAGTCAAACCTGATGAATATGTTGCATAAGGAAGGAGCATAATTCCCCCCTATTTGTCAGGAAAAGGTGAAGAATGTTGCTTCCCCTAGTGGATACTATGGCTAGTTCATCCAGAGCATTTTTTAATAAAGTCCAGGAATCTCTGAGCTTCTACACTAGTGATGATATATTTTCCCAGTCTGTAGCTGGGTAGTTGAATTCTCCCAGGTAGATGGTATTGGGTGTAAAGCAGAAGGACTCTAGTATCTGGGTCATAGAAAACATTCTGCAGCTAGCAAGAATATGGAAGTGACTTCGCTGATATTGAGTTAGACATGAAGACGTTCTAGGACATCATGCTGCTTTAGCAGCCATGATGTGAGTTTTTTCTGGATGCCCAAATATTTAAAATCTGGCCCTAATGTTGGACCTTTGATCCCCCATTATTTTTGCTCACCCCAGACACCTTTACTGAATTATAACTTGTGACATAGGCAAATTTGCATTCATATAAAAGTAGTCACACTATAATTAACATAAATATTTTACTTCACATATATTGCTATATGTCATATAACCTAAGCAACATTACATAAATTATTGAATTCCTGCCTTTTTTTAGCAAGAAACAGCTTTATTAAATCATCACTTACTACACAGGTAATCATACATTTCTACAAATGAAAACAAACCACACCGAAACAATCCTAGTTACAAGCATTTTACATCACTATCCACACTGACACACTCCCTGTTGCAAACATTATACATCACTTATAATCTACCCAATCTTTTTCAGTCAAACATTACATAACTCATTTAAGTCCTGCCCATACCTCTCAAACTCTTAAATAAAGAAATCTGGACAAAACCATAAATAATGGGTGGACAAAGTTCCAAAAACAGGGATACTTCAAAAATATTGCTCTCATAAACTTTAATAGTTGATAGAACAACAGGTTTTTAAATCAGCATGATCTTTTCGAAGGATATAAAATCTGAAACTCAAATATCCGTCATTATTTTCTGACTTCAACCCTCAATGATTTGCCAGTGATTTGCTGGAAAAAAACACAATTTAATGAAGAAAAGAACAAAAATATGAGGCAAAAATCTGGACACTCAGTGAAATATGCACAGCAGAGAGTTATGCTCCTGCTGTCTTTTAAACTTCATTTGTTCCTTGTATGTATTGTAACAACAATTTGCATTTTTTTCCTATGTAGTTTGCACCTACCCTTTTTTAAAGATCTCAGTTCAAGTTGTTTTATCTCTGTTACTATATTCACTACTTCTAGTGTAGTTGTTTTAGATTTTGATTTCCATTTTCTATTAATTGCTTTTTGACAGCGACCATTATTAGACACAGCAAGGCTTTACCATGCCTAAGCAATTCCGATTCTGGAACATAGCTCAGAAAACTCATCTCCCTTGTCAGACCAATCTTCCCACCCAGCATCTCCAACAATGCATCCCCCATTACTTTTGCGTTGTCTAAGTTGCACTAAGAGATTGAGAGATATGTGTAACATTCTTCTGCTTTCTGTACCAACACAACTGAAGAGGATAAATATTGCTCCTATACATTAAAAAAATGCTGGAATAACAGTCTTTGCATTAGCATGCATTTGATTTCATTTCTCAGTGATTTGCTAGGAAAGCAAAAATTTAAATTGGAATAGGCTACAAATATGAGGCAAAAATCTAGACAGTCTTTGAAATTCTGGACAGTCTAATGGCATGCTGACACAACTTAAACTACTAGGCAACTGTCAGTAACATTTGCCCTCAAGGCCAGTGCTCTTTACAAGGAATTCTGAGGTACCTGTGTATACTGAAATATGCACAGAGAGAAACTCAACTCTCTGAAACTAAAAATGTTTATTATTACAAACGTTCACATAAATGTGCTCCTTTATGCTCAGACTTTCCCCACTGCCAGCTTATTTGTTTTACTAAAATAAAGAATAGTTACTTATGCAATTATTCTTTTAATGATGTGCCTTGATATAAACATTTCTATACCTGAGATGGTTTAAATGAGCAGACTTTGTATGGTTTGTATGGTTTTATATTCAGATTTTAATTTATACTAGAGATAAATAAAATGTTTTAGATCTCTTTCAATAAATTTAATGTAGCCAGTGGTGTTTTTTTTTTGAAGTAGCAGATTTTGTACTTCAGTACAGGTGAATTTCAAACAGATTTTAGAGCACTGCACAGCATAAACTAGTGTGAGTAGCAGCAACGTGCAGGCCATGAGGAAATCTAAGGCAAAGTGTAGTTGCTGAAGGAGCAAAACAGCACAGAATGCACTGTATGCTAATGATTGGATAATGACATTTATTTAACAGTGGTGAGTTCTGAAAGGAGTGCCAGTTGCAAATCTGGCAATGCTATTATATGTGTTAGTCAGTAGAGATTGATTTTTTTGATGACATAGAAATGAAAATCACAGTACAAATGAGCCACACAGTGAATGCAAATTATAGCACTCAAAACAACAGACCAGTTCAGAAATATACAAAATGGGATCACTGTAGCACAGAACATATCCATATTTTACATCAAGAATTGTAGTGTACATGAAAGGATTGATGTTACAATGTAGCTCAGTCAGTGACATGTGTTATCAGCCCCCATCAGAGACGGTGTCTATGATGTAGTATGCTGTGGACATCTGCTCCAATGAAAGAAATACTGTCAGCACTAACTATAGACCAGCAGATTGTAGACTGTTTCCATGTGCAGAGAGGGCTTATTTGAATTCTATCACCCACAAGTTGAGTTAAGGGGAATGCTGGGTATGCATATTCCTCTGGATTAAGGCATGTGTAGCTTAAAACATTTTAGTTAAAGGGGACCTTTTAGTGACCTACTGGTGACACATCTGATACGTCATAGGTGTCTGCCTCATGAATGCTAATTCAGTTACTTGACATTATGCCACAGCATGTGATGGAATACATCTGGTTCCCCAGGATTGCAGGGTAGAAATCAAACATCATATGGACATTTTACAATATTGCTCATTTTTATGAAGTTCTGTGGCCATAGATTGCACACAGACTGCCATCGACACTATACCAAGTTCAGGTGGACTGCATTACAGTAACAAGAAGGACTTCCACTCCCTGAGCTACCAGGTATTCTGTAATGCCCAGGGCATTGTTTATGATGTGCCCATATACCACCTGAGCAGTTCCCATGATTTGCATACTTGAAAGAAGTCAGACCTATTATAAAATGTTCCTGTGAGGTGATTTCCCTAAGAGTCATTTTATTGATAGCTGAACAAACAAGCTAGATAGGTCAATACACATAGGTACAATGCAAGCATGCATGGAGCAGATAACCTATAATATAATATATGTTGTTGTGCAGGCAATGGTAGATATGCCCTGGAGCCCTGGGAAATGACCCTGTTCATACCACATAGACCATACAGACATTACCTATGTTGGAGCACATGTGGAAATACAAAATCTAGTGGATCATGTGTTTGTCTTACTGAAGATATGCTTCTAAAGGTGCATAGGGGTTTATAGTAGGCTATCAGCCACCATGGTCTTTATAAGCCGAGCCATGCAACCTGATCCATTTTTTTTCTCAAATACATCGGACACCTACACGGTAGTGGAATGTTTGTAAGGAGGCAGCTAAGGGGTATGAGTGTATGGTAGTTTCAAATTAGTTAATTTACTATTGACCTCTGTCCATTAGAGGCATGGGGGCCAGACCATGGGATGAATTTACAATTTCTCATCCAGTGATCAAGGTTTCACTTAAAAAGATTCAGGGATAAACTCCACTTCACATGTATAGGAAGCCTGTTAAATACTGCGGGGATCCTTTGAGCCACACATCCACCTCCCCAGTATGTTTTATTTATGTCACAGGCAGAGCTCAGGTCCTTGGATCTAGTGTTCCTTTGTTTTGTGCATATACAAGAGATCCTTCAGACCCGAGTCTGAGATTGCCTTATATGTCAGGCAAAGATAACATTTCAGTTCCACTGCCCAGACATACAAGTTGGTGGCACTCAAATGCAGTTCAGACATCTGTAGCAAGAATGTTTTTGTGGGTGCCATGCTACACAACATGCCATTGCACCAACAGGAGAATTGTCCGGTAAATGTTTTGGCATGAACTTCCATACCAGTTTTACCATCAACAGAATGGCATGGTAAAGGGTCAGGGGATAGAACACTTTGAGATCTGTGGCAGAGGTGGTGCAGAATATTGTAGCACTCACTAACAAAGAGACAGTGTCTAATGCACAGTTATGGGCCATGACACAGACAATGCTGAATAAAATTCTGAATATATTATTAGAACCAGGCTATTCAGGACAGTGCATCAGACCCATGTTAGTGGATGAGAAGTGCACAGTAATCATTTGCACAGGTGTAATGGACACATGGGTAGGTGAGTGCAACACGATTAGATAGGGTAAGATCATTATAGGTGAACATGGTAGCACATACTGTAACAGGTTGTGGGAAGACAGGAATCATGTCATCCAGTGGTGGAGTCAATCTGCTATGACATGATTTTTGTTTGTGTCCACTGTGTTGGCATGTGGTGTCAGGGCTTGATGATATCTGGTAGGGAAAGTGTGGAAATGTAAAGATGTGAGCATCCACCTTGATGGAGTATGTTGTGGGTCTATATTGATGGGAACCCAGCCCCCCCATATGCATCTTGTTGTCAGCTGTTGTTTGTGTTATGCACAGCTTCTCCCCCTTTATGCACTGTAGTTATGTATCACTACAGGACCCTGGAAGCATATACATCATGCAACATGTCCTTCCCAAGACTTCTAATGTACACAGTTATGAGACCCTGACAGGCACAGGCAAATTATTTCAGTTTCATGGGTCTGTATAAAACACAGCATGCCATCTAGCTTATTGTCATTAGCATACTTCACAGGTTTCTTGCTGAGGTAGTTTATTAGACAGGGCTCCTTCCCTAACTATGTAAAGCTCCCAGCATACAGAATTTTTAATAAAATTTCCCTGTTTGACACTTGTATAGTTTTAAATGCTGCTGTGCAAAAATGGTGGTGCTTTATATCTTGCTAACAATTCCCTTAGTTAGGCAACTACGATAATGAATCTAGTTAGTGCCATGGTCTGTCAATTACAGCCATTGCTCACTACACTACCCAGACATGCTATCAATATCCACACACATCATTGTGGTCTCAAAGCACGTGACTAGTATGCATGTCTATAAAGCATGTGTAGTGACATGTTGTAGCACTATATCCATTCTTTGTAGATGGTTGCATTGTTAGGGGTACACTGTAGCACCACATGCAGCACAACTTTGTAGGACCTAGGATCGACAAATGTTCATCTGTGTACACTAGATTACCATTTTTCTCCTGCATGGACAACAGTGAATGGCCTTAGCTACTTCAAGCATTGAGGAATGCAGGGATTCAAAACTGTGTGACAGGGAGTACAGAATTTTCAGTTATTCCTACACAAGAACTTTAGGGAGTGCCTGCTGGGTCACTATGGTAGCTGACTGGCATGAGCTTGATAGGATAGTGAATAAGTGATGCCAGTGGCATTTTCTATTCTAGTGATTACTGTCAGCATCAGTACAGTGTTCCATGATGTTGCCACCTAGACTTGCATCATCAGTCATAGACAGATGTTCATAACAGCAATCCTGGAATATACTGTAAGCATTATTTGTACTATTGTGTTCTGATACCCTAACCATTGTATACATATACTTAGGAGATAATACATTTGTTTTAGGGTGTCAGATGAGTAAAAACTTAACAGGATTGGATGTTGCAGAGGGCAGGGGTGACTCTCAGTGTGCTGAGTATGACATCTTTACTAGCCCAGTGTACAACTGCAGTTGCTTTTGTAGCACATATGTACAAAATAATTTTCCCATTATGTTACCCTTCTGCAATGTAGTTATGTAGGAGGTAGAGGTGAGGTCAAGCTGTACCAGGTGATGCCTTTGGTGCTTGATAGTTAGTGGCTACTGGGGCTGCCTCTCAGCAAGGGCTGATGGAACCCCCTGCTGAAAGTGAAATGTAGGGGGTCACTGGTACCTGTGTCTACATCTCAGAGGTGAAAGAATTCTGTTTTGAAAATGGTCCAGAGAGGTCTTCCCTGGTCTCCAAACAGTTGTGGAAACTGATGGGTGTTGAGGTAAGCCAACAATCAGATGCTTGCCTTATTAATATGGGCATCCTTCTGACACAGTTTGTTGAAATGAGCAAGAGGCAGACACCATACCTCTCAACTGTACAGATTTTTGCAGAATGTACAGATTTATGCCTCCTATTTGGGTGTCTTCCTCCTAAAATCTGAACTTTTCTGGCAAATAGCTGAGGATTGAAGTCATTCAGTAATGACAAACATTTGATTTTAAGACTCCACATCCTTCATAAAATTCATGCTAATGCAAAACCTATTATTCTCTCAACTTTCTAAGTTTGTAAAAGTGATACTTAAATCTGTCCCTATTTGTCCCCCCATCATTTTAGGATTTGTCCAAATATTTTGCTCTAAGAGGTTGAGAGGTATGGCAAGCACTGCCCATTAGGGAGTGAGGGAACTGTTGCATAACAGAGACCATTCAGGCAAGCGATACCTGACTTTAATTCCTTCTGCTCTAGGCTGGCATCCAGTCACAGCAGGACTGTGGCCCTCTCCTCATCCTGGTGGTTTATTTCCCTTATGTGCCATTGTGACATCCCCATGCTGGGCTAGTAATCAAGGAGCCTGAATCCTCACCACTGACACTGGAGAGGATGTACATTTGGATTACAAATGGATACATTCAGTATTTCCAGAAGCAGACTTATGCATCAAGCCCAATTTCCCTTAAGAGCACACAGGGAGCACACACAGTCTG
Source organism: Protopterus annectens (assembly GCF_019279795.1). Taxonomy (NCBI): domain Eukaryota; kingdom Metazoa; phylum Chordata; order Ceratodontiformes; family Protopteridae; genus Protopterus; species Protopterus annectens. Next base: position 499,842,959 of record NC_056749.1, read on the forward strand.
AGGTCTGGATCTCTCTGTCTCCCTCCAGATCCCCAGTAAGACTCTCCACCGGTACAGCTGTAGGGTTAGCTCCTCAGCCAAGTGTACGCCCAGTGATTTGTGTCCCTGCTCCAAGTAGCTGACATGCACACACTCTGAGATTTGATTTTACACACACACGCACACACACACACACACACACACACGCACACACACGCACACACACACACACACACACACACACACACCTGGCAGTGATTTACCTGCTGTGTCCCCTTCTGCCCAGAGTATAAGGTAGTTATCACTGCCCCCAGACACTCTACATTCAGCTACTCTAAGGTCCTGTCCAATTCTACTGTGTAATACTAATACAAATGGTAGTAGTTGACCAAGACAGCTAGGCCTTTAGGAGTGGCTTGTACAGTGTCACCAAATAAATATAAGCACTCTCAAAGGTTAAGTACTTTCTAAAAGGGCCAGGCACAATAAAACATTTAAATACATTTAATAATAATAAATAATAAAAGCACATGGACATACTGAATATATATTCACAGTAAAACACAGAGCTCAAATCACAGGAAATATTGAAAATCACATTGATGCACAGAACCATACAAATAAAGAACAACAATCTCTAAGCTAAGCTTCACTATATTCCTGACTGAATCAAGGAGAATTATTATTCCCTAATAACTTGTTTGATAGAGCAAGGCACAATGAAATACATGAGGAGTTTTTCTAGTCAGTTTTCCCAAAACAGAATACTCAATATTCAGAGATTACTCCCTGTAAAATATAATTCCCAAGATGGCTTGCAGAATAAACGCATCTGGTGACCTGACTGTATGTTCTCATTGTATCCCCCTTTGAAGCTGGGACAGGAGTTTAGCACAGACAGTTACAGTACACATCTAAATGTTTATGGCAGTGCCTGGTGCTTCCCCTCCTTTTACTGAGCTAATGATCAAAGGCTTCTTCCAGACTCACCATCTCCAGTCCTATTCAGCAGTGTAGGATGCTGTTTTAATGATTTAACAGCTTATTTACTTTTCCCTTATTTTTCTTAAAGTAAGCTAGCTGGATAACCTCAGCTGTCTCAGTATCCTCTATTAAAACCTATACATTTAATTCAGTTACAGTAATACATGTACATTTTTATTCATTCCAGCAGGGTGCACTATTGGTACATTTTAACACAAGCAAAGCTCACAAATACATTTTCAGCACAAGCATCTGTACAAATCAGTTTGATATAAAAGTGACATGTAATTATTTACAAAATTCCATCTAGCTCTGCTGGCGTAAGTCATGGATCCACTGCCCTACTTCTCCTGGCATGGCTGGCAGTACTTCCTATAGTCACAGTCATTAGCCATGTTCAATGTGCAACCCTTCCTATCATCACTTGTTTATCCTTTGTATGCCTGTGTTCATCCACTGTCCTTGAAACTTTTATATTTCGGCCAGCGATGTAAGTCTGAGTCTGTGTTCCATGTTTGTTTGCCCTTGCAACCAGAACTTGTCTCTGTATCTCATTCACCATTTTCTTTCCTTATCTTCACAACCTACCGATCATTTATGTGTATTACAAAAGGAACACTTTCCTGAAAAAATACCCTTCCTTCCCTCTTCACACCTTTCATATGTTATGCTTACCCTTATGTGTCCACCTGCTTGCTGTTCTCCATTTTATTAAGTGCCTATCCTTCTCCCACCATGTTCTTCACATTTATATGATAACCAAATTTTGCTGTGCATACCCACAATGGTCTGTCTGCTGGCCACAGTGCTATCCCTTTTGTGCTGTATGAAGACAAGACACTACTGCATTGGGACATCCATCATGTTGGTTACATTCCCTACTGTAGTGCTGCTCTAGCCACAGATCAGCCTAGTGCTAGTTGCTCCATTAGCACTACACCTCTTTAATTATGCTATGCAGTGCCTACTGTTTGATTTGCTCAGTGTCTTTTCACACAGGGACCTTCCTGAAAATTAGCGCTGCATAAGTGTGAAGTGCTTGTATATGAATGCCAGCCCATGGGCTGTAGTCATGTTTTGTTTGTTGTTGCTATTTGTGGAAGGGAAACTGACCATTATTGGGAGTAAATGGTATGCAGTGGAGAATAGAAAGTTTGACCTCGAATGAGATGTCTGTATCTCAGGGCTGAAATTAATTCAATCTTGAAAAATGATGAGTTGTTTCCAGATGGATGAGAAGTCAAGGCAATAGAAGTCAAGTTTTCTTCTTTTAATCTAAACTGTATTTCTTGTTTAATTATCATTTTTGTAAGTGCTGCTATCTATTATCTGGTTACCACTGATACAAGAATATATAAAAACCTGAGTTTTGTAGCTTAGGTGTGTTTACCAATAGTTGAAGCCTGCATTCATTTTACTGAATGGTTGTGTCACTATAAGCTAATTTTTGAGTCTGAACTTATTTTGCTGAGTTTGCTGCAATAAATGTTATTTGCTAAGAATAATATTATGGTGTTACATGACAGTTAGAGGAGGGAGAGTTTGAGATGAAAGAAAAACATTTCTGCTGATGTAGGGAGGTTAAGTAGTAGTCTGTGAAATTTGCTGCAAGCAGTGTACCCTTTACTGCAGTAGATAGAGAAGTTTCATTTTATACGTCTATTTTGAATTTTGTTAAGTTAACTGATCCCACTGAACAGCTAATCCTGGGGACATTCAGGCTGTAATAATAAAAAAAAAAACAAATGGAGAATTATGTAGACATTGCCAAATATGCCAGAAAAAAAAAATAGAAAATGCATTACTGAACATGCCACATGCACAAGGGTTAAAATTCTAGACTTTAGTATGGTTCCCTTTCTGTCAAACCCAAAATATGGTAGAACTATAATGCACTCTCAGCTGAAGCATCATAACTAAGACAAACATTATGCATATGAAAATTGAGAAATGTGTGGAGATGTGAATAACAACACCAATTCAAATAAAACTACAAACAGAACAATGTTATAATGTTTTTTATTACCTCCAAATCCTAGATAACAAAAAAGCACTAAATGAAAATAATTTTCTCATTTTGACAGGCAGATTAAGCCATAGGACAATAGCAATTGCTATGGAAGGGTTTTGTTGTTCTTCAAGGATTATTGTACATTATATTGTAACCTTGCCATTGATCACAAATTTCTACATACCTGTACAATATTTTCACCTTTATAATATATTAGGTGCATTGACTGATTAAATGCTTTATATTTCTACAATCATTAGTGCATATTCATAGTATATGTGCTACTTTTTATATATTTTATTATACTGTAGTTATGTTCCATGATTTATGTTAAACCAATGCATACTGTGACAGTAGCAGCTTGCATTACATATATTATTTTTCTTTCATCGTTCAATACATTAATGTAGACACAAATTATACATATTGAAGCAATGCTAAATAGCACAATGATGTTAATTAAATCTTCTGTAGCATGTATAAACATTAAGTCTTAATCCTTTAAGCATTACATAATGGTAGAACATTTTCTGTCAGTATTAATATATTTGTAAAAAAAATGCAAGAGAACATATTAGCTCAGGTTGTGGCTGGAAAGTTCCAAGGGCAAGCTCATCTACTTGGTTTAAATGTTAAATATGTAACTAAAAATAGCATTACAGCACTATTCAAAGCATTTTCACCTGTAGTGTGTCGCTTGTTCGTCTCTAATACATATAACAAGAAGGCTCGGGGTTTCGTTCAGATGCTTTAATACCCACTAAAACATCAGGCTGGATAGCAGCATCATTAAATATGAATGAATTAGATAACAAACAGAGCTTATATGCATAATGCTTACATCTTAACAGCTAACTACAAAATGGCAGCCAGGTTCAGACGTGCTCAGTATTTATACTCTAGTGCAAGCCATAGGATGGCTTCTTTAAGGCAGTATAACACATATTGATCTACATTGTCCCTCTTAAAAAATTGTCCTTTTGAAAAAAACAGAGAGATAATATTAAAGTCAGGCATGGATTACTATATACACATATACATACATGTATACATAAGAAACAAAATACAGTGTTCATGTCCAAGTTGTTCATATCTGCTACAGGGTTTAGAGATTCAACCATATCTCGTAACATAACAGTTGGGACTAGATTTAGGAACAGAGACAGTCTGCGGTGCACAACTTGTATCAAGAACATCTAGATTCATCATAGGAACAGGGATGTCCTCTGGAACTTCCTCTGGAATTGGAACACCAGACAACTCACTCTGAGACAGAGTCTTTTTTTACAGGCTATATGCTGCGGTATAGGCTTGGACACCAGTCTCAAATGCTTCTGATTCCACCTAAAATTTGCTCCTTCTGATTCTATAATGTACAATCTCAGCTCTGGACCAATGTTCTTCACAACACAAATCCGATCATAACCTCTGAACGTATGATTCCTTACCACTTCTCCCTCTTGCAATGGATTGAGCGGTTTACTGGTTTTATCGTAGTAGGACTTCGGGATAGGCTCTTTTTCAACATATTGGCTTTCACTGATCTGTTGTTCTTGACACATGGAGCCAACAACTGACTACTGATTGATAATGTGGTTTTGGTTTGTCTTGACAGAAGTCTGAGCAGGTGAACTTCTTAAGTAACTGGTTTGCACTTTGCACTGTGCGTTCTGCCCAACCCTTTGACTGTAGGTAGTCTGAACTACCTGTAACATTAGTAAAGTCCAATTCTTCAGCAAATATTTTGAACAGTTGGCTTGTAAACTGCATGCCATTGTCAGAAATTACTTTGTGCAGACTTCCATGAACAGCAAAATGATGCTTCATCTTAGTAATGACAGTACTAAATGCTAGGTTAGGAAGTAAGTCGATCTCGAATCAATTGAAGTAAGGGTCTACTAACACCAAATAATGCTGACCATTCTACTCGAAGATATCAGTGGCTACTGGCAACCAAGGTAGTTCTGGAATCTGGTTAAGCTGAAGTGGTTCTTTCTGTAGATGAGGCTTAGTACTATTACATACAGAACAAGGAGAAAGTGCTCTCTCAATGTCTTGTGACATAGAAGGCCAAAATACTATCTCTCTCAGCCTTCTTTTGGTAGATTTAGTTCCTGGGTGACTATGATGCAAGATAGTAATGTGCTCAAGTTGCAAGAACTTTGGAACAATTATGCTCAGACCTTTCATAATGATACCTTTGTCAGACAAAATCTCGTCTCTGTATGTAAAATAAGGTTGCACTTCTTCAGGTAAACTAGATTGCTTTGACGGCCATCCGTTAAAAGCAATGTTGGTGTTACATGACAATTAGAGGGGGGAGAGTTTGAGATGAAAGAAAAACATTTCTGCTGATGTAGGGAGGTTAAGTAGTAGTCTGTGAAATTTGCTGCAAGCAGTGTACCCTTTACTGCAGTAGATAGAGAAGTTTCATTTTATACGTCTATTTTGAATTTTGTTAAGTTAACTGATCCCACTGAACAGCTAATCCTGGGGACATTCAGGCTGTAATAAAAAAAAAAAACAAATGGAGAATTATGTAGACATTGCCAAATGTGCCAGAAAAAAAAATAGAAAATGCATTACTGAACATGCCACATGCACAAGGGTTAAAATTCTAGACTTTAGTATGGTTCCCTTTCTGTCAAACCCAAAATATGGTAGAACTATAATGCACTCTCAGCTGAAGCATCATAACTAAGACAAACATTATGCATATGAAAATTGAGAAATGTGTGGAGATGTGAATAACAACACCAATTCAAATAAAACTACAAACAGAACAATGTTATAATGTTTTTTATTACCTCCAAATCCTAGATAACAAAAAAGCACTAAATGAAAATAATTTTCTCATTTTGACAGGCAGATTAAGCCATAGGACAATAGCAATTGCTATGGAAGGGTTTTGTTGTTCTTCAAGGATTATTGTACATTATATTGTAACCTTGCCATTGATCACAAATTTCTACATACCTGTACAATATTTTCACCTTTATAATATATTAGGTGCATTGACTGATTAAATGCTTTATATTTCTACAATCATTAGTGCATATTCATAGTATATGTGCTACTTTTTATATATTTTATTATACTGTAGTTATGTTCCATGATTTATGTTAAACCAATGCATACTGTGACAGTAGCAGCTTGCATTACATATATTATTTTTCTTTCATCGTTCAATACATTAATGTAGACACAAATTATACATATTGAAGCAATGCTAAATAGCACAATGATGTCAATTAAATCTTCTGTAGCATGTATAAACATTAAGTCTTAATCCTTTAAGCATTACATAATGGTAGAACATTTTCTGTCAGTATTAATATATTTGTAAAAAAAATGCAAGAGAACATATTAGCTCAGGTTGTGGCTGGAAAGTTCCAAGGGCAAGCTCATCTACTTGGTTTAAATGTTAAATATGTAACTAAAAATAGCATTACAGCACTATTCAAAGCATTTTCACCTGTAGTGTGTCGCTTGTTCGTCTCTAATACATATAACAAGAAGGCTTGGGGTTTCGTTCAGATGCTTTAATACCCACTAAAAACATCAGGCTGGATAGCAGCATCATTAAATATGAATGAATTAGATAACAAACAGAGCTTATATGCATAATGCTTACATCTTAACAGCTAACTACAAAATGGCAGCCAGGTTCAGACGTGCTCAGTATTTATACTCTAGTGCAAGCCATAGGATGGCTTCTTTAAGGCAGTATAACACATATTGATCTACATTGTCCCTCTTAAAAATTGTCCTTTTGAAAAACAGAGAGATAATATTAAAGTCAGGCATGGATTACTATATACACATATACATACATGTATACATAAGAAACAAAATACAGTGTTCATGTCCAAGTTGTTCATATCTGCTACAGGGTTTAGAGATTCAACCATATCTCGTAACATAACAGTTGGGACTAGATTTAGGAACAGAGACAGTCTGCGGTGCACAACTTGTATCAAGAACATCTAGATTCATCATAGGAACAGGGATGTCCTCTGGAACTTCCTCTGGAATTGGAACACCAGACAACTCACTCTGAGACAGAGTCTTTTTTTACAGGCTATATGCTGCGGTATAGGCTTGGACACCAGTCTCAAATGCTTCTGATTCCACCTAAAATTTGCTCCTTCTGATTCTATAATGTACAATCTCAGCTCTGGACCAATGTTCTTCACAACACAAATCCGATCATAACCTCTGAACGTATGCTTCCTTACCACTTCTCCCTCTTGTAATGGATTGAGCGGTTTACTGGTTTATCGTAGTAGGACTTTGGGATAGGCTCTTTTTCAACATATTGGCTTTCACTGATCTGCTGTTCTTGACACATGGAGCCAACAACTGACTACTGATTGATAATGTGGTTTTGGTTTGTCTTGACAGAAGTCTGAGCAGGTGAACTTCTTAAGTAACTGGTTTGCACTTTGCACTGTGCGTTCTGCCTAACCCTTTGACTGTAGGTAGTCTGAACTACCTGTAACATTAGTAAAGTCCCATTCTTCAGCAAATATTTTGAACAGTTGGCTTGTAAACTGCATGCCATTGTCAGAAATTACTTTGTGCAGACTTCCATGAACAGCAAAATGATGCTTCATCTTAGTAATGACAGTACTAAATGCTAGGTTAGGAAGTAAGTCGATCTCGAATCAATTGAAGTAAGGGTCTACTAACACCAAATAATGCTGACCATTCTACTCGAAGATATCAGTGGCTACTGGCAACCAAGGTAGTTCTGGAATCTGGTTAAGCTGAAGTGGTTCTTTCTGTAGATGAGGCTTAGTACTATTACATACAGAACAAGGAGAAAGTGCTCTCTCAATGTCTTGTGACATAGAAGGCCAAAATACTATCTCTCTCAGCCTTCTTTTGGTAGATTTAGTTCCTGGGTGACTATGATGCAAGATAGTAATGTGCTCAAGTTGCAAGAACTTTGGAACAATTGCGTTCAGACCTTTCATAATGATACCTTTGTCAGACAAAATCTCGTCTCTGTATGTAAAATAAGGTTGCACTTCTTCAGGTAAACTAGATTGCTTTGACGGCCATCCGTTAAAAGCAATGTTGGTGTTACATGACAATTAGAGGAGGGAGAGTTTGAGATGAAAGAAAAACATTTCTGCTGATGTAGGGAGGTTAAGTAGTAGTCTGTGAAATTTGCTGCAAGCAGTGTACCCTTTACTGCAGTAGATAGAGAAGTTTCATTTTATACGTCTATTTTGAATTTTGTTAAGTTAACTGATCCCACTGAACAGCTAATCCTGGGGACATTCAGGCTGTAATAAAAAAAAACAAATGGAGAATTATGTAGACATTGCCAAATGTGCCAGAAAAAAAAATAGAAAATGCATTACTGAACATGCCACATGCACAAGGGTTAAAATTCTAGACTTTAGTATGGTTCCCTTTCTGTCAAACCCAAAATATGGTAGAACTATAATGCACTCTCAGCTGAAGCATCATAACTAAGACAAACATTATGCATATGAAAATTGAGAAATGTGTGGAGATGTGAATAACAACACCAATTCAAATAAAACTACAAACAGAACAATGTTATAATGTTTTTTATTACCTCCAAATCCTAGATAACAAAAAAGCATTAAATGAAAATAATTTTCTCATTTTGACAGGCAGATTAAGCCATAGGACAATAGCAATTGCTATGGAGGGTTTTGTTGTTCTTCAAGGATTATTGTACATTATATTGTAACCTTGCCATTGATCACAAATTTCTACATACCTGTACAATATTTTCACCTTTATAATATATTAGGTGCATTGACTGATTAAATGCTTTATATTTCTACAATCATTAGTGCATATTCATAGTATATGTGCTACTTTTTATATATTTTATTATACTGTAGTTATGTTCCATGATTTATGTTAAACCAATGCATACTGTGACAGTAGCAGCTTGCATTACATATATTATTTTTCTTTCATCGTTCAATACATTAATGTAGACACAAATTATACATATTGAAGCAATGCTAAATAGCACAATGATGTCAATTAAATCTTCTGTAGCATGTATAAACATTAAGTCTTAATCCTTTAAGCATTACATAATGGTAGAACATTTTCTGTCAGTATTAATATATTTGTAAAAAAAAATGCAAGAGAACATATTAGCTCAGGTTGTGGCTGGAAAGTTCCAAGGGCAAGCTCATCTACTTGGTTTAAATGTTAAATATGTAACTAAAAATAGCATTACAGCATTATTCAAAGCATTTTCACCTGTAGTGTGTCGCTTGTTCGTCTCTAATACATATAACAAGAAGGCTCGGGGTTTCGTTCAGATGCTTTAATACCCACTAAAAACATCAGGCTGGATAGCAGCATCATTAAATATGAATGAATTAGATAACAAACAGAGCTTATATGCATAATGCTTACATCTTAACAGCTAACTACAAAATGGCAGCCAGGTTCAGACGTGCTCAGTATTTATACTCTAGTGCAAGCCATAGGATGGCTTCTTTAAGGCAGTATAACACATATTGATCTACATTGTCCCTCTTAAAAAATTGTCCTTTTGAAAAAAACAGAGAGATAATATTAAAGTCAGGCATGGATTACTATATACACATATACATACATGTATACATAAGAAACAAAATACAGTGTTCATGTCCAAGTTGTTCATATCTGCTACAGGGTTTAGAGATTCAACCATATCTCGTAACATAACAGTTGGGACTAGATTTAGGAACAGAGACAGTCTGCGGTGCACAACTTGTATCAAGAACATCTAGATTCATCATAGGAACAGGGATGTCCTCTGGAACTTCCTCTGGAATTGGAACACCAGACAACTCACTCTGAGACAGAGTCTTTTTTTACAGGCTATATGCTGCAGTATAGGCTTGGACACCAGTCTCAAATGCTTCTGATTCCACCTAAAATTTGCTCCTTCTGATTCTATAATGTACAATCTCAGCTCTGGACCAATGTTCTTCACAACACAAATCCGATCATAACCTCTGAACGTATGCTTCCTTACCACTTCTCCCTCTTGTAATGGATTGAGCGGTTTACTGGTTTTATCGTAGTAGGACTTCGGGATAGGCTCTTTTTCAACATATTGGCTTTCACTGATCTGTTGTTCTTGACACATGGAGCCAACAACTGACTACTGATTGATAATGTGGTTTTGGTTTGTCTTGACAGAAGTCTGAGCAGGTGAACTTCTTAAGTAACTGGTTTGCACTTTGCACTGTGCGTTCTGCCTAACCCTTTGACTGTAGCTAGTCTGAACTACCTGTAACATTAGTAAAGTCCCATTCTTCAGCAAATATTTTTAACAGTTGGCTTGTAAACTGCATGCCATTGTCAGAAATTACTTTGTGCAGACTTCCATGAACAGCAAAATGATGCTTCATCTTAGTAATGACAGTACTAAATGCTAGGTTAGGAAGTAAGTCGATCTCGAATCAATTGAAGTAAGGGTCTACTAACACCAAATAATGCTGACCATTCTACTCGAAGATATCAGTGGCTACTGGCAACCAAGGTAGTTCTGGAATCTGGTTAAGCTGAAGTGGTTCTTTCTGTAGATGAGGCTTAGTACTATTACATACAGAACAAGGAGAAAGTGCTCTCTCAATGTCTTGTGACATAGAAGGCCAAAATACTATCTCTCTCAGCCTTCTTTTGGTAGATTCAGTTCCTGGGTGACTATGATGCAAGATAGTAATGTGCTCAAGTTGCAAGAACTTTGGAACAATTGCGTTCAGACCTTTCATAATGATACCTTTGTCAGACAAAATCTCGTCTCTGTATGTAAAATAAGGTTGCACTTCTTCAGGTAAACTAGATTGCTTTGACGGCCATCCTTGATTAATAAAGTGGTGGAGCCTTTGTAAAACTGGATCTGTGGCTGTGTTCTCTCAGCTCATCAAGACATGGAAGAACAATCTCTCACTTCTATAACTTCAAAACCATCAATTGATTGAGAACCTTGATTGTCATTCTGTTCAGTGGTATTTCTGGGTGCTCTGGATAATGTATCATCGAGATAAAGATGTTTGCCTTTCTTGTAGACAAGATTGAAATTGTACTTTTGCAATCTCAGCATCATACATTGCAGTCTGGCTGGAGCTGAATGCATTCGCTTTCTCAGAATTGTGACTAATGTTTGGTGGGCTGCTTTGATCTGGATAGGTCTACTATCAGCATAATCATGGAACTTTGAACATGCAAACACAATTGCCAAATGCTCTTTCTGTGTCTGGGCATACTGCTGTTCAGTTTGGGTAAGAGTTCTTGATGTGTAATCAACAGGTTGATCCTTTTGTAGAATGACTGCACCACGACCAAATTTCAAAGTATCACAGGGAAGTGTTAACTGGTTTGTGAACATCATGGTATCTGAGAGTTGGTGGACTAGCAATTCTCTGTTTCAGGACACCAAATGCTCTCTGGTGTTGCTCTTACTAAGACTAGGATATATCTTTGTGTGTCAGATCTCTAAGTGGTGCTGAAGGTTGGCTCAAGTCTGGAATGAACTTGCCTAGGTAGTTGACCATGCCAAGAAAATGTTGCAGGGCTTGAATATTGTCTGGAGCTGGCATCTTGAGAATGGATGTTTGTTTTGAAGGATCTGGTCATATGCCTGTACTAGTAAATAAATGACCAACATAAGAAACTTCTTGTAGCCTGAATTTGCATTTCTGTTCATTGAGCTTAAGATTCATTTGATGTGACCTTTCTAAAACTTTTCTGAGGTATCTGTCATGTTCTGGTTCATTACAACTTTCTACCAGTATGTCATCTACTATAATAGCACAAAGATACCCAGAAAAAATTTGCTACATCACATGCTGAAAGACTTCACTTGCAGAATTTATCCCAAATGGCATTCTCAAAAATCTGTACCTGCCAAACGGAGTACTGGATGTAGTGAGGCTTGATGATTTTTTTTACAAGCTGAATTTGTCAAAATGAACAGAAAAAATAGTGGCATTTGGCATCAAGGCCATGACTTCAACTGTCCACATTGTTTGATGAGGTCTTTTTAGTGCTTTGTTCAAATCTCATGGATCAATACATATTCTGATGTCATCTGAGCTTTTCTTATGAGCTACTAACATGGAAGATACTCATTCACTTGTCAATGAACAAATTACACCTTGTCACAACATTCTGTCTAACTCAGCTTTGACTCTGTCCTGCATGGCTATTGGAATTTTACATCCTGGCCAGATAAGTGGACTGACCTCTGGGCCTAACTTCATGGAGTACACAACTGGAAGTTTGCCTAGTTTGTCTTTGAAAAGATCAGCATAGGTAGAAAAAAATTTGCTGGGCAAAATTAGAGTAGTGGTCTTTTAAACTAACATGATAGTCTTCCTTATTAAATGAAAGCAGTCCCATTTTTAAACTGTCTCTGAGCTCTAATAATGACTGAACATGCCTCTTGACCACATAAAATAATAAGTTGCAACTACTTCCACTCTGCTGGAAATAACACGAAACACTACTGAGCCTTTGGTTTGAATTTCTTCACCTCCATAAACAACAAGTTTTGCACACCTTGACAAATCAAGCCTTTCACCTTTACACACTCTAGCAAACATTTCTGCATATGTAACATTGCACTTAGAACCTGTGTCAACTTTGGGTTCTGTGGGTTTGCCATTTATCCGAACAGTACAAAATACTTAATTCTCTGCCCTTAAATCTACTGCATTGACTGTTTCATGAAGCACTGACACTCCATCAGCATAAAGAGTAGGCTTATCACAGTCTAACCGATCAACTCGCTTCTTAAAATATTCCCTTTTAATAAAAGAATGTGGGCCTTTTGATTTACAAAATCTTTTGGAATTATTACATTTATTACATTTGTAGCATTATTGACTAAAAGCTAAACACTTTTCCATTTTAGATTCATGATTGCCACCACAATTGCGACAGTTAGCAATGAAACTAGGGTGAGGCCCATGCTTTGAGTTTGCTGACTCACTCTTGTGCTTCACTGAGACTGTGCAAAGTCTGGAATTTGCTAGAAAGTTCTGGGATTTACCAGTAGGTGCTGCAGAGGTTACAGCTGCCATGTGTTTGGACCTGTTTCTTTTAGCCATGTGCTGCATACTATCAACATAAGCTTCATCACTGTGTCTTCTACAGCTGCTCTCATTTGTAAGCATATTTGTGTGCTTTTCTGTGAGCTTGTATAGCTGAAAAATCTCAGTGACCTTATTCAAAGTTAAATCACTGTCACGAAGCAAAATCTGTTTCCCAGCATCATCTTTTACAAGTCTGTCCTTTATCAACTCATCCATACCTCTTAATCTCTAGAAATATGGACAAAGCCGTGAATAAAACTGGACAAAGACCCAAAAATAAGGACAATTTTTAAATACTGCTCTTAGAAACTTAGAAAGTTGACAGAATAATAGGTTTTGCATTGTCATGAATTTTCTGAAGGGTATGAACTCTAAAATGCAAATGCCTGTCATTATTTTCTAAATTTAGTCTTTAATGATTTACCACTAATTTGCCAGAAAAACAGAATTTTATGAAAAATGAACCAAAAATATGCGTCAAAAATCTGGAGATTCTGCTAAAATCTGTACAGCTGAAAGGTATGAATCCCTTATGTCACCAAATCTGCACATTTTAGCTTTATTTCTCATGTCAATTATGTTGCAAAAGTTTCAGCAGGCTTTTGATCCCCTATGTAAAATAAGTGCCTTTCCATTGAAACATTTATCTGGGAGTTACACATTTCTCTAAATTTACATTTTAAGCACTCTGGGTCCTCCCTTGACTTAACCTGTGCAACAATACAATGTTTTTTTTCCCTTTCCAATATAAATAGCAGATGCATATACAAATGAACATTCCCTTTCTATGGCGTCTGACACAGCTAAATCAAGTAGAGTAAATTTTGCCTTTGTATGGTCATCTTTATCAGAAAATGCAGCCTGTATGAAAATGTCGCACTCTTGGTCAAACACTCTCCCCTTCTCAGTAATATTACTGTCAAACACAAGTGCACTGGGTTTTCGAAATCTGTTTGCCATGCCCACAAAATATACACAAACACATTGAAAATATGGCCCTTGTAATTATGCATGAGCAAGGTGTTCTGTGAGCTTGTTACTTTACTTTGCGAAATATGTTCTGTGATGGCTGTGGTTTGCAAAATATGCCTTGAAATGGCTGTACTTTGTGAAACAACTTTACTGTAACACTGCACAAACATGCAAACACTTTATATAGACTTCTGATAACTTGGATATCTGTGCTTAATATGAAAAATACATACTTTGCAAAAATGTGGTCATTTCCCTTTATTTTATTCATTTTGTACAATATCGACTTTATAGCAAACATTTTCCATAGTAATTTGAATATTGTTATCAATATCGTACACATTTGTTTATGCAAATGTTATTTAGAGTGTTCTGTATGCCTCGTTTCATATTATGTGAATAAGAAATAGTGCTGAGCAAGTTTTAATACCTGAACTTCATTTCTGATCTGTTTTATGAAGTATGCACATTTATGGGATGGTCTACTGTTGTATATTCCACCATCATCTGGATAAGTGCCTTAAATCGTTTTCACCAATCCATTTTAACCTCCGTGCCCCTTTGGTATGCCGGTTCTGACTTCAGGCCCTTTAAGATGTTTTGTTTTTGGTACCACGTCCTTTAGACATGCCGCTTCTGACACCAAGTTGCTCATTCATCTCTAATACATAGAACAAGAAGGCTTGGAGTTTCATTCAGATGATTTAATACACACAAACATATCAAGATGGATATCAGCATCATTAAATATCAACAAACTAGTTAACATGCAGCGCTTACATACATACATACATACATCTTACATCTCAACAGCTAACTACGAAACGGCAGTCAGGTGCACGCGCTCGGTATTTATACTCTAGTGCAAGCCCTTGGATGGCTTCTTAAAGGTATATACACACACATGGTCATCTACAGTTGGGTAGTGATGAATAATTTTATAATGTCATGTTTTAGGATCATGAAAGGAATTTGTGATTATTCATGGCTTACTATTTGGCTAAGCAAGACCCAGTGACAAAGGGCATTCTGACATGACTAAATGCACAGGACTGTACTCTATGGGTTGTACAGGTTAGTGAACTCGTTGTTGTGTCAGGATAAATAATTTTGCATCTACCTTGCACTTTGACAGAATATTTGAATGTGTTACTGTGACATCAGTGTCACACAGCTGAAGTGCTAAGTGGGGGTGGGAGGGGGCATGTTTAATAGCAAATGATTAGACTGCATAAAATTTGTGAGAGAATCCAGAGGATCTACCTATAAAATGAAACAAGTTCATGCCAAATTCAAATAGGCAAAACGTTCAGAAATGTACAGAAGATATGTCTATATTTCTGTATAAGAAGAATTAGCAGTCAGAAGTGAAGTGACCTAAGAAGTTAGAGGAAAATGAACCAACAATTCTCATAGTCACAATGTGTCTGGGATAATGCATGACTGTTTAAATGCCTGGAGATTAATAGATATCACCATAGGGGCACAACACCTAATATTAATGAAAGCATTAACAGATGTGGCTGTGTTGCTACAAAAAATAAATGTGGTCAAGATCGGAGCTCACAAGAAAGCAAACACACTGAAATGTTAACATGGTGGCAAAGGAAAAAGCAGTAACTAAGGTAATAAAATATTTATCTAATGCTTATACTGACCCTGTTTTAACACATGTAATACAACTACACTAGGACAAAGATGGGCACAAGGAACTATTATTTCTCATGCTAGGAAAATGCTGTTTTCCTAGATTGCATTCACTGTAGTTGTGGTAAGTTTAAATATGACTGAGAAAAATGGAAAAGGGAATGAAGTAAGGGAGTGCATGGCAGACGTGGTTTGGCAGATTGCTGCAGGACTCATATGGACTTGACAGACAATTGTTGTCTTCTTCCATCAGGATTATTAGTAGCTTATATTCTTGCACGTTAAATATTGTTGATGATTTTCTGTAATCCTGGAAATAAAAAGCAAGCCATGGCTAGTAATTTATTTATTTGTAATTTATATACTTTCCATTGCTTAATCTTGTTATATAAGGAAGTCCTGCTTTTTGTTAACATTCAGAAAACTCCACTACAGAAAGAAAAATGTCTTGATAAATATATTTCCCTTTCAAATAAATATTGTTAAAGCATTGGTTTTAATTTTCTTTCCTTTCTACTCATAAATTTAAGGGAATGTGTCCTTGAAGTTCACCTAAACTCAGACTCTTGAATTCACCTTTCTCGGAATGAGATTGTTGTCTGTTTTCTTTAGATAGGTATTTGTATTTTTTTTTTGTGTTTTTCAGTTACCATGTTGTTGTTATTATTTGAAAAAAGAAAAATGAAATAAAAAGATTTTGGAAAAAAAAAGACTCTTGAATTCACCATATCTCTTTGGCAAGTACATAAAGATAGAGGCTTCTGATATGAAAGCGTTACCTTCAGGAAGAAATATTACGTAGGTATTTTCATTTTTTCAGGCCAGTGGACAAGCACAACACAAATATGTTACATCAGAAACACAAATCTTCTAGTAAACCATTATTAAAT
This sequence comes from Protopterus annectens, assembly GCF_019279795.1. NCBI lineage: Eukaryota > Metazoa > Chordata > Ceratodontiformes > Protopteridae > Protopterus > Protopterus annectens. The sequence continues at coordinate 499,859,536 of NC_056749.1, forward strand.
TAGTAATACTTTGAAACTGTAATTTTAGAGACAAGTCTTTAAAAAAAAATCTCTCCAGGCATCACGTGAATAAACTAATTATGAAATTGATTTATTGATGCAATAGCAAGACATACAAATAAATACCGCAGAGAAAAAAACACTGCATACAACTGTTGGCTGCAAAGATTGAACAGTACACAATGTAAATCAGGGAGAACAAAAATAAACATACAATGTTATTTCAGGGATAGGAATAAAGACAAATTAACATATTACCCAATATTTATGGGATGTGCAGTATTCCCAGCAAAATAAATCATGAAACCAGACTGGTATCACCCAGGAAAAAGACAGATTCAGTATAGAAATACAGCAGCTCCAGGCAAGCCCATGAAAAGATACACACATTTCTGCTGCTGCTTTCCAAAGATATTGTTAGGATGAGTTGATAATGTACATTGGGAGGCAGTTTAAGTCTGTGGGGGAACAGAATGTACAGAGCTACTGGAAGGATTAAGTTATGAGATGGACAGGATGATGAAGAAACCAAGAGAGAACATACCTAGTGTCTCCACAGTTTACAGATGGACCATTTTTCAGCATGTAAAAAATGGAATGCATATTTAGTAAAGAGAACATATATGCATTTTAAAGGATTATTCTTCACCATATCTCACTGTTTCAGTAATACATATTCTGCTGTGGTCTTCATAGAAATATTTGCAAATCTACCAAAAATCTTGCATGACGGATTGCAGAAAATCTTACTTGCCTAACAAAAAATCCTTAGAAAAACATAGGCTTTTAAACGAATGGAAATTCTCATCCCTTATTGTGTAAATGTTTGGGATATACATTGCACAGATATGAATTTCAATTCACCATGCATATAATGCAGACCATAAGTAATGCACAGTGTGTATGTTAGTTTAATTCTTTTCAGTACAAGTAAAACAGCACATAATGCATGACATGCCTTGTATTAAATCTCATGGCAAAATATACCATGACCTTTTACGATATATACAATTTATTAAACATTTACATTTTTCTTATGTCTGACTTTATCAAAAGTCATTTCTGTCAAGTTTAGTAACCTTTTATTTCCTGAGTGTCTTAATGCATGACTAATTGCATGCAATTAACTTCAAAGTACTGTAGGAACCATCAACCTGTACAGATGAAGGGCATATTCATGCAAAAAGCATAATATAGCTGTCATTTTCATATCACACTTCTTTTGTTACTCATTTCTCACTTTAATTTCACTTAGATACATGAGGTCTTGCTTAATTGCAAAGTGCATGCAGCTACAGACTTTCCCAAACTGAAATAAAAATAGTTTAACATTTGTAGTGCACTGCACTATGTAGCCTGCAAATCTGAAGTCTAAGTAGACGTGGGGAATAAGATACAGGGTTATATAGAAGTATAATGCCTCTGTGGTTTATTAATAGGAGAAGGCTAAAGGTATTACAATGACTTCCAGTAATGTTTGTATTATTGTAATAAGATCATAGGGAGGGGTCAACATGTAGCGTTTTATAAAAGTACAGTGCCTCTATGGTTTATTAATAAAAGAAGGATAATGGTATTATAATGACTTCCAATGCTTGTACTACTATAATATGATTATGGGAGGTGTCAGCAGGAATGGTTCAAAGGTTTCAAGTGCTTCCTGCTTCACTATAGTACTGAAAATATGCAGCTGCAAAAGGACAAAGATGTCATAATGAGACAAAGCATAACAGTAGAAGGTCAGTAGGAGGCACTCCAGTGCAGTTCAGACATCTGTAGCAAGACTGCTGCTGTATGTGCCAGGCTGCACAACATGCATGATGTTTTTAGAACCAGGTTATTAAGACAATACTACTTTGGGGTGGGGGTAAATGTTTTTTTCTTATTACTACCATGTTAGTCTAAACCTTGTTGCTTGATATTAGAGAAACAGCATACAAGTTTTTTGTGTCTACTGCTTGAGCAAAGACACTTAGGGGTACCCTGGTGTAGGCTGTCTTTACAGGTTGGTGTTATTGCTGCAGCTAATAATCATGTGATCAGGGCATGAAATACTGGGATTTACTTATTGTGCTGATGTGGACCTTAAGCAAGTAGAAGCTACTGAGCATATGATATGCAATATGTTTTGTGAAACATTGTCCTACTAATGATGCTGGAGCTAACTAAATTTGTTTTTAAGTAAATTCCAAAATCATTTGATTAATAGTTTTTCATTTTTTTTAAAAGATTGCCGGTTAGAAATGCCAAGTGGCACTGTTAGGAACAATAAAATAATTCAGAAAGAAAATCTTATAGTAGTAAAGCTATTTCAAATTAGATTTTATTAAAAATGATGATACTAAAGATCTGTTATTGGTGCTCTGAGAGATGTCAACAACACTTTTAAGTGCATCCCTCGTATTTTGGAAAAAAATGTGCAGTTTATACTGTCACACATTGCACTGTAGTTCTCTTAACATGTGTGGAATATAAACAATTTATTATCCCAGTGCAATTCTTCTTTGCGCTTATGAATGTACAAAGTGGTTAGCTTTGATTAATCGCTAAACTGACTAAAGAGTCTTATTAATTCGGACCCAGCAAAGTCTTTTTTTTTTTACTGACTGTACTGTAAATAATATTGTCAGTATGCAAAATTTATTACAGTTCATATATTAAAAACTAGATAAGATCTAACTTAGAAGACTGGTAAACAATGAAATATTGTCAAGGTGCCATAAATGTATACTAGAGATTATATGTCACAAAGGCAGAATAATGAACTACTGTATATAGATTTTCATTCAAACCATCTCTGTTATTATATCATCATCTTAGAGAAGATTTACATCTCATACAAGAAGTTAAAATAGGACATGAAATTACTTTTTATAGTATATGAAAAATATGCATTCTTTTATAATTGAACAAGGACAGTGAATACAGCTACATCTTAGCTTTTAAATTATGCCCATAATTCATAACCTAGAGTAATGGATATTTATTCTTCATTTTGGGATATACAAGAGCAGTACAGTCTTCCAAGCAGTATTACTCTCCTTGTCTTGCTATATTATTCTACAGCTAATAAGGCACAGTAATACATAATTAAAAGGGAAAGACTGATTTCTATAAACTTAAGGACACTATTTTTATAAGCATTTTGCCAGACAGGTTGCATAGAATTTTATGGTCAAGACTGCAAATCAAGAAAGAGCTTCTTAGAAATTTTACAAAAAATGATTTATTCATAACTGCCTAACGTGTCACATTAACAGGAATTAAACTGCCAATATATTTTTTTCACCACAAAATAATAATATGTTATCATACTTATACTATCATTTCATTAAAAAAAGACTAAATATTTTCAGAACACAGATGAATGATCTGTCTGTATAACAATATTATCCAAAATATAAAATATTTAACCACCTAGCAGAGGTTATTGTTACAGTTACCTCAGAGAATATGTATTTATTTATTTAACATTTGTTTACTGAGAAAGTCTGACTGGACACAGGTCCTTTTTTAGCAGAGGCCCAGGGAGAAAAGCTCCATGAGTAATAATAAATTTTCATACACACATTACAATAATCAAAAAAGTATAAAGTAAACAAAATGTAGTATACATAAGAACATACAAATTTGTTACATCTTGACAACAAAACCTATGTTTGAACATAGCTAGTACTATTTGTAGTATGGCTTATGTCAAGATATAAGGTTAAGACAGGTCGGTAGGAACAAAGGATTAAACACCGGGAAGAAGTTGGATATGTTTTGGGTATACTGTGATGTATCAGAGCACTCCTGAGGGGTTAATACAGGAACATAGCCACTTATTTTTTAGATAAACTTTAAGTGATGGCCTAAAGTGGTTAGTGGATGAGACTGAGAGAATGGAGTTAGGAAGGGAGTTCCATATATGAACTATATAGTTTGAAAATAAAGAATCTCCTGCAGTGTTGTTGGCCTTGGAGATGGTGAGTAAGTTCTTGTTGTTAGAGTGAAGTGGTCTGCTGGAACTGTAAGGAAGGATGAGATTTTGTAGTGCAGGAGTTCTGGTTGGTGTGTTATAATTTTGTGAGTTAGAGAGAGAGTTGCTTGTAAAGAATAATATTGGGAAGCTCAAGCCAGTCTAGTATCCTTAAAGCTTTTTCTATATGGGCAGTCAGATGCTAACTTAGCAATTTTATTATAATATGCTTCTAGCTTAGCTAAGTCAGTTTTCCTTAGATTAGTTAAAATTGGAAAGGTATATAGTAGAGTGAAGAGCAGATAAATTTGTGATAATGTAATTTTGGCCATTGTAGTCAGGAACCTTTTGTGCCTATATAGACTTCCAAGTTTCTTATGGACTTTTTTATAGTTAGGGAGACATGCAAGTCAAATTTTAGGGTAGTATCTACTTCCACTCCAAGAAGCTTTGTATGGGTTATTGGGGAGATCACAGTATTGTCTTTGGCTATTATGTTAAATGCTGGGCATGAGACAGACATCTTGTTAGGTTGGAAGAGTAATAATTTAGTTTTGTTTGGGTTCAGGATTAGATGGGCATTGGCTAACCATGTTTCAACAGAAGTGAAAGATTCCTGTGTGTGAGAAAGAATAGCTGATAGAGAAGTGGCAGCACAGACAAGTGTTGAATCATCTGCATACTGTATTTATAGAACCATGGGGGGTATCTGTGTGTGTATTAGTAAAGAGAGAGAAAAGGAGAGGGCCAAAGGTATATCCTTGGGGTTACACCAATGGTGGATAAAGGAAGGCGTGAAGATAGGTCACCCTGCATAGAACAGATTGTTGACTGCCATATAAATAGTTATGAAACCATGCTGTGGCAGATGGTGAAAAGGCAGGTTCAGTTAGTACATCTATTAGTTTAGAATGGGAGACCATATCAAAAGCTTTTGATAGGTCTAGAAAGATGGCAGATACAAAATTGTTATTCCTGTGATGGTTTATGGTATTAGTGAAGGATAAGAGAGCTGTAGTGGTACTATGTGATGGGCGAAACCCATGCTGAGTGTTTACGAAAAGGTTATTTGTTAATAAGAATTTCATGACCTGGAGATGAATACACCTTTCGAGTAGCTTAGAAAGAGGTGAAAGAATAGCAATTGGCTGCTAGTTTGTCAGTTCTGTGAAAGGTCCCCCTTTATGAAGTGGTATTACATGGTAAATTTTCCACAGTTGAGGGGCCTTGTTTTCGGGAATGAATCTATTTATAAGGATTGATACTGGGAAGGCTATAGATTCAGCTGCAATTTTGAGGTATTCACTGTTTAAGTTATCTATGGCAAGTGTAGTAGGTTTTAGAATCTGTAGTAGTTTTTTTATAGTGGCTGTAGAAACTGGGGAGAAAGAGAATGAGGCATTGCTAGTTGTAGACTTGACTAGTTTGGTATCAGGAGTAGGACTTTGCTGTTTGGAAAGGGCAATTATAGATTCAGTAAAATGTTTGTTAAAAATGGTAGCTATGCTATCAGAATTGTTGTGGATGTTTGGCGTAGGTGTGGCAGATTTTCCTGGGTGAAGGTTTGAGTAGCTGGCCAGAATTTTTGAGGTTTTTTTATATGTGTTTTGAATGTTATGATAGAAATTTATTTTATCCTGTTGTATTTGTTTTTTTGCCTTATTTCTAAGTTCTTAATACTGTTGTTTAGAAACTACTGTGTTAGTCTTACTCCATAGTTCCCAGGCTTTATCTCTAGTTTTCAGAAGGGCCCTAGTATCTCTGCTTAGCCAGGGGGCATAGTTTGATTTTACTCTGATGGTTCTAACAGGGCATGTGCATTTAATATATCTAAGAAATATTTATTAAAGTGGTTCACTGCATCTTCTAGGTCAAAGTATTTCAGTGGAGTCCAATTGCACCTTTGTAGGTCAGCTAGGAAGTTGTCAAGATTAAAGTTATGAGTTGTTTAAACATAGGTTTTGGTGGGAATATGTGTTGTCGTATAAGAAATGTGGGTAGGTGGTCACTCAGACCATCAGGAAAAACCTGATTGGAATAAGTGAGAGGAGTTATTTAATAATATCCAATCCAAGGTGGATTATTTTTTACTAGCTTTATCTATTCGGGTAGGTTTTTGAATAGTTTGTGTAAAACCATGCAAGTTTATGTGATGGATGGGGTGATCTGTATCACATGCAAACCAGTCTAAATTAAAATCACCCAGTATGAATGTCTCCTGACAAAGGGTAATACTTGTGCAGTGCAATAGACATTCTATAACTGGGACATTATTTCCAGGTGGGATATAGCAGCCAATAATATGGTGTTTTCCTTGACTTTATGGTTA
>NC_056749.1:499870825-500116265 GCF_019279795.1 Protopterus annectens
AGCATGATGCAATTGCTTGTGTTACCAAATGTATTAGAACTATATGTTATGTGCACATTAAATTACTGGTACAGAAGTGTGTGTTGAACAGGGTTTGTACAGTACTGAGCTTCAAGGATGTGTCCACAGTGTACCCTACTGGAAAAGAACAGAAATGTATATAAACTATATATCTGTGCAAATGTTTCATTTAATAGTAGAAACTGGGACATACAGAGTTAAGTTGCAAAACTTCAAGAAAATAAGTTGAAATTAAATTGTTTTACAATTGAGTTATAGAAGGTAGTTTCAATGCATTAAGGAGACAGGATGTCTAGAGCTAGGGTGCCTTCTGCATTGTTTTGTAAGTGTTTTACTGTTTTATGTCTTCTGACAACTGCAAACATCTGAAAACTATGTATTTTTCACAAGAAGATGTCAAATGCTACAATAGGAGGTTTAGCTTGGGAACTTAAGTCAGGTGACAAAACGTGATGTTATCCAAGCTAACCCAGCAGTAATACTTGATATTAATTTAAGAACTCTCTCAGAGAGAGACTGCACATTTTGTATTTTGTCTTTGACCTTGAAACATCCACTTCTCATCGCCATCTGCACTTGCCTTCTGCTGTAAGTAAGTTTTTAGGGCATAGTAACTCTTTTAGATATAAATAAGAATATAGTAAAGATTAGTTTAGATGTTTTCTGTATTTAGTTGAGACTGTCCTGCAATGTAGTTTTAAAATATTTCCCGTGATTTTGAAGTAAATGTGTTTGTGTACTGAGTATAATCTTGTTATTTTATTATTTATTATTAAATATATTTAAACCTATCTTTGTGGCTGATATTTGTGAGACATATATAAGCTCTTAGCGTACTTGCATATCTGTTTAGTGACACTGTACAGGCCACTCCTAAATAATCTTGCTTGGTTAGACTACCACTTCGATTATTAGTAACATTACACAGTAGGATTGGACAGCCTTTGTTAAGGTCCTTAAGTAGCTGATAAAGAGCTGGCTGGTGGCAGCTGGAACTATCTTATAGTCTGGACAAAAGGGGGCATAGCTAGTAAGCCTGTGCCAGCCTTCCTGAGGTGTGTGTGTGTGCTTGTATACAAATCAAATCTCAAAGTGTGTGTGTGTGTGTGTGTGTGTTTGTGTGTGTGTGTGTGTGTGTGTGTGTGTGTGTGTGTGTGTGTGTGTGTGTGTGTGTCAGCTACTTGGGCAGGGACAAAAAGCACTGGTTGGACAGAGAAGGTGATGGAGGTCTTGGCATGGCCACTCAGCTGAAATCTCACCCCTATAGCTGTGCCAGTGGTGAGACTTATTGGGGATCTGGAGATGGAGGGAGAGACCAGCCCCAGGCTGACTGTGATCTCTGTGTGCTCATTAGGGAAATTGCACTTTACTGTGTGTGTACTTGTCATCCTCCCAATGTGTACATCCCCTAGCTGTTGCCAGTGGTGAGAATTGAGGCTCTTTGATTACTGGGCCAGTGCAGGGCCATCAGATATTAATTGGTGGCAGTGGTGTGATATGCACATCACATATTAATTGGCTTGTTGTGGTGGGGATATTGAATTCCTATAGCCTCTGTACAGTGGTTACTGAAGGTGTTTGTACTCTCAATAAGCCACTCAGTGAACAGTCAGAGTTGCACATCACAATTGTTTTACTTTTTTTGTTAGCTTAATTAGTCAGGGAGAGCAGGAAAGCATTTTAGCAGAGGAGTATTGCAAGCTGACAAACAGCCAGTTGGCTGAAATGTGCCAGGCTAAAGGACTGGTGCATGCCAACATGACTAAGGCAGAAATGATTGCAGCTTTGGGCACAGCTGCATCACAGACCACCAATCAGGAGGATAACCAGGCTGGCCTTAGAGATGTACAGCTCTCAGAAAATGGACAACTCAACCTTTCCAGAGATGACTTCAAAATCTGTCTGGACTTAGAGACTTGAGCTGGAGGCCATGTGTTTAGAAACAGAAACAGCAGAGAGACTAAGGTGTCTAGAGGCTGAGGAAAATGAGAACCTTTGACATCTAGGGGCAGAGGAGAAGGAGACGCAGAGGCAACATGAAAAGGAGATGCTGACTCTTCACCAGTGTCATGGGGGTAATGGGGAAGGGAGTAACTGAGCCCCAAAAGCAACAAAGGTTAGTAAATTTCTTCCACGGTTTACAGAGGGGGATCATTTTGACAGTTTTACTCATATGTTTTAGAGGGTATGTAGACAAAGGGCTCTTGGTACATTTCCTGGCCCCCTTACCTATGGTAAAGCTGTAACTGCTATTTCTAAATTGTCTGATACCAATTGCTTAAATTATAATATTTTAAAGAGCTGTCTTTTAGAATGCTTTACGTTAACACATGAAGCTCATAGAAAAAAGTTTCATGAGCATAAACACAATGCAGATGAAAGTGTGTGTGAGTATGTTGCTGAACTAAGCACTTATTTTCATAGCTGAATGAGTGGATGGCAGATCACCACTTCTGAAGGGCTTGCAGACTGTTTGGTGAGGGAAGAAGCTCTTAGCACTTTGCCTGAGGACATAAGAATCTGGTTAGTTGCTAGACAATGCAATACTGTAGTTGAGTTGGGAAAGAAAGGAGGCCTATACCTAGGAAGCATGGTATCACTGCAGAGGAAAGGGACACCCAGTGCTCCTCATGGGTCTAAGGCAACCCATAGTGGGCAGTCCAGATTGCCCCAACAGAGTCCGCCATTAGCAGGGGAAGCCACTAGTTCAGGTACATGTCCAGGACCAAGGGTTAAATGTTTTAAATGCAACCAGTGGGACCATGTAGCATATAGATGTCCATGGAGGCAAGGTGGGGAACAAAAGGTGGGAGAGCCAGTAAGTGGGAATGACAAAATGCCAGCAGTAAGTTGTCTTGAGACAATAAGGGTACCAAACTACCACAAGAGGTTATATCCTTTCTTAGTAGATGAGAAAGAGGCCACAGCTAAGAGAGACGCAGCCTCTGAACTAACCTTTTGTGAAGCCTACAATGGTTCCAGAGGAGCACTACTTGCTTGGGCAGTCTACTCCAGTCAGAGGTTTTGGAGGGACCCCATTCCAAATACCTTTCGCTAGGGTTCACCTTAACTGGGAGGGTGGAAAAGGAATCCAGCAAGTAGGTGTGTTTGAGGATATCCCTGCAGATGTCTTGCTAGGGAATGATTTTGATAATGCAGTACCATGTGTGCATGCAGTTACACACAGTCAAGCTTGGAGACAAGCATGTGGGTCTGATAGCCTGTGGGAGAACCAGACAGGCCGCACATTTGCAGCTAGGACTGGTGAAGTGTTTACTTCAGGGAGGGAGCTGGCCTGTAGCAGTGACACTGAAGGTGAGCCACAGCTGCTTGTGGGTACTGATATTCCCATGGACAGAGTGACTGCAAGGGCAGAGGTGAGTAATAGTACCCAGGCTGAGAGTGAGGCACTGTTGTCATAAGATACCAAACTTCCTGTGGAAGGGGACCTGTGAAAGGGTTACAAATAGAGAGTTGAGACAGGCTGAACTCTCAGACCCTACATTACAAGAGCTGAGGGAGGTAGCCAGTGAGGCACCCGGTTCTCAAGGGAAGGGTGGAATCTGTTTGCTGGGACAAAGGGTTACTGTATAGAGAGTGGCCCCCTGAGGGAGGGCTAGAGGGTGAGAGAATACCACAGCTGGTAGTGCACAGAGCCTACCATCTGGCACTTCTAGCCATAGCCCATGATATTCCCTTTACAGGTCATATGGGCATAAAATGTACAAAGAGATGTATTATGCAGAACTTTTATTGGCCTGGTATTTCCAGAGATATAACAGGGTACTGCAGGAACTGTGAGCAATGCCAAAAGGTATGCAAGTCAGGAGACAAGGTGAAAGCTCCTTTCATGCCTTTGCCTATGATTGAGGAGCCATTTCAGAGGGTTGCTATGGATATTGTGGGGCCTCTGTGTACCCCAAGTTCCACAGGGAAAATGTATATCCTAGTGGTAGTAGATTATCCTACCAGATACCCTGAGGTGGTGGCTCAGTCCTCTGTTGAAGCAGAAAAGTTGGCAAATGCTTTGTTAGAGATGTTTAGCAGAGTAGGTTTCCCAAGAGAAATACTGACAGACAGAGGTGCCAATTTCACATCAGACCTGCTGGCTTGTCTGTGGAAGCACTATGGAGTGAAGCACCTAAAGACCATCCCCTACCAAACCCAGACTAATGGTCTTGTGGAGATGTTAAACTCTACACTCAAGTCAATGCTACAGGCATTTGCAGACAATTTCAAGAGGGAGTGAGACAAGTATTTGTGCCACCTGTTGTTTGCTTACACACTTTGAGTTGCTGTATGGGCATAGAGGGGACCTCTAGATTTGATTCATGATGAGTGGGAGTGTGAGTGTGAATCCCCACACGGTGTCTGTTGTGGCATATGTTCTAAACCTTAGAACAAGGCTCAGGGAACCCATGGGCTTGGGTCAGGAGAACCTGGCAGAAGCCCAACAGCAGAAAAAGGTCTGGTATGACAGGAATGCTCAAGATAGAGAGTATGCTGTAGGGCAGCAGGTTATGTTTCTCATTCCTGTCAGACACAACAAGCTGCAGACAGCTTGGGAGGGACCCTACAAATTGGTAAGGAAGATCAGTGATGTTAAATATATGGTAGAACTGCTTGGCAGGAGGCAGGGGTACAAACTGTACCATGTTAACATAATAAAACATTACCATGACAGAGAGGCCCTTGTGCTTAGTATTTGCAGTACAAGGCAGGTGGAGTCTGAAGGGGATCTTTGGCTACAGGGAGCCAGCCAGCCAAATTCCAAATTACTATGGTGGAACCTAGGATTGCAGGCATATGCTAGGACAGTGCAGCACTGTACTGGGGTCAGCAATGCCAAGGCAACTGGAATCTCAAGACAGGGAATGGGGTAAGGTATCCCCAGATAGTCAACCCTCGCAAGCAATGTTTCTCAAGGGTGACTTGAAAAACTAGCTTGAGTTTTAGGTGGGGAAGAAGTGTGACACAAGGGAAATACTGCCAGCCCAGCTAGCTAGAATTTTGTAAATAAGTATATGTCATTTGAGAATATTAATATGATTTATGTAGAAATGTAACAAAATGAGACACTACCAGACCAGCTATTTGGAATTTTGTAAATAGTTATATGTCATTAGTGAATAACAGCATGATGCAATTGCTTGTGTTACCAAATGTATTAGAACTATATGTTATGTGTATATATTAAACTACTGGTACAAAAGTGTGTGTTGAGCAGGGTTTGTACAGTACTGAGCTTCAAGGATGTGTCCATCGTGTACCCTACTGGAAGAGAACAGAAATGTATATAAACTATATGCCTGTGCAAATGTATGTTCTAATAGTAGAAACTGGAACATACAGAGTTAACTTTCATATATTAATACATTTTCTACCTAATCCCATTTAAACACACTTCTTAACATACTTGCACTACTTTCTTTTTCAAATCATTCAACAAAACTTCTTTAAATTGTTACTTTCACCCTACCCTCCACCCCTTTTCTTCTCCAAGAAAATGTTGATTGAAAATATCTTTTCATAGTCTCCACCTGCTTATATTTGTCCTTATATTCTTTATAAACTAATACGTTTATAAGGCTTTCTAGTTGCACTCTATTAGACAATTTTTCTGGCTGCTCTGTAGCATTGGTCTGCTGAGCACTCTCAGAACCAGTGGCAGTGACACTGTGTGCCCTCATTAACCTCATCTCAGATAGGTTTGCCAGTGGATATTGCTAACTGCTACCATTGGGACAGTGGTACCATACAATATGGAACTTAGTAAACATGTGCCACTGACATACAGAATCAAGGGAGATGCAGCTTATCCCAACAGACATGAAGGTTTGGATAGCATTAGCCACCCTTAGTGGGGACCTTCAACATCTATCAGAGGACATGCTATGAATTTTACAGGTGTCAGCCTCATGGATCCTACTGCAGTGCCTTGACATGACACTGTAGCATGTGAAAGAGCATATATGTTTTCCACTGACAGTATAAGGCAGCACTACCTCTGTATGGGTATTCTATGACATAGCTAATTTCCCTGAAGCCCTGGAGGCAACTGGGCACACTTACATTGTCATTATAGCCCCATCTGCTCCCCATGACATCCAGTATATTAACTGAAAGGGCTTCCACTCCATCACCTGGCAGGTAATGAGCAACACATACACAATATATAGAAAAGGCATTGGCCTCCTAAACCAGGAATTGCAGGTTTGTGTGCCATCTGGGGTGATATAATCTTGTTGGCTTGGGGGTTGGCATAATGTTAAGGTGTTTACCTCACAGACACTAGGTACAGGGTATGATTCTCACCTTTGAAGGGGAAATTGGCTAGGCTTAAAAAGGCCCACAAGGGCAGCTAGTCCTAGTACTAACCCATGAACCACGAGCCCAAAACTTCAAGAAAATAAGTTGAAATTAGACTGCTTTACGATTGTGTTATAAAACTTACTTTCAATGCAGCAAGGAGACATGATGTCTACAACTAGGGTGCCCTCTGCATTGTTTTGTAAGTGTTTTATTGTTGTATGTCTTCTAGCAACTGTAATCATCTGAAGGCTATGCATTTTTCGCAAGGAGTTGTCAAATGCTACAATGGGAGGTTTAGCTTGGGAACTTAAGTCAGGTGACAAAAAGTGATGTCATGTAAGCTAACACAGCAATAATATTTGATATTAATTTAAGAACTCTCTGAGAGAGAGAGAGACTGCACATTTTGTATTTTGTCCTTGACCTGTAAACATCCACTCATCATCATCATCTGCACTTGCTTTGCTCTGTAAGTAAGTTGTTTAGGGCTTAGTAATACTCTTAGATATAGATAGGAATATAGTAAAGATTAGTTAAGATGTTTTCTGTATTTATTTGAGACTGCCCTGCAATGTGGTTTTAAAATATTTCCTGTGATTTTGAACTCTGGAGTAACTGTGTTTGTGTACTGAATATTGTCTTGTTCTTTTATTATTTATTATTAAATATATTTAAACCTATATTTGTGGCTATTTGTGAGATGTATTTATTCTTTTAGAGTAATTGCATATCAGTTTGATGACACTGTACAGGCCACTTTTAAATAGCCTTGCTTGGTCAGACTATCATTTGGATCATTAGTAACATTACACAGTAGAATTAGGCACCCTTTGTTAAGGGCCTTAGATAACTGATAAAGAGTTTGCCGGTGGCAGCTGGAACTACCTTATAGTCTGAGAAAAAGAGGGCATAGTTAGTAAGCCTATGCCAGCCTATCCAAGGTGTTTGTGTGTGTGTTTGTGTGTATATAAATCAAATCTCAAAGTGTGTGTGTGTGTGTGTGTGTGTGTGTGTGTGTGTGTGTGTGTGTGTGTGTGTGTGTGTGTGTGTGTGTGTGTGTGTCAGCTACTTGGGCAGTGACATGAAGCACTGGTTGGACAGAGTGGGTGCTGGAGGTCTTTGCTTGGCCACTCGGCTGAGGTCTCAACCCTATAGCTGTACCAGTAAGGAGTCTTATTGGGGATCTGGAGAAAGAGGGAGAGACCAGCCCCAGGCTGATTGTGATCTCTGTGTGCTCTTAAGGAAAATTGCACTTTACTGTGTGTGTACTTGTCATCCTCCTAATGTGTATATCTCTTGGCTGATGCCAGTGGTGAGGATTAAGGTTCCTTGATTACTGGGAAAGTGCAGAGGTGTCACAGTACTAACCAACCATTCCAGCAGACTAGTACTGCTACCCAACAAAGTACTAACCAAACATTCTAGCAGAGCACTACGATTACCTAATGAAGTACTAACTTAGTATTCCTTCAAAGTACTACTACTACCTAACCATATATTAACCAATCATTCCAGGAGAGCACTACCATTTCCTAATGAGGTACTACACAGCATTCAAGCAGTGCACTACCACTACCTTATGAGATGCTAACCTGTTATTCCAGCAGAGAACTACTACTGCCTAACAATATACTTACCATGAATTCCAGTAGAGCATTACCACTACTCAACATAGTACTAACCAATCATTCCAGCATAGCACTACCACTACTCTGTTGGGTACTAACCAAGCATCCTAGCAGTACACTGCTACTACCGAACAAGGTGCTAACCAAGCATTCCAGCAGAGCACCACTGTTACCTAGTGAGGTACTAAAAAAGCATTCCAGCAGGGCATTACTAATATACAGTGAGGTATTAAACAAGCATTCCAGCAGAGCACTCCTAGCAGTACACTGCTACTACCGAACAAGGTGCTAACCAAGCATTCCAGCAGAGCACCACTGTTACCTAGTGAGGTACTAAAAAAGCATTCCAGCAGGGCATTACTAATATACAGTGAGGTATTAAACAAGCATTCCAGCAGAGCACTTCTGCTACCCATCAGGACACTAAACAAGCATTCCAGCAGAGCACTATGACTACCTAATGGGGTACTAATCAAGCATTACAGAAGAGTACTATTACTACCTAGCAAGGTATTAACCAATCATTCCAGCAGAATAGTACTACTATCCAACAAGGTACTAACCAGGCATTCCAGCAGAGCAGTACTACTACTCAACAGTGTACTAACCAAGCATTCTAGCAGAGCACTACGACTACCTAATTAGGTACTAAGTATTTCTGCAAAGTACTACTACTACCTAACCATATATTAACCAAACATTCCAGGAGAGCACTACCATTTCCTAATGAGGTACTAAACATGCATTCAAGCAGTGCACTACCACTACCTTATGAGGTGCTAACAAATCATTCCAGCAGAGAACCACTACTACCTAACGATGTGCTTACCAAGAAATTCAGTAGATCATTATCACTACTCAACAAAGTACTAACCAATCATTCCAGCATAGCACTACCACTACTCTATGAGTTACTAACCAATCATTCCACCAAAGCACTACTGCTACTTAATGAGGTACTAACCAAGCATTCCAGGAGAGCACTACTATTGCCCAATGAGGTGTTAACCAAGCATTCCATCAGAGAATTATTACTGCCTAATGAGGTAGTAACCAAACATTCTAGCAGAGCACAGTATTACCTATCAAGGTACTAACCAAGCATTCCAGCAGAGCATTACTACTATACAATAAGGTATTAAGCATTCCAGCAGAGCACTACCGCTACCCATCAGGACACTAAATAAGCATTTCAGCAGAGCACTTGTACTACCTAATGAGGTACTACCCAACATTTTTAAAAGAGCCTGTTAGAAAAATATGTATTAATATGTGTGCATTAGTGCCTTTTTAAAAGCCCAAAAAGGGTTGATACATTTATTCTGCTTTATACTGAACAAATCCATATTAATGACAAATGATTTCTGACCTTGTATTTTGTCAGCGCAGCTAAAATCTTGTTTATGTCTTAGGAAATGTACTGAGAAGCAGATGGTTTTCTGCTTGATTAGGAAAATAATGAATATAATAGTACTGCTTTCTATAATGTTATTAAACTTAGACAATTAGCCCTGTCTGTGTTATGAGAACATTACCAGCTGCAGGAAGGATAGATAAAGAGGAACAAAGACCACTTGAAGAATATGAACTATAATCTGTGATTGCTTTGTGCTCGAATGAGTAGAGTACCTTGAAATGTAGCACAGCACTGTAGAAATAATTGCAACTAGCTGCCGGTCTCCAAGGCCGTGTTATTTTTCCAAAGTTTTCTCATGAATCTAGAAGTGTTATGTCGTATCAGCAGAAAATCATGAGCAACATCTGCTGTGAAAAACAATATTGTAAACTTGTGATTAACTACTTCAGCTTCAGTAGGCAATGTCTTGTAAGAATAGTATAAGAATGGCTTCACTTCCTGATTTTAGTTAGACAAACTCTGTATTTTTGCATGCATGTTTTTGTCTCCTTGCTGCAAGAATTAAAGTGCCTTAACCTGAACCTTACGTGTATTGGTCTTTGAAGTTTTTTCCTTTGACAGATTGGTCCTTCGGACCGGAAACCTCCACTTTGACCAGATCAGACAGGCCAGGTGGCTTGAAACCGTACGGGGAAGAAACCACATCGGTTCTTCTTATTTGAAAAGAACTCCGACTGAATTGTCGTCCAAAAGAGGCCAGCCACTGTTCTGATCTGTGACTGAAGGGCAGGTTTACCTCGAACCAGATGATCAATCACGGAGGCTCAGGTAAGGTGATATTTACCTTTTTCTGTTTTAGATCAGGGACTTGATTTGCATTGTCTGTCAGGGGATTTGTCTTGTACAAGTCAGGGACAGGAAGATTGCAGTCTTGTCATAGATCAGGGAAACAGAATAGGTAAAGCAGTTATTCTAGATAGACTGTGAAAAAGAGAAATCGTGGTACCACGTAAAAATAAGAAGGGTTACATAACATTTCAAAGATTAGAATAAAATGGGAAATAAGTGCATGAAAAGATCCCAAACTCCGCCGTTAACTGAAGATGCGAAATTTATGCAATTACAAAGTGCCGATAATGTTAAATACTACTCAAAATGGGTTGATAAGTATGAATTTGATGGTAAATTAGAAAAATCCTCACTTGTTAAACTTGTCAAACAGCCTAAAACTGATTCCAGAGGTCAGGTAAAAAAGCAACGTCAATTAGGGATTCCTCAGGCGCACACGTGGATTGAGGAAGCAAACCGTATGGAACAAAAGAGTAATAATTCAAAAGCAATGTTTTTAGATAAAGAGGACAATAACTTAGTAATAGCATCAGCCCCTCCACCTCCCTTACCAGAATATGAGGCAAGTGAACAAGTTAGTCCACCCCTGCGATATCCTGCTATCACTGTAAGTAGAGACACTACAAAAGCAACACCGTTTGTTAGAGATCCCGTCGAGACCAGGTCTCGAACACGGGCAGGAAACTCAAAAGGGGACATTGAGTTATATCAAATGGGTAGAAGTTCACGATATATGAGTGAAGAAGAAATATGCCCACTTATAAAGTACCTAATCCTCAGGCAGGACAAGAAGGACAGGACCCAACTCTCTTAGCTTACAGACCGTGGACACCGGAAGATATCTGGAAAACCACTGAGGGAATTCCCCAACCAAAAGTTAATTTTAGAAAATTTTTAGAAGACCTACAAGGCACGGAGAGGAAGTAGAAAAAGTAGTCAGACAAATCGTGGGACCAGATTGGCACATGATCAGTGGCAACTGGAATCCCCGTGACGCAGAACACAAACCCCTCCCACATAGTAGCGCAGAACTAGACAACAGAGTGAAAGGTCTTACAGACCGAATCTCTGAGAAATGGAAACCTAGGGCAGACTGGACTTCCATTAATCAATGCATCCAACAAGAAGGTGAAACTGTTGACAGATATTATGCTAGATTATTAGAGTATTTTAATAACCGTTGTGGAATGCAGGTACCTGAAGATCAAACACATGATTCCCCGTATGACCAGCAGTTAAAGAATGCATTTTTAAAAGGCAGTATTTTGCCTATAAGCAGCTTTATTACAAAGCACATGGTAGATCATCATACAAGTAGACTACAGTCACTACTTGAATATGCTAGACATGCCGAAAGGCATTTTAAAAGTAAAAAGAAAAAGAAAGCTCAAGTATTTTCTGTAGAAGATGGAGCAGAAGTTTATGCAGTACAGTCCAGGAAAAAGGGCAAGAAAAATGCCCAGGGAAACGAACAATCTGATCAATGATCAGCGGACTTTGAAGGGTGAAAGAAAAGGGGGGAGTGCTTTAAATGCGGTAAGAAGTGACACCTGGCAAGGGATTGCAAGAAAAACAAGAAGGCAACTATGGAAGATAAGGAGGGTGAGGACTGACTATATGATAGCCAGGAATCACTACATGAAAATAGCCAAGAAAGGACAAATGAGAATGTGATAGAGGGAGTAGAGGATGTGACAGAAGAAATAGAGGAAGTACATGAAGTCACGGATAGTGAAGAAAATGAAATTTTAGACTTAGCTTTATTGAGCTTGGAGCTCTATTTAGCAGACACAAAACCAGAAGTTACACTCCTGGTAGAAGGGAGGGAAGTCACATTTGTGTGTGACTCAGGGGCATCATGGACCCTGGTACATCCCTCCAAACTGCCAGAGAACTCAGGGTCACCTGATTACATATTAGTGAAAGCAGCTAATGGACAGCTGTATCGGGAGCCCCTCTCCCATAACATTGCAATAACTGATCCTGTTTCAGGATTAACCCAGAAAAGCAAAATTGTCATTTCTGCAAAATGCCCAGTAAACCTCTTGGGCCGAGACCTTATGCAGCTATTTGGCATAGCAGTAGTTCCAACTATGCAGGGTATGGAAGCACAGTGACAAATTGATACTTTTGCAGTGCAATCGGAGGGTGAAACATTTTATTGGTACAGCCAGGACTTAGTTACGACTGGTCCAGGGGCAGTAACCGAAGAGCTGATGAACGTAGCCATTAGCAAGTTCCCCTCCCTTGACATTGATAAACAACATTTGTTGCACTGTACTCTGTATTATTGTAGCACATCAGGACCTGATAAGGAATATGAACAAGAGTTGTTTAGAAACCGTGCAAACAGGTTAGTATTACGTAATCTGTACTGGTACATAAAAGGGAACAGTGTAGTTAGCTGTTCATTATCCCAGGAGTTCTTTGCACTTTATAAATATAATCAATTTCCACATGTAAGCTTAACCAAGGACAAAAATGTGAAATGGGCAGACCTAGGAGAAAAAGTCACGAGGTGGGAAAAACAGACAGAGTTAGAGCTGTCAGAACAGGGAGTACAGAAGCAGAAGTTAAATTGGATAACACAGACACACCCAGCTGTACACTTGCAGTCTAGCAAGGACAGCTGATTAGCACTCTTACTAGAAGAGGAAGAAAATGCCTTACGGAGCATACCAGAAACTCTCTGGTCAACAGGGAAGTCAGATGTAGGACTCATTCGTACAGTAGGACCAGTTACTATCACGCCAAAATCAGCATTTAGACCACAGAAGAGACAGTATCCCTTAAGGAAAGATGTAGAAGTAGGAATCAAACCTATAATAGCAGCTTTACTTAAGGAAAGAGTACTGGTAGAATCTCCCGATACACCATGTAACACACCCTTATTTCCTGTCAGGAAAGCAAAAGGAGAATGGCGTACGGTCCATGATTTACAAGCTATAAATGACGCAGTAATACCAAGGGCACCTACGGTGCCAGATCCACACACCCTATTGAATGATTTGAAGCCTCAACAGAAATATTTTTCTGTGGTAGATATTAGCAATGCGTTCTTTTTGATACTGATACACCCTGACAGCCAACATTGGTTTGCATTTAAATTTCGGGGGAAAAGGTATACATACACGTGACTACCACAGGGTTATTGTGAAAGCCCAACATTATTTTCACAAGAAATGGCAAGCAACTTGGCGGGATTTACCCCACCAAGAGGCAGTCAGATTTTACTTTATGTAGATGACATCCTGCTGGCAGCCCCCACCCAGCAAGAATGCAGAGAAGATACAATAGCATTATTACATTTTTTAGCCACTCAAGGATATAAAGTAAACAAAAACAAGTTGCAGCTTTGGAAAAAGCAGGTTAAATACCTGGGATATGTAATATCCAAGGAAGGCAGAACATTAGATGAAGATAGGAAAATAGCAATTTTACAAGCACCCAAACCGACTACCAAGAAGGAAATGATGTCCTTCCTGGGTACGACTAATTTCTGTCGGAGTTGGATTCCAAACTATGCCTTGGAGTCTGCTCCACTGACCAACTTGATATACAAGAAGCCTATGGCAGCACAAGATTTATTACAATGGACACCAGAAGCAGAATCAGCTTTCTGCAAACTAAAACAATTGATAGCATCCTCATTAGTTTTAGGATTACCAAACTGTCATAAACGCTTTTTCCAAACTGTAGATTGTAAGCAAGGTTATATGACATCAGTGTTAACACAGCAACATGGGGACAAACAACGCCCCATAGCTTACTATTCATCACAGCTGGACCCAGTGGTGCGATCCCTGCCCCACTGTGTACAAGCAGTAGTCGCAGCTGCAATGGCAGTACAGGCTTCAGCCTCAGTAGTGTTGTTCCACCCTCTCACATTGAGAGTGCCCCATGCAGTCGCGATTATTTTACTGCAAGAAAAAGTAGCATATCTTTCTCCTGCTAGACATCTTTCCTATATGACTATACTGTTGAGCCAACCTCATATGACAATTGAACGATGTACAACTTTGAATCCATCTACCTTGCTCCCAACCCCTGCAGACGGCACACCACACAGCTGCCTGCAGGAGATTGAGCAAAAGACACTGCCTAGAAAAGATCTAATGGATGTTCCCTTGGATGATGCCGAGGTGACATATTACATGGACGACTCATGCAGAAGGGGTCCTACAGGGCAGAACCTAGTAGGGTATGCAGTAGTTTCTGATACTGAGATTTTAGAAGCAAAGTCTTTACCACACAACTTATCTGCACAACCAGCAAAATTGATTGCCTTGACAAGGGCATGTATCTTGGCAAAGGGTAAATGTGTAAACATTTTTACTGATAGCCAGTATGCTTTTTCTACTGTACATGTTTTTGCGCAACAGTGGAAGAATAGAGGAATGATAACATCTACTGGCAAACCGATTAATCATGCGCAGTTTATTTTAGATTTGTTAGAATCTATTCAGTTACCTCAGAAAGTAGCTATTTGTAAATGCGTAGCTCATACCAAGCAACAGGATAGGATTTCAAAAGGTAATGCAAGAGCTGATACAGCTGCAAAGCAGGCAGCTTCAGCTTCAGAAATATTTCTTTTGAGTGAGGAATTACAACCTTCTGAGATTTTAGATTTAGAAATGTTGAAAATAATGCAGACATTTACTACGAAAGTAGAAAAACAGAAATGGATAAAACAAGGAGCAATTCTTGAGAAAGAGCTGTACATCTCCAAAGAAGGAAAACCGATTTTGCCGTCTAATTTGTTTAGATATGCAGCTTTGTTGAGCCATGGGCAGTGCCATGTCTCAACAGGGAGGATGGTACAGTTAGTGAATCGAGTGTTCACAGCATATGGATTTATAAACTACACTAAAAAATTTTATGCGGCCTGTCATGTTTGTAATAAGCATCATGCACAAGGGGCATTGAAGCCTAAGCAAGGGAGTTTCCCTGCACCACCGTACCCATTCCATACTATCTGTATGGATTTCATAGAACTGAACAAATGCGAAAATAAGAAGTATTGTCTTGTCATTGTAGATATGTTTTCCAAATGGGTGGAAGCTTTTCCTACCAAAAATCCAGATGCAGCTACTGTTGCAAAAATTCTTGTTAGGGAAATTATTCCTAGATTTGGCATACCGGAAAAGATCTACAGTGACAATGGCACACACTTTGTAAATCAAACTATACAACAGTTGAGCCGATATTTCGGAATTTCTCTAAAAAAACATTGTGCATATCATTCACAATCTGCAGGACTAGTAGAGAGGCATAATGGGGTTTTGAAAAGTAAACTTAGAAAGTTAATTAGTGAGACAAAAAAAATTGGGTGTACTGCCTGCCTCTGGCACTGTTGAGCATGAGAACTGTTCCAAATGCAAAGGGGTTAACTCCTTTTGAAAAATTATTTGGGAGGGCATATTATATACCTCAGTGGAAACCTCTCATGCCTGCAGACCAGGAGGCCGACAGTTGATTTGCAGAATATATGAGATGACGTCTAAGTAATAAACAACTTTTGCAGTTAAATTCTGTTTCAGATAAAGAACAAACCAGACCATCGGAAGCAGCAGTAGTCCCAGGCACGTGGGTCTGGGTGAAAGTCATCAAGAAGAAGAATTGGATGTCACCGAAGTGGGAAGGGCCATACCAAGTGCTACTGTCAACATCCACTGCAGTCAAGATCACAGAGCGAGCATCCTGGATTCATCTGACACACTGTAAACTGGTTAAAAACTTTGAACTGGACAACAAACTTGTTACTGTTACACAACAAGAAAAAAATGACCAGATATGGAGCAAATAGGAATGCAGAACAACCTCAGAAGTATTGCATGATCATTCTGTTGACTATACTGATAACAATAATCTTTTTGCTGTGGCCTTTGCTTTTTCCAGCCACACGAGCTGAACTGAATAAACGTGATGCGTTACTCATAGACTGGCATCCAAACTTTAACACTTACCAAGCGATCAAACGAGTATGCTGAGACTTTTAATATTTCAAATTGTTGGGTTTGTACAGCTATACCAACAGCATACGGGGGATTATTAATGACTGCTGTCCCCCTAGGGGTCAATGAGACCTGGGAAAATTTGATTTTTGATACTACGACTGTAAAATCACAAGACAAGATAGCATTGTACCTGCCTGTTACACAAAAGGGAATTGTGTGCTTTTACAAAAATGATACTGTTCAAGTGGGTTGGAGCAATTGTAATGTGACTGTTCCTTACAAATGTTATACCAAAGCTAATAATGCAGGTTCTATTTGTGATACAAACTATGACTCATTTCTTGAATCAATGCACAAAACAGTTAATGAAGTACAACATAATCCTGTTCTTTTTAAGCAACTATCTATCATTGATAGAAAAATGTTTCATGCAGGGCAAGTATATATTAATACTAAAGTAGAGGATTGTTATTTTGTGTTATTTTGGTTACCTGAGAATTGGTCCGGCAGTTGTTTTTTGGGTTACCTGGTTCCGGCCATATGACACACTGCAGTTTTGCCTCAAGGAAGAATTCGAAATGTCAGAGAGGTCACCAAGAAATCTGGAAATCCAATCAAGAAACCTGAGAATCCAGTGGGGCGAATTGAAGCAGGCTGGAGAAACCATAACTCCGTAAAAAACAAAGATAAACTGACACACGTGGACTTGAGTGACACTATTATATCGTGGGCAGGTAGAGCCCCTGCATATGGCACAGTAAAATCGATTTGGGAGCTGAGAAAACTGTCCAAACTTCTCGAAGTAATGAGCAATGCAACTTTTTCTGCTCTCGAATTAGTAACTGATGAACTGAACGCTATGAGAACTGTGGTGCTTCAAAACTGCATGGCTCTCAACTTCACCCTAGAGGCGAAAGGCGGTACTTGCACTTTAATAAAAGAGGAGTGCTGTTCATATATTCCTGACAACCAGCATGAGATAGACCACCTTGAGGTAATTCAGCAAGTGTCGGCCATGACCAAACCAGGCCCAAACCCACTGACGGATTTTTTTCCAGAATTTGTTTGGGGGGTGGGCTACCATCCTAATGAACATCCTGATTGCCATTTGTGTGGGATTACTCATATTAGGAGTGTGTGTTTGTTGTGGTATTCCTTGCATGAAAAGATTAATTAAAGATTTTATAGACATGTCAGTTTCTGAGACTTTGTATCAAAGTACCGAATTTGAAGAACTGTTGAAAAATGATACGCTTTCATAAGTTTAAACTGAATGACTCTCTTAACTGCAAATTCTGAACGGAAGAGGTTAGGAGAAGAAGCAAACTATTTATGCTTTTGAAAATAGAATAAAAAGTATTAACAGGGGGGAAATGTCAGAAAATATGTATTAATGTATGTGTTTAGTGCTTATTAGAAGCTAAAAGGGTTAACACATTTCATTCTGTTTTATGTCCAGCTTAGTTTTGTATGAAACTACAAGATGCTTTCTGAAACTGCAAGATGCTCTCTGACCTAGTATTTTCTAGCACAGCAAAATTCATGTTTATGCCTTTTGGAAATTTACTGAGAAGCAGGTGATTATCTGCTAGGGTAGGAAAATAATGAATAGAACAATACTGTTTTCTATAATGTTATTGAACGTGAATAATCAGCTCTGTTCATGTTATGAGAACATGCACAGCTGCAGAAAAAGATAGATACAGTTGAACAAAGACTGCTTGAAGAAATGTACTACAATCTGTGCTTGCTTTGTGCTCGAATTAGCCATAGTACCTTGAATGTTAACATCATATAGTGAGAAGTTGTATCTAACTGGTGGTCTCCAAGGCCATGTTGTTTTTCTTAGGAAGTTTTTTCATAAACTTAATAGTATCAGCAGAAAGTCATGGACAAACAGCTGCTATGAAATAATATTGCAAGAACTTGTGATTTGTTATGTCAGCTTAGTAGGCAATGTCTTGTAAGAAATGTATAAGAATGGCTTCACTTCCTGATTCTAGTTAGACAAACTCTGTTTTTGTCTCCTTGCTGCAAGAATTAAAGTGCCTAAACCTGAACCTGCCATGTATTGATCTTTTTGAAGTTGTTTTTTCCTTTGACAGTTTATTTCCACTTAACTGCCTGTTGATGGTCAGTTAGATGGCAAACCAGTTAAGTGTGACTTGGATAGGTTCAGTGAAGCTAGCTCATTGATGAGTTTTTGGTGTGAAACTGTATTAAAGACTCTTGACATGACAAGAAAGATGGATCCGTGTTGGGATATAGATAAGAGGTTATTTTTTAAGAGATGATGAAGTAGTTGTGAATGCCTGCATTTTTCCATTATTTTTGCTATGGGTGAGAAAATAGCGATTGGTCTGTAATTAGTGAAATTGGTGGAGGTGCCGCCTTTGTGCAGGGGGATTATATGAGTTAATTTCCAGAGTTTGGGGATGTAGTTTTCTGTTATAGTCCAGTTGATTAGTATCAATATGGGGTAGGAGATGATGTCTGCAGCTAGTTTGGGTATAATTCAGCACTGAGAGAGGACAGTTTTAGTTTGGATAGGTGTTTTTCTATTGTAGAAGTTGATATTGGATTAACAGAGAAGGAATTGAGGCTAGTTTCCAAATTTGTGTTAATATATAGAGGGGTATTGGTGTCTTTTTTGATAAGGAACTGTACAGAGTTCATGAAGTGGGTGTTGAATTGAGAGGCAATACTGTTTGTAGAGCTGGTTGTAGATGGAGCTGAGATAGTGGAATGGCCTGGTTTTAGCAAATGGTTGATAGCTCCCTAGTATTTCTGGGGGTTATTTTGGTGCCTTTCTTGGGATGATGTATAGTATTGTTTTTTTGTCATATTTTATCAGTTTTTTGGATTGATTACATAGTTGGCAGCAGTTGTGGAGGGATGTTTGGCTTTTGGACCCTTGGTATTGGTGCCTTGCTTTGTCTTTGTTTAAGGATTGTTTTTGTTTCAATATTGAGCCATGGACTGAGTTTAGCTTTTGCACATATCTTCCTGCTAGGTTAAGTATAGTGAGTATGGCTGAGAAGTTTTGGTGGGGACCAATCATATTGGCTTAGGAGAATTTTGAAAGATTCAGGGGAGAATTTTCTTTTGTTGTGGATACATTTATGGAGAGAATATGCAGTGTTTTAGTACATAGGTGGGCAGATGATCACTTAGCCTGTCTGGAAGACAGCCTACATGATAATGGAGATTGTGTTTACTAGGGTCCAGTCAAGGATTGATTGTTTTTTGCTGTGCTTGTCATATCAAGTGGGAGTTTATATTAGCTGACTGAAACAATGGAGGTTTATAAAGTCTGAGGGGTTATCAGAGGAGAATGTAACCCAATCTATGTTAAAATCCCCCATTGATGCACACTAGGAAAGGTCTTTGATAGTGGCTGGTTTGTTACCTGGTGGGATGTAAATGGCTGTTATAATGATGTGTTTATTAGGATTGATATGCAGGCTAGAGATTAGTATTTCTAAATTATATAGGTCAGGTGGATTGTTGTCAAGTCTTACTAAACTTGAAATTGTTCTTGTATAACATTGCAGTGCTGCCACCATGTTTGAAGGTCCTGTCTTGTCTGTGGATATTATAACCTTGGGCAAGGATTTCATTATCTAGAATGTAGAGTTTTAGTTAGGTTTCTGTTAAGACTGATATTCCTGGGGAATAGTAGGAAAGGGTTTATTAATACAGGTATTCTACCACAGGTCTTTGTTTTTAAAATTTGCCATTTTTTGTGTAGATAGTGGCTGCTTTATGAATACAACTATTTTAGAAGAAAGAGTAAAAGTCTAAGGTATAGACAGTGCCTTAAAAAGGGGATCTCTCAAAGAAGGATTACAGCAGTATTTATTTTGGTCATTGAATAAATGATGAAAGTTTGCTTTTGAATAGAGGTACTTGAAGGGGATGTACCATCAGTATTAAAGGAAAAGGTTTCTGATTAATGGTCTGAGTAAATAAGATAATGTGATCGGTATGTCAGAACCTCCCCCTTAGATTAAACCCTTTTAAATTTCCCCCACTATGTTATCTTTTAACCTTTTTTGTTTTTAATTTCTTTCAAAAGAACCTCAATTTTTTTTTCTTCCTTTTTAATCCATCAGAAAAATTACAACTTCTTTATTTTTTCCCCCCCTTTACAAAAAGGAATTTCCGTGGATGCCCCCAAATTAAAATAAAAAAAAAATAAAAAAAAAAACAAAAAAAAAAAACAAAAATAAAGTATGACTTCCACTAATGCTACAAACCCAGGTTCAATTAAAAAAAAGGGCCCAGATAATGTTTTCCTTTTTAAAATAAAAAGCCCAAATCCCCCACCACATAAATATACTTTTTTTTCTTTTAATTTTTTTTTTAAAATATTAAGAGGCTGTGTTCGAATTGAAAAACTACCGGCCCCCTTTTTTTTACCCCCCCCAAATGATTCCAAAATCCAAAAGGGTTATTTCTTAACATAATTTGGGGGCAAAAATTAACTCCTGAAATGGTTTTACAATGTATCTATACCCGTAAAGTACATTATGTCCATTTTTTTCCTTTTTCTTATGAAAGGAAGGGGTTATTTTTTTTTGGGAAGCGGAATTGTAAAAAAAAAAAATAATAATAACAAATAATTTTATTAAAAAGGGGATGTTTTTCAGAATTTTTTAAAAATACATTACATAATTTATTGAATTTTCCAAAAAAGGGGGTTCCCTTTTTTAAAAGGATAACAAGGGACAATAATGAAAAAGTTAAATATGTTCTTTACATTTAAAAAAAAAATAACAATCAGTTTATTTTCCAATTTTACTTTTTTAAAATTCTTTGAAAATATCTTTTAAATTTTTTTAAACAAAATGAAATTTTTGAAACATAATTTTCCGAAAAAAAACAATTATTTATTTTTGAAAGGGGTTTTGGCAAAAAAAAAAGGGTTTTAGAAAAGGGTAAAAAAAAAGGAAATTTCATTTTGAAACATTTTAGTATAAGTGTAAGGGGGAACTTTTGGGAAAAAATATCTTGAAGGCAAGGGATTAAGGGGTAATCGCATATGAAATGCATTTAAGGGGAGGGGGGTTTAAATAAAGGATATTGACCCTTTCTTTTTTCAATGGTATGGACTTACAATAAAAGGGGGCCCCTAAGATTTTAAGGACATTTGATTGGGGAGTAAACCAGGTTGGGGGAACCCAAGGGGGAAATATGTTGGGGGAAAAGGGGAAATAATAGAATAAGCAAATATTTTTGTGCAAGGGGGGATGAAATTGGGGATCAAAAACTTGAGAAATATTTAAAATTTTGGGGATAAATTCAGATAAGGTTAGGAAAAGGTAAAAGAAAAAGGAGGATGGGGGGGTTAAGAAATTCGGGGTTTTTTGTACGAGGAAAAGAAGATGGGGGAATTAAAAAAGTATGGCCGTTATGTTGGGGGTTTGGGACGTGGATTGAAAAAAAGGAGGATTAAGGGGAAAGTGGATTAAAAGATGTTAAGTTTCCTTTGCAAGGATGGACAGGTTAGGATAGATAAAGGGGAAACCCGGGTTTGGGAGGTTTGGGAGAAAAAAAGGGGAGCGTTTTTTTGGACAGTTGAGGAAAACTGGAAAGGGGAAAATGCTAAGGAGGAGGAGAAAGGGGAAGGCCTAAGAAAGGTTTATGGTGTGGTGAGGAGGAAGAGGGGGTTTGGGTTGCAGGAATAACGAGGAAGGGAAATAAAAATTATCCCTTTTAATAAGGGGAAAAGAGAAAGGAAGAAGATAAGGATGGTTGGGGGAGAATTTGCGGAGATTGGTTAAGACAAAAAAACCGGAAGGGGGAAAAATTAAAGTTTTGACTTTAAAATGTTTTGTTACTGTTAAATTGATAAAGAGGTTCAGGTTTTTAAATACAATAAAAAGGAGATTGTTTGTAACAGTTTTTTGAAAATTTTTAAATAGTAATTAAAAGAAGCTTGGGTTGTTTTTTAAGAATTTTTAAAGGGCCCCAAATGATTAAATCAAAGAGTGCGATTGGAGTTTGTAGGATGGAGCGGGCAGTAGGGAAACTATTTTGTTATGTTTTAAGAAAGAATAAGTTTGTGTGGACATAAAAAAGCGGGAAAAGCCCCCAGGATTCCCCCTTTGTACCTAAGACCAGTGAAAGGGAGAAGGGTTTCCGAGTCCCCCAGATCTTGGGGCAGTGTTAAAGTGAAAAAACTAAGGAAAACATAAATGGCCGAAAAAAAAGGTAATAAAAGTTCCATTTTTTTAAAAAAAGATAAAATAAAAGTAAAAGGGCACATAACAATTTTAAAATAAGAAGGCATGAAATTTTTTGTTTAAACAAAATTTTTAAAAATTAAAATTTTTGTAAAAGAGCATGGAAATAAGGGTTTGGAAACCTCAAATTCAAAAGGGCAGTTTAAGTCAATTTATGTAAAAGAAAATGGGCATTTTTGTTAAAACAGGAAAATTTAAAATGGGTAAAGGGTTAAAATACCCAAAAAAAATTAAGGGGGGCAATAACTTGAAAAAGGAACCATGTTTTAAAATATGTTTTTGGCTAACTATATTTCACGGATCCAGAGAAAAAAAAAGATCTAAAGGTGAAAAAGTGTTAAGTGAGTTTAACGGCATTTTTTTTGGCAGTTTTTTTTAAAGGAATACTGAAGACAGTAAATAATTTAAAAGCGTCGGGGGCTACACAAATTCCCATTAAGAGATTTTTGATAAAAAATTTTAAAATAAATTTTAAAGTTTCAGGGCCTTTAGTTTGAAAATCAGATTCAAAAGCTTTTGATTCCTTTGCCCAGCCCACAAAGGCATTATTTAAAGCAAAAGAAAAAAATTTTTTTGCAGAAGAATTTTGGAGAAAAGGGGCCCCAAGGACTTATTTTGAAAGTTCAGTTTTAAAGGGGTTTTGTGTTTGGGGCATATTACTATGTATAAAATTCGGATATTAGTTATTAGGGTTTCAATTTGCAAAATCCTTCAGGGAGGGTTTAAATACTGAGGGATTTTGAAAGTCCCATTGCTTTTCAGAATACGGGAAAATAGCATTTAAAAGTTTTTTTGGGTTATCACAAAGTGCTGCACCAGGGATTTTTTTCCTAGATAGGGGGGAAGGGCCATTGAAAAGTTTCAGTTTTGCCCAGATTTGGGGGAAAAGTGAAAACCCCCAATTTTTACCTAAACGGGCCCAGTTTTAAACGAAAATTGGAAATTTTTAAAGACAAAATTACTTCAGACATTTTTTTCCAAAAAATCAGCGGGGGAATTTTGCATTTAATTATAGAGGCGTTGTGTATTGGGGATTAAAAATAGTATAAATCGGTTGTATGTATTTTAAATTGTGCAAAAGGAAAATTTTGTTTTACGGGGAAAATGAAGCAAACATTGGTTTGTCAAATTGAAGAAGAAAGGAAACATTTGCAAGGATGAATTTTCGCGGGTCCGACAAATGAGGCACAGCAAAAATCAAACAAAGCGGAAAGCATTGAAGCCCCCCCCCCCTTGGGCCCCCCAAAGAAAAAATTTTTCCCAAGTTTAAGCTGATTAAAGGGAGACTAGGGGTTAAAGGGAATCAGAAAATTTTAACAAGAAATTAAAATTTGGGGCCATTGGGTTAAAAGAGAAATTTTGGAAATTGGCAGCAAATAAATGAAAAAGGAAACCCATTTTAAAATTTGTAAAATAAAAAACCTAAAGATAAAAAGGGGTCACCTGAAAGGGGTATATAAAATTGGGGAAAAGGGTTATAGTGAAAATGGCAAAAAATTGATGCATCCTAGTTAGGGAGCAAGGTATGTTGCCAAGTTTTTTGGGGGAAAAAGCTCGAGAATTAAACCAGGGAAAAGCAAGAAAGGCCCAATGGCCCCAAAGGGTGGTTCAAGACTTTTAGTTTTCGGAGTTTTAAACTTTAGTTTTAGGGAATGTAGTGTTTTAGGATCAGCAAAAAAATTTAAGATACTGTAAGGTGATTAGGGGAAAAAATTTTTTTGGAAGAAATTTCCAAATTAAGGGAATGGAAATTTTTAAGGTTGTCAAAAAAACCTCGTTAGAAGGCCCCCCTTTTAATTATCATTTTTTAAAAATTGATGATAAATTTTTTTTTGAAATTTTTGACCCAGGTCAGTAAAGGACGTTTTGATTTGTTGCAGTATGAAAATCGGGGTAGAACTATTCCGGGTTAAAAGCTTAAGAAATTTTTTTTTGACTTCCCTTTAGGATGAATAAAAAGGGGGGGCCCTGGTAGTTTGTAAACCCCCCCGGATTTTTTTTTGGGAAGAGTATAAGCCACATGTTATTTTGACAGTATTATTGGCTTTTAATTTAAGGGGATTAATTGTCGAAAGTTTTCTTGAATTGGGAATTTGATATTTTCCGGTTATTGGTTGCCCAGACCCCTTTGTAAAGTTCTGCTTTCCAAAAAATCATGGGTTAAAAAAGCCCTCCCCTTTGTTAAAAAATGGTTGACAAGGTATTAAGACTATTTTTTGGGTTTGTGAATTTATCGGATTTTAGGGAAATACATAGTGTCCTTGCGGCCAAAAACCCTGACATTCCCCTTTGTTGCTTAAGATTACCCCAGGTTTAGATGATTCCTACCACAAAAATTCTTCCCCCAAAGAAAATCCCTTAAAACCATAATTTTGAGGGCCCATTAATAGTGGCTTGGGCCCCTTTCCAAGAGTGGGGGGGCGCCCGAAAAGCTTTTTTTTTCCATGGATTTAATTTCCAGTTAATTGGGAAAGGGAAAATTTTGTTTTGTAAAGGGGTATATTCCAAGAAATGGTACCCCCTTTCTTTAAAAACCCTTTTTTATTATGTTCAAAAGGGTTTGAACCCTAGTAATTTTTGTGATTTAACTTTGATGTCAGTAAATCCTGAAATGTCGGGGGGCCTTTACGGGCAGGGTTCCTTTGGGGTCGTAATACCCGGTATAGTGATGGCCTTCTAGTCATTTTAAATTTTTTTGGGGGGGTTTTACTTTTTAAAAGGTTTTTTGGGGGCCTTTTATTTTTAGTGAGCTGTTTCTGTCATTAGTTTTTAAGGCCAGCGAGAAGGGGGCCTTTCTCCCAAAATGATTTAATTAAAAGGATTACGGAAAAATGTGGTGAAAGAGGTATATTCCACACAAAACTCCCCTAAACCTTTGGATTGAGAAGGTTAAACTTAATTTGACCATATTGGGGAGGGGTCAGAAAACCTTTTATTTGGTTTTTCTGAAAAGCAGCATGGTGGGTGGTTTTACCGTTGTATTCCCCCTCTTAGACCTTTGGAAAAACCCCCTTTAGTTGTCCCTCTTAAAATCCCCTGGAAAGGCGATTAGGAGTCCGGGCCCTCCATGTTGTCAGACAGGCAAAACCATATCTCCAGTTAGCAATTCCCAGAGGGTTTTGGCACATGCGGCAAGGCCCTGCCCTACTAAAATCCCATACAATCCTATTTACCTGTTTGAAACCAAAAATCTAAAGAACAAAAAAAATTGAAACGGGTTGGCCCCCAAAGCTTGTTTTTTAAGGGCTTCCCATAAGAAATAAATTTATACCTTTTTCCCATTGAATGGAGGAAAACCCCAAAAATTTGTCCCTTCCCACTTGCCCCTTTTAAAGGGGGTAAGAGTGCTAGGATTTTTTGGAAACCGGGTTTTGTAAGGGCTACCTTTAACCTAGAAACCTCCAGATTCTAGGGTGATTTGGGAAAACTGCAGCAATCAGGGGTTTTTAGGAGCCCATTACCTAAAATGTTTTTCCTAAAAACCCCTTTTTGCAAATTTTTGTGAAAATGGTTAAGCCCCCCCCCTGAGGCTCCTGGAGGGAAAATAAATTATTAGGATTTCCCCCCCTTGAGGGGGGGGGCCCCCCCTAATTCATGATTACTTTTAGTTTTGTTATTTAAAAATACCTGAAACTTAATTATCATTAAATTGGGGACCCCCACCCCATATTGGGGGCCCCACAAAATTTTTTACCCTTATCAGGGGAAATATTTTCCCTTTTTTAAAAAGGAATTTCCAAATGAGTTTTCACAAATATTTCATCAGGGGTTCCTGAAACTTTTTAAACCAAATGAATTGACAAAAGGTAAAAATTTTAAATTTAAATTTAATTTTTAATTTTTAAAAATTTTAAAATTTTAAATAAAAATTATATATATATATATATATATTTATTATATATTTTTTTTTTTTTTTTTTATATATATATAAAAAAAAAAAATTTTATTTTTTTTTATATATATATATATATATATATATATATATATATATTTTTTTTTTTTTTTTGGGGGGGGGGGTGTGGTTGTGTGTGTGTGTTTTTTTTTTTTTTTTAAAAAAAATTTAGTGTTTTGGGTTGGGTTGTTTTAAAAAAGGTTAACCTGCCTCAACCCTTTTTCGTTTTCCATTAAATTGGGTGCCCCCATTTTATAAACGGGGGTTCAAGCCCCCCTACGTTTGGTGTAAAACTAACACCAAGCACCCATGTTAAAATTTGGCATTCGTTTTCAGCCACCAAAACCCCCCAGAAGAAATGAACCGAACCCTTTGTAGAAAAAAAGTGACTCGTCCCAGTGAGGGGGGTGGGTTTGGGGGGGTTTTTTTTGGGGGGGGTTGGGGGTTTGTGTGTGTGTGTGTTTTTTTTTTTTTTTTTTTTATATATATATATATATATAATATTTTTTTTTTTTCCATATTTTTTTTTTCCTCCCCTCTTCTCCTATACCTTTCCCCACTACCACCCGCGCAATCTGTCCTCCTTTCTCCCCAAAAAGGGGGTTGTCCCCTCAATTTTGGCCCCCCTTTTTAAATTTTTTCCCTAACATTTCCTACACCCCTTTCCTAGGCACCCTACCCCCCCCTTGACCTTCCCCCAAACTCAAACTTTTTAACCCACTAAACTTTAACTCCCCAAAACTTATCTAACCAAAATTTAAGCCAGGGGTACCCAAGGGTTTTTTACCTAAGAGTAACCTCCACCTGGCCCAAACCCTTTCATTTTTTGGGAATTGGAAGGAAGAGAATCCAGAAAAGAATGAACTAAAGGAAGCAGCGTGCCAAAGGCCCCAGCCAAGAAGTGAACCGAATAACCTGTTGCTGTGAGGCGACAACTCTAAACTCTGTGCCACTGTGCCACCCAATCTTTGTCATATCAACTGTGACCTCAAATGATCCTGCTGCTTTCCCTGACTTCATTTTCCTTAGAATTAATCTTACTACTTCCATGGTGGGCTCCTGTTGTTCCCTCATTGTAGGCTGTGTCTGGGGAAGTACAGCTTCTGTGTAGTTTTCTTCATTTGAAGCTGCTGGAAGTGCTCCTCCATCTCCCTTTGATGTTGTGTGTACTGGTGAGCAGATTGTTGTTGGCATCCCTTATGAAGGGTGTCTGACTATCTTTTTCAGCTTTTGTCCTGCAACCTAATATACTTTCTTTGTGCCATCTACTGAGTCACCTTCCAGTAGTTGGTAGAGTGCCTCTGGTGCCTTGTTCTTTGCTATTGAAACTCCTTTTTAGCCATCTTGTTAGCCATCCCGTATTCCCTCCTAGTGTTGTCTGTCTTTTCTTTCTCCCATTTTTCCCTGCACTCCTTCTTTCTTTTGATGACTTCCTGGGCTTGTGCATTCTTCCACCAGCATTCCTTATGTACCTTATTTCCATCCTTGACTCATCTACTTATATGTTATGTAGTCCTCACACATGCTGTTTTGAGGTGTCCAATCCTCTTCAACTCCACTTATTTCTCTTCTTCTTGAGGTGCTAGATACCTAAGCAATTCCTAGAACTGTTGTGTTTTCTCTCCAGTCATCATCTAGGTCTTCAACCTGGTCTCTGTTGACCTTGGAAGCCTTCTATGATCACTGCTTGCAACTGATTGTAGCAACCAGTGTTTTTTTACAGTGGGCTTACTTCTTCACTGGGGATGAATTTACAATCACTGATTCTACCCCATTGTCCTTTCCTTACTAGGAAGAACTCTGCCAGTTACATTAGGCACCTTTTCATCTTGTGACAGTATCACTTTTTGAAATATTTGCCAGACAGAAGTCTAGAGTGGCCTCTTCTTCTTTATTCCTATTGAAATTTGGGCCCAGGCAGTTATACCTGTTCTGTCTGTCCTGAAATTTCATTCAGGTCAGCCATTATCAACACATTCCTTTGTCCTGCTTTATAAAGTAATAAATATTTCAAAATGTCTATATCTATCTAAAATTACATATGTATATATAACTACATAAATACACTTTTTTTTTTTGTGTGTGTGTGTGTGTGTGTGTGTGTGTGTGTGTGTGTGTGTGTGAGACAGAGTATGTCATGTGTATTCTATTTTTTTCTTTTTTTATATATATATATATATATATATATATAATATATAATATATATATATATATATAATATATATATATATATATATATATATATATATATATATATATATATAAAACCCCCACACACACAAGTATGTGTTCATTATATTGTTTTGGGAAAAAAGGGTAATTGAGGGGTGTATTTTGAGTGTTTGGGGGTTTGGTTAAGGGGCAAATTTTTTTGTGTGTGTGTGTGTGTGTTCATGTGCAAATGTGTGGAGAGTCCCCAAATGTCTTTGTAGGGGAGTGTTAAACAGCTTTTGTTTTGTGTAAGATGCAGGTTAGTGTTACGGACAGGGTTATCATCTGTTACTACTGTGATGCAAGGAGGCTTCGCTGGTTATAATGGATCCAGTAATCCAAAACCTCTTGTACATCCATAAACCAAATAGCCCAGCTAATATTAGGACCACAGATGTACATCCATCCCAAACCCTAGCCTGCCTTAGGCATAAACCCCAGGAAGGCCAGGGGCTAGTGAGCTTTTCCAGTATTTATTTGGTGCAGGTAGACCAGGATGGGGGCACTGGGTGATTTGGTGGGGGGTTCCGTGGAGCCCTTTTGCCTATGGCATCAGTTGACCTAAGGCCGCTCCTGACTCCAACAAATAAATACACATTGTGGAGGTGTATTTTTACAACACAGTGCTTACCCACATCTTTAAAACAAACTAACTCTCCCAGTTTAACAGTGTGACACACTGTCTGTCTTTAAAAAGGATAACTGGCTGGGTATTCATAAATTCATCAGGCTAGGCCCTTCTTGAAAAGGGAGGAAATGCTTAAGGGTGGGTACTGGCAAAGCTGAAATGTCCTTGCAGCTAAATTGATTTGCAACTCCTTTTAGCCTATGACATATGACTAAGTCACTTCCTTGTATTGAAGCAGATGTAGTGGGTATAACATGCTTAGGGCTGCTTTCCTGGTGACTCTTGGGTGACTGGAATAGAGCTGCAGTATATGGAAGTGGAGAAGGAGTATTGTTGACTTATGTGCACTGAAGGCTGAAATCTTTTACAGTGTGTCACAAAGACTTGGACAAAAGGTATATGCATGGCATTTCTACAGACAGTGTGTGCACTGGTAAGGGCATTTCAAGACCATAACATGTTTACATGACTGCAACAAATAAGGTATATCAGTCAAAATAGTTTAATGTACTTTTTCCTTTTGTGTTTCAGGCCATCTTGAGATGCCAGTTTCTATAAGCTTAACCCAACTCATGCATTTAGAGGTTTTGCTTCTTGCAGGGGAAGGACGTCATTAAAATGAAAGTGTTTCCTCTTATGCTAACCTCTGTTTCTCAACTCTCTTCTTGGGCAGCTGATATTTGTGGTTCCCCTAATTTTCACTGAACTTATTTTTTTCACATCTGTTCCAAGTGTGTTACAAGCCTCTAAATAGGGCTCTTACAACTGTATATGTAGCTTTAATATCATTGTCTGCAGATGTTGGTCTCCACAGAAAATTCAGTTTGTCTGTTACATTAACTAAAACACTGACTAAATATATAAAAAATAGTTGCATAATTTTCAGTTTGTGGTAAGAGATGCCTGAGTCAATTGGTTTGCATGTTACTTATTCTAAAATTGCTACAGTCATCCTTGGCTTTCTGTTAAGTGCTGTTTTGTTTTCATTACTGGAGAAATTTAAGTGGACAGTATCTATTTGATGTACTTCTTGTTTCCATGTTGCATGGTTTATATAGTGTAAAGCTTTGTAGTATAGGTTTACTTCTTTACAGGTTGCTAGTTTTCCTGCACTTTGAGTGTGCAGTAATTTCAGTGAGTTTTTTTTAATAGAGGTTTTTCCATTACTAACTGGCTATTTTTTCACTGATTGCTTGGGAGTCTTATTTTGTAGGAGGTTTACCATGTTCTTTTTGCTTTGCTCTGCTTTTTCAGCAAGAAGATTGGGCATTGTAGGGTTTTAGTTTTATTAGTTATGTATTTTTACACAAAATTGACTGTGTTTTCATTTTGTATAGTGACAAACGAGAATTAGTTTTGTTGATTTTTGGGAAAAGTTGTCACCACCTCCTGGGACTGTATATAAAAGTGATTATGGCCATGTTTTATAGCTGAGATACTAGGTAGGTTTTTCAGCGATACTGAGGTTTATTAACCTACCAGTTAGTTTGAAGGAATGGGGATGGCCCCGGATTGACATGTGGAAAAAAATGGAATTTTGATTAAAAATGCACAAATTTTTCATGTAATTAAATGTCTAACAGGCAAATAAGCATAAACATAGAAGGTAATCCAGGGAATTCTATCTTTCTTTTTCATAATGAATCTTTGAAAACTATTCCCCCAGGTATGCATAGCCATCAGCTGTAAAAAGACACAAACAGCTGAAAAGGCAGTTCTGAATATGTAATTTACATTTCAGAAATGGAGAAGCATTTTCAATATATAAAAATCAATCCCCTGTTTATCTAACCTTAGCCCACAATTCACATGCCTATTTAGACCGGGATTCTGCCCACATTCACAAAAAAAAAAAAAAAAAATAGAATAAATAAAAAATAAAATAACAGCATCTAAACCGGGCACCTAAAGCTAAATTCTGTAAATTCCAACTACATAAACATGACTTCATGCAGGGATTTGGGCGATAATGAAGTGTATTAACACACCAGTTAATTCACACAGAAATGACTTGGCAGCTTTTAATCAAAAGGGGGTTTTGTTGCTGTCACAATTTTGGCTTGCTACGTGGGGGGGAGTAGACTTAATAGTTTTTTCTGCTAGCTGAATTGAAACAACAGTCCACTTTACCAAAAAACATTGTTCCAGTGAGACATTCTGGTACATGCTTACACGTCTACTGTAGGATGCTACAGGTTAGTTGCACGTTTTTATGTCTGAGATTATTTAAATTCTCTTTCATTATTTATGTCAAATCTTGAATGTGGAGTATATGCTGTAGGAAGAAATAAGTATGAATGATGCAGTCAGTGCATTGTTGTGCCATGTTTTGTACATAACTAGTAGATTCATAAGTTTATATTAGACTAATGACCACCAGAGTCTTTACAAGTCCAAATTGTGTATAACTTTTAAATATTACCGTAATTCAGGTTAGTAAGAGAAAAAATGGATTTTCATCAACATGGTTTTCCTAAAGACTAAGAAGTTTGAAACTCTGTCTGGCATTATGGACTGAATGTAATCTTCAGTGATTTACCAGAAAATCAAAACGTATTATAAGGAGAAGGGTAATAATATGAGTCAAAATCAGGAATATTTGATCAGTATGAAGTAGTTAGTGACCAGTAATAATGCTTTTGTATTTTTTTCAGTATGATGATTTTTCTTGTGGTGTGGGTTTCCTTTTTACAGATTTTTATAGGTGTAATTTTTTTCTTGGTTTTTGGCTGGGTAGTTGTTGCAATCATAAGTTGTATATCTGATTGTATTGTATTATATTAATGGGATGTAGGCAGAGGAAACATTTGTAAGGACAAGGTCAAACATATTTGTTTACTCATGTCTGACTACCAGGAAAGTCTAACTGTGTAGGTGTACATTCTTATCTAGATAAACTTAGGAAGTGACTGAAAAGGGCAAGTAAGGAGGTATAAGGTATGATTAAGGAACTTGTCCATATTTAGGAATATCATCATCCCGAGGTTGTGCAAAATCCGAGACAGATTTTGGCTAAGAACTATTTCTGAATGATTTTGAAGGACTGGAGGGAGGGTATTGATCTGATGGATATAGTAAGGAGTCTCAGGCCTTAGCAACATGGCATAAATATAGATCATGCCCTGCAGATTTGATAGGGTTGTGGACAGAAAGGGTTTTCCCTCACTGAATCATAATGATGGGAGTATGAACATAGTTGTACAGAACCATATTTAGTGCTAGACAAGCAGATGATTGCTGGCTAATGTTGTAGGGGTGAAGAACCTCTGTATATGTTATTTGATGGGTTAGTTCTAACCGATTTAGGCTTTCATTGCTATATGATAGTGGGTTCTGAAAGGGGCATTTGCTGCAGATTTAGCCACTTTATTATGACATTAATCATATTTTGCTTTTTATTCTGCCTGGAAGTTAATAAGAATGGGTGCTCCATAAACTAGTGAGGGGAGGTGCTAAGTAGTGAAGAGTGTAGCTTTAGTTGTGTTGATAAGAAAGTTTTTGGATCTGTAAAGCATTGTAAGTTTTTGTTGATTTTGTATGCATTTTTGTATGTGCGTCTTAAATGTAAGATTATAGGATCATAGGTAAGGTAAGTACTAGGCTAGCTGTTCTTGCAGGCCATTTTATGTAGCTAATTTCCCCCTTTGTGTTTGAAATAATCTATTCCACTTGGTTATCGATTTGTCTTACCTCTTCCATGGTTGATAATGACATAGTACCCCTAATGAGAATAACTGGGATCATACCATAGATAATTTGAGTGGACCCATGCATAGGATAAAGCATTTAGGAGCTGCATCTCCCCATTAGTAGTGCAAGGGGCAGTTCTGTGATACATTTTCTGTTTCCCATCCATATATCTAAGTTGCACTTGAAAATGGACAGGGATTGAACTTTGTTTTATGTGGATGGGGAGTCTGTTCCACAGCCAAGCCCGTTTTGCCCCCCGTTTTTTTTGGGAAATTTAATTTTCCTGTCCCTTCAAAAACCTTTGGGTTCATTTTTTTTTTTTTTTTTTTTTTTTTTTTTTTTTTTTTTTTTTTTTTTTTTTTTTTTTTTTTTTTTTTTTTTTTTTTTTTTTTTTTTTTTTTTTTTTTTTTTTTTTTTTTTTTTTTTTTTTTTTTTTTTTTTTTTTTTTTTTTTTTTTTTTTTTTTTTTTTTTTTTTTTTTTTTTTTTTTTTTTTTTTTTTTTTTTTTTTTTTTTTTTTTTTTTTTTTTTTTTTTTTTTTTTTTTTTTTTTTTTTTTTTTTTTTTTTTTTTTTTTTTTTTTTTTTTTTTTTTTTTTTTTTTTTTTTTTTTTTTTTTTTTTTTTTTTTTTTTTTTTTTTTTTTTTTTTTTTTTTTTTTTTTTTTTTTTTTTTTTTTTTTTTTTTTTTTTTTTTTTTTTTTTTTTTTTTTTTTTTTTTTTTTTTTTTTTTTTTTTTTTTTTTTTTTTTTTTTTTTTTTTTTTTTTTTTTTTTTTTTTTTTTTTTTTTTTTTTTTTTTTTTTTTTTTTTTTTTTTTTTTTTTTTTTTTTTTTTTTTTTTTTTTTTTTTTTTTTTTTTTTTTTTTTTTTTTTTTTTTTTTTTTTTTTTTTTTTTTTTTTTTTTTTTTTTTTTTTTTTTTTTT
The DNA here is from genome assembly GCF_019279795.1 of Protopterus annectens. Lineage (NCBI taxonomy): Eukaryota > Metazoa > Chordata > Ceratodontiformes > Protopteridae > Protopterus > Protopterus annectens. The sequence goes on from NC_056749.1 coordinate 499,904,536, forward strand.
TTTTTTTTTTTTTTTTTTTTTTTTTTTTTTTTTTTTTTTTTTTTTTTTTTTTTTTTTTTTTTTTTTTTTTTTTTTTTTTTTTTTTTTTTTTTTTTTTTTTTTTTTTTTTTTTTTTTTTTTTTTTTTTTTTTTTTTTTTTTTTTTTTTTTTTTTTTTTTTTTTTTTTTTTTTAATTTGCCAAAAAGAAGGTTTTTTTTAGAAATTGTCTAAGGGCAAAAAAAAAATTTTTTTTTTCTTTTTTTAAAGCCCCAAATTTTGACTTTACTTTTTTTTTTAAAAAAAAAAAAGTTTTTTTAAAAAAAAAGAAAAAATTTTTTTTTTTTTTTTTTAAATTTTCCAAATTTTTTTAAAGGTTTTAAAAAAAAGTCGGGAAAAAAAGCCTTTAACAGGTTTTGGAGGGTTTTGTAATAGAATTATGGTTAAATAGCTTAAATATGGATTTGATAAAGTAAGTGTTAAAGGTGGTGGCAGTTTCTTCTGATGTCCTGTCTGGGTATGGATTGGGAGAACAAGGATTACCAGGGTGTAGTATTGGGTTAATACCATTCCAGAAGTTTTTGAGACTGGAGTTTAATGTTGTTGGAGGGTTGTAATAGAAGTTTTGTTTTCTGAGTTCTTTATATCTTTGCAGGTCTGCAGGGAGCTTAGTTTGTGACCATTTCTTCAAAGACCTGTCTCTAGTTTTCATAAGGGAGCGAGTGTTTTTTGATAGTAGACACAGTAATGATAGCAGAATCCAGTACAATAAAAGGCTGTCCAAAATTTAGGCAGTACTTCCAAGGTAAAACTCCAAGCAGTAGATCTGTTGTAAAGTTTTAATGTCCAAGAAAAAAAATCAATCCAATACGACTAAAGACAGTAACACAAAAAGTACTTCCATACATCAAAGGTTGAGCGCTTTCATCTCCCCAACTGGAGACTTCTTCAGAACAAATAAAAGTAAAGCAAGCCCCATTTTGTACAAAACTTGTTAATTCAATTAATTCATTAACCAATTAACTATGGATAACTACATAGGCTTACAAGTGGAACTTAAAACAAACTGTTTACTTTCATAGATTTTCTGCATGATACTGCAATCCTTCCCTCATTTTATCATATTAGTTTTTCCAAATTCTAATGACAGAGTAATACTTCAAGACATGCATAATGTGAAGAAAAAATACATGATGTTAAAAAATACATAGTGTTAAAAAATACATAATATTCAGATACTTTGGTTTGGGAAAGTGAATGCACAAAATCCATAGATGTGTATGCATTTCAAGAATATGTACTGTGCATACACACACAAAATATATTTATTTAATACTTGCTTGTATTTAAAATGTAATAAATAAATACTTAATTTCCATTTTTTCTCTTTGTTTGTGTATGCATGTCTACATATATTTGTATATATTTGTGCACCCACCCAAATTTACCTAAAAAATTCCAAGTAAACAGTTAAATAGAATATATAAATAAATAAATAAATGAATAAATAAATGAATAAATAACCATGGCAGAGTTAATCCTTAAGGTGCTATGACTACTATAAATACCAAGAAGTTTGTATACTTGGGAATATTCAATATGAAATACTAATAATAATTATTAATGCAAAATGTATGTTAAAATCTTGAATATCAATAAATAACTATCATAAATAAATATAAATATACATGCATTCATAAATATAAATATTTTAACATATGATAAATATATAAATATGAATGTAAATATAAATGTAAATATAAATATGTATTGTATGTTATAAAATATGAAATATAGAATATAAAATATAAAATATAGAATATAAAATATAAAATGTAAAGTTAAAATTGATTGTTCACAGTTTACGATAACATTGCTATGAAGTAATTTAATGAATTAAATTAAAAATGATAGTATAACCCACATGTTTTCGTAATCTTATTGTCCACTCTTTTTTATTTTTGGATCTGTGGCTAGAATCTTTAGTGCTGGTGTAATATAGATGTGGTCATTTAAACCTTTTCCACAGCTTGCATCCAGCCGTAGTTGCCATATCATTTCTCTATATTCAATTTTAGTTTCCCAGTCACCTCCTCTGTCAGGGTATTGCACCACCTCCAGTACCCAAAATTTGAAGTCTGTCATTTCACACCTAATAGCATGCCTGTATAATGCGTTATTCTCATTGTGTCTATTTATATCTCGGATATGTTCATATATCCTGTTTCTCAACAACCTCTCAGTTTTTCCTACGTAAAAACTCTCACAAGCCGTGCAGATCACCAGATATATTATTCCCTTTGTGTAACAACTACTGTAGTTTCTAGCAACTAGCTTCTGAGGAATACTTGCAATTTTAACTTTTTTCTTGTTGTAGATGTAAGAACATTGTGCACATCTACCACATTTGTGGTTTCCATGTTTCCTGCTGATGCCCTCTACTGGAGGTTTATTTCTTTCCAAAATGTTTTTAATATTAAAATTCCTCCTAAAACTAAACCTCAATTTGTTTTTAAATACATCTGTTTTTATTGCTATATTCCTAAACATGTCCCAAATCTCATGTATTCCCCTATGCAACCAATTAGTACTATAAAAATAGGTGGTAATCAAATAGGGTGTTAATTTTACTTCTCTCACACTTCCCTCATCACACCTCACTACACCGCCACTTCCATTGTCTCTATCCATATCTTCACTACTGAGGAGTGGCTTGTATTTCGTCCCCCTTCCCATTACCACATATTGTTTGACAGAATTGATTAGTTTGGTAGGATACCCCCTTTCCACAAAGAGACTTTCCAAATGAAGTATTTCACTCAGGAATTCCACCTCATCAGATATCATTCTGGCCATTCTTATCATCTGCCCCTTGACTATATTACTTTTGAGTTGTGTAGGGTGATCACTTTGATAATGCAAGTATGAGTTCGAAAAATATTCTTTTCTATAAATATTTGACTGGTAGCGCTTATTTATCCTGTCCTTTGTAAGTTTTATGTCTAGGAAATTCGCTTCATCCATCTCTACCGCATGAGTAAAACTTAAAAACGAGGTTGTGCCATTTATATAACTAATAAATTCATCAATTTTTTCTTTAGATCCTTCCCAGAAAATGAATATATCGTCCAAGAATCTAAAATATTTCACAATGTATTGATTGAATTCTGTTTTAAAAACATATTCTCTCTCCCAAAATAGCATAATAATGTTTGCGTATACAGGAGCGCATGCTGAACCCATGGCCACTCCTTCTTTTTGGTGATAATAGTCCCCTTCAAAATAAATCAAATTGTATTTTAACACTAACTCCATACTTTCTAGTACATTTCTAAAGTCAGATGGAGTCAGCCAGTCCATCTCCCCTAAAACTTTCTCAAACCATTCTAATCCTATTTCTTGTGGTACAACAGTGAACAATTCTTTAACGTCAATTGTGATAAAAAACATTTTGTCATTAAAAACTATTTCCCTGGTTTTACTTAAAAAATCCCAAGAATCTTTTAAAATGTGCTTCCATCTATTATAAATCTCCTTAGTCATAGCATCCATGTATATTGCCATAGGTTGTGTCTTTGATCCCTGTGATGCAACAATAGGCCTCAAGGGGGGGTCCAAAATTGATTTATGCACTTTTGGAATTCCAAAAATACCTGGGATGACTGGTTTGGCTACTTTCAAATATTGGTATAAGGCCAAATCAATCAAACCGGTAAAAAGATTGTCATCCAAAATTAAATCTATTTTGCTATAAAAAATGTTGATTTCATTTTTGGTCACAGTGCAATAGTTTTGGTCTTTATCTAATATCTCTTTCATTTTCCTAATATACTCCCATGTCTCCATGAGTACCACACCCCCTCCCTTGTCTGGCTTCATCACCCGAATACCTCTGTTGCCACTCAAATCATATAATATTTTCTCTTCAGTCTTGCTCAAATTGTATGTCTTCCCTTTATTGTTTTTATATTCTGTCCTTATTTTATTAATAACACATTTTTCAAAGTTGGCTATCTCATAATGTAATGGTGGATTCCAAGTACTGCTCCTTTTAAAATTAACCTCCTTAGCCATGGTGTCTTCTTTATGTATGTGCAATAAGTTTAATTTTCTGGTGAACTTTTTAACGTCCAAGATAATCTTGTCTATACTGGGTTTCCTAGCTGGAACAAAAGAAAAACCTTTTGTGAATAGATCAAAGTAGTTTCTATCCACAACCAAATCTGTATAATTAAAAATGTTGAAGTTGTTGTAAGTATTAATCACTTGTTTTTCAGCTTCCCTGTCCACTCCCATTTCTAAATTAACATGCACACTGTCATGGTCATTTACATTTTATATTTTATATTTTATATTCTCTATTTCATATTTTATAACATACAATACATATTTATATTTACATTTATATTTGCATTCATATTTATATTTATATGTTAAAATATTTATATTTATGAATGCATGCATATTTATATTTATTTATGATAGTTATTTATTGATATTCAAGATTTTAACATACATTTTGCATTCATAATAATTATTAGTATTTCATATTGAATATTCCCAAGTATACAAACTTCCTGGTATTCATTGTAGTCATAGCACCTTAAGGATTAACTCTGCCATGGTTATTTATTCATTTATTTATTCATTTATTTATTTATTTATATATTCTATTTAACTACTTACTTGGAATTTTTTAGGTAAATTTGGGTGGGTGCACAAATATATACAAATATATGTAGACACTCATACACAAACAAAGAGAAAAAATAGAAATTAAGTATTTATTTATTACATTTTAAATACAAGCAAGTATTAAATAAATATATTTTGCGTGTGTATGCACAGTACATATTCTTGAAATGCATACACATCTATGGATTTTGTGCATTCACTTTCCCAAACCAAAGTATCTTAATATTACGTATTTTTTAACACTATGTATTTTTTAACATCATGTATTTTTTCTTCAACATTATGCATGTCTTGAAGTATTACTCTGTCATTAGAATTTGGAAAAACTAATATGATAAAATGAGGGAAGGATTGCAGCATCATGCAGAAAATCTATGAAAGTAAACAGTTTGTTTTAAGTTCCACTTGTAAGCCTATGTAGTTATCCATAGTTAATTGGTTAATGAATTAATTGAATTAACAAGTTTTGTATAAAATGGGGCTTGCTTTACTTTTATTTGTTCTGAAGAAGTCTCCGGTTGGGGAGATGAAAGCACTCAACTTTGATGTATGGAAGTACTTTTTGTGTTACTGTCTTTAGTCGTATTGGATTGATTTTTTATCTTGGACATTAAAACTTTACAACAGATCTACTGCTTGGAGTTTTACCTTGGAAGTACTGCCTAAATTTTGGACAGCCTTTTATTGTACCGGATTCTGCTATCATTACTGTTTTTTGATAGTCATGGAGATATGTGACATTTTATATGCACTTTGTGCAGTGGAGCAAGCGAGTTTAGGATGCTACGGAAAGTAGAGTTGAAAGCCTGGACTGCTTCATTGAGTGGGAGTTGGGTGAGGAATTTACAATTGACTCTAGTGAGGAGAGTTTTAAAAGTGTCTGGGTGGAAGTTAGCTAGTTTGCGACAGATGACATATCTGTATTGCATTAGGGAAGCCTGTTGTGTGGATCAGTGGAGGGAGTTGGTGTGTTAAAGAGGAGGAGACCAAGGACAGAGCCTTGTGGTACATGGTTGATGACTGGGAGGTATGGAGAGAGGGCGGAGTGCCATTGAAATGACTGATAGCTGTTGGACAAGTAGCTGTTAAACCACAGAAGGGTGCTCTGCGATAGACCTAATGTTGACATTTGAAGTAGAATTTTGGTGTGACAAATTGTGTTGAAGGCTTTAGACAAGTATAGAAATAAGGGAGAGAATAGTCTGTCATTATCTCTGCCTTTCTTAACAGTATCTATAAAGATTAGAAGTGCAGTGTTAGTTCTATGGGAGGTATGGATTACACAGTTTGATTCTGATTCCAGGCCAGTTGGCCTACTATTCTCCCATGAACCTAATATCACTTTAGGTCTAAGGTTAGTGATGTCTGTTAAATTTTCTAATTTGTGTAGATAGATAATGTGTGATTGTTTCCAAAGAAAGGGAATGTGGGATTCCTAGATTTATGTATTTATAAGGATTGAGACAAGATAGGCAATGCTATTGGCTGCTATTTTACGGTACTCACTTGGAAGTACATTAGCTGAAGCTGAGTATGGGTTGAGTTTGAGTTGTTTTACATGGAATGAGGGAACTGGTTTGAAGGTGAAAGTGGATGTAGTGATATATGGCTGTTGGGTAGGGTTGGGATTAGATGTGGGAATCCTTGGTTAAAAACACTATACTATCTATGAAATAGGTTATGAATTCTATTGCAGGTTTAAGTGACGAGTTTATTGGGAGAAGGATTAGGGTTGAATTTTTGACCAGGATGCCAAATTTCTTTAATAGATTTTTGGAATCGTTTTAGGGTCATGTTAGCTATTGTTCAGAGCATTGTTCTACTATAGTTCTTGGATGCAAATGCCTTAGTAATGAGATGTGCCACATAGAAGAACTTTCTGACAACAATGGCAATGTGGTGATCAAAAGACAGGTTGCTGTCAACCTGTGTTCCAAGATGTTTTATAATGCCTTCTGCGTTCAGTGGACTACCATCAATGTGGTAATTCATGGGAACCAGGTTTTTCCCAAAGGGGATGACGACACATATTTTGTCATTGAGCTTAAGGCCATGGTTCCCGCAGTCGTTGGTCTCGGTGAGGCCATTCTGTAGGATGTTAACATCACTTGGGAAGTTAATAATAGATCCCAACTTGCAATCGTCTGCAAATGTTGTCAGCCAGAGTCCATTCGTGTTGGCCTGGACTTCAGAGAAGTAGATATCAAATAGTAGAGGACCCAGGACAAAACCCTGAGGGACTCCACTTGTGTCCAGCCAGCAGTCTGACTTGGAGTCAGCTACTTTCACACTGTGGATTCTATCTGTGAGCCAGTTTGCAACCCACCTATTGATATAGGGGTTGATGCCTAGCTTAGTGAGTTTTTCTATGATTCCTGAATGGGGAATGGTATCAAAGGCCTTGGCCAGATCAAGGTAGGCTGTATGAACCCCCTTGCCTTCATCCACAGCTCTGGTGACTGACTCAAAGAAGTTGACCAAGTTGAGCAGGCATGAGCTACCCTTCACAAAACCAAACTGTGTGGGAGCCAGAGTTTGGAGATTCCCTATATCCTTGTTTATTAGGTCCATGATGATGTGTTCCATAACTTTGCATATCAGACTTGTCAGGCTAATAGGGTGATAGTTCCCAGTGTCTGTAGTCGCCCCTCCTTTGTGGAGAGGGATGACTGTAGCAGTGCACCATTCAGTAGGGACAAAGCCTGAGGTGAGGCTGTGATTGAACAGAGCACACAGGTGAGGTGCCAGTTCACTCTGTAGTTCATGTAGAACACAGCCAGGAACATTGTCAGGTCCCATACAAGCTGTATTCTTGGCCTTGGACAGTGCTGTTCTAACATGGTCAGCAGTAATACTGGGTGCCTGGCAATCTACTGGTATTGTGATTGGTCCTTTGAAGGAGAGGGGTAAAGTTGCCACTGAATCTGTTAGCCAGTATAATGGCAACATCTGTTGGCTCGGTATAGGAGGTACCATTGTGCAGTAACTCAGAGCAAATCTGGGTATTGGCATGGAAATTCTTTACATAACTATAGAAGGCCTTGTGGTTGTCTTTCTGCTGCAATGCTGTTTTCATGGCCAGCTTTAGAGGATTTGATGAGGGATCTCAAATTTTTGTTGAGGCTGATAAGGGAGTTTTTCCAGTCTTGGGACTTCACCTTATTCTGCATCAGTTTCATCCTTCTGTTGTAGTTTCTTTATGGCAGGGGACCACCAGATTGCCTTCCTTTTTTGGATGAGAGTGTCTTGGTTATATTGGGTATGGCGAGATCCATACATTTGTGTATGTGTTCGTACACTGCATTGGTGTATGATTCGGCGGTCATGCAACTATTCTCCATTTGCATGGGTGTCATGAAGTTAGCCACCTCTGTTTTTAAGAGCCCAGACTTAGCTTTGGAGAAGTTTTTCATGGTGGTTACCTTTGTGGTGGTGTGGGGAGGTGGGAGGGATGTGGATTTCCAAGGTGATTAGTTTGTGGTCAGATCTAACCAGGGAGGAGTTGACTATTGGTGTAGAGCAATGGTCGCCCACGTTAATAATGACCAGGTCAAGGATGTTGCTACCAATTGTGGGGGTAAGAATGAGCTGGTCCAGGGCATTGGAATTAATGAATTCCAGGAAATGCTGGGCAAGTGTATTGGTACATGAGTAGTTTTCCCAGATAATGGAGGGGTAGTTGAAGTTGCCCAGTATGAGAGTGTTAGGTTGGACCCTAATATTCTCCAAGGTGCTTAGGAACATGGAATGTGAGTCTTGGGACATGGTTAGGGACCTATAGCAGGCTACGACCAGAATCGAAGTATCTCTGATGCATTATGTTGGGCTACCATTCTGGAGGTGTGCCCATCCTTTATAAATATGGAAACACCACCACCTCTGGAGTTTCGGTCCAAGTTCTGGGACCAAAAGATGTGGAATGAGTTATAGCCTGGTAGTGTGGGGTGCTTTCTGCTGCCTTGAACCAGGTCTCGTTTACAACACAAATGTTGATGTTCTTCATTTTAAGGAGTGCTTTGAGCGAGTGCATTTTGAGATTTAGACATCTAGCGTTGAGCAGCATGACCCTCAGATTGCATTTGTTTTTAGCTGCTACAGTGGTAATTTGGTCTTTGGAACACTGCCTAAAAAAGACACTATAGCGGTGGCAAGAGCCTTGGTCAGTATCCAGAAGCCCAAGAGTGACAGATGCAGGCCATCTCTGGCAAAGTATCGAGGTCTGTCAGTCATGTCATCCCAGGCAGACAGATACTGGATCACCTTAGAATGACACCAGAAACTTAGCCAATTGTTGAAAACAATCATTTTCTGCTTGTACTGTGGTATCATTCTGGGTGATGGTGGGATGCTGCTCAGGGCTAGGGTCATACCCGCCTGGGCTACATAATCTGAGAGCTCCTCCATGTCTCTTTTCATGTAGTTCAGGGAGGTGCATCTCAGGTCATTCCCACCCACATGTACAATGACAGAGTCATATTTGTACCTGTTGCTTAAGGATCTGAGTACATGTGTTATGTGGTGGATCCTGGCACCTGACGGGCAGCTTACTTTTACTTTCTCCTTATTCAACCTAGTGTGTCGGACATCAGTGTGTCTCACTATCAAGTCACCTATGACTAGTGTGTTGGGCATGCTGTTTTGTCTTAGGGGATTTGGTTGAGTGGCACATTGTTTAGGAGAGTTATGTGTCTCATGATTAGTGTTGTGTTGTGGTGATTGAGTGCGTTTCTGCCTTGGAGGTCTCTACTGTTTGGGTAGATTTTTATTAAGAGCCTCTGCGAAGATGGGTGTGTGGTTTGTCTTTTTATGTGAAGGCAGTGCTGGTGTGTATTCTGGTTCATAGATTAGTACTAAGCCAACTGCCCTGTGAGCCATTTTTAAGCTAGCCAATTATCCCCTGTGAGAGAAAAAAACCACACCTTGTGTTTGTAAGGGCAAACACCTTAACTAGGGCTATGTGCTCCATGTGGTGTGGTGCAAGTGTTGACCTTCTCCTCTTGACCAGCTATTTTGGTCTTGACTGGAGAGTGCATGGCTTCCAATTTGTATATGTAAGTACATCTCTCGCAAGTCTGAATGTTGGGAGGTAAGAGGAGAGGGTTGCCGGTGTACATGAGGCAGTTGCTACATTGCCTCAGGATGCCCAAGTTCACCAGGTTAATAAAAGCACAGAGAACTGCCTGGAGGGGTGGGCATTAGTAATAATAATTAATAATAAGTACAGGAGTGGTTTCCTTGTAGAATGTTTAGTGCTGGTAGCACTTTTGTGTGCTATAATAATTGCTGCAAGAAGTAAAACTGCAGGAGAGGAGAGAACTAGCAGATCTATGGGAAAAATTGAAGAGCAGACTTTGGCACCGCTCAGAAGCTTACAAACAGTCCTGGATACAGCAAATCTGTATCTGGACTAGACTAGTTACAGGAAAGGTGGGAAAGAAGAGCAAATGCAGGCTTTTAAACCAGAAAGTTGAAAGAGATGGAAAAAAATGACCAAACGGCCAATAAACTACAATTTCTGGGCCAGAAACTACTCCTTTTGTGGTAGATAGGCTACCTAGTGCTTACCGCTCCCACAGATAAGCTTGAAGGCTTCCCTCCAACACAGAAAGGCTTGGGGGGCTCAGAAGCTTACAAATAGTCTTGGATACAGCAAATCTGTATCTGGACTACACTAGTTACAGGAAAACTGGGAAACAAGCTCAGATGTGGGCTTTTAAACCAGAAAAGTTGAGAGATATGGAAAAACTGCTCAAACAGCCAATAACTACAATTTCTGGGCCAGAAACTACTCCTTTTGTGATAGATAGGCTACCTAGTGCTTACCGCTACCACTGATAAGCTAGAAGGCCTCCCTCCAACACAGAAAGGCTTGGGAAGCCCAGAAGCTTACAAACAGTCCTGGATACAGCAAATCTGTTTCTGGACGAGACTAGATACAGGAAAGCAGGAAACGAGCTTAGATTTTTTTTTTTTTTTTTATTTACAGAAAAGCAGCTAAAACAGCACCAAAAATAATTCAAGTGCAGTGCTAGTTAGCACACTTGAGTGTGTAGCAATATTAGACCAAATACAGTTTAAATAAATGCAATTAATTCAAACTGTATTCTCAACTAAATTCAATTATTGTTTTATTCAACTCTGAACTGTTAAAAGATACCAAAAATATACTTATCATCGGAGATTCCAGCAATTTTTTTTTTTAGTAAAGTAGAAAGGAATAAAACAGGGACAGAAGATAATTCAAGGTTAAGAACCTAAGTGGGTTGGCTGTTTGAAATTTTTCTCTGTATTAGGTAGAATGAGCTAATGACATTAGACTGGGAGGAGTGTCCCAGATCAAATTTACACTATGGACGGACAACTGCAAAGCCACCAAGTTCTGCACAAATCTGTGCCTTTCCTTTTAGGTTACAGATGTAAGTACAGAATGCCTTGTGGTTGTCCTTTGTTGAGGAAACTAATGTAGACTCATAGTTTGCCTTGGAGGATTTCACAAGAACTTGTTTAAGCTGAGGGTTGAGTGTTTCCAGCTTAGTAGGGCTCACTCTCTCTTACTCCTAGACAACAATTTCTTCCTCTAATTGTAAAGCCTGTTGATGGCAGTTGTCCATCACGGAGGTATGCTCTTCTTTGAGGAGCTTGTTTTGGTCCTATCAGATACATCCAAGTCAATCCAGTTATACAGGTGTTTGTATAAAACATTGGTGTAGAGCTCAATATAGTTGCCATTTCTATCAGAGGGAGAAGGTGCAGTGAAGCTATTTATACCATCCCGTAGGAGGTTATAATCTGCTCTGGAGAAGTTTTTTTAGTTTAGTTGCTGCTGGCCTCAGATCAGACAGGAGTACCCGTGGACTATGATGTTTGCAGATGACATTGTGATATGTAGTGAGAGTAGGGAACAGGTTGAGGAGACCCTAGAGAGGTGGAGATATGCTCTAGAGAGGAGATGATTGAAAGTCAGCAGGACTAAGACCAAATATATGTGTGTGAATGAGAGGGAGGATAGAGGAATTGTGAGGATGCAAGGAGTAGAGTTGGCAAAGGTGGAGGTGTTTAAATATTTAGGGTGAACAGTTCAGAGTAATGGTGAGTGTGGAAGAGAGGCGAAGAAGAGAGTACAGGCAGGGTTCAGTGGGTGGAGAAGAGTGTCAGGAGTGATTTGTGACAGACGAGTACCAATAAGAGTGAAAGGGAAGGTCTACAAGAGGGTAGTGAGACCAGCTATGTTATATGGGCTGGAGATAGTGGCATTGACAAAAAGGCAGGAGACAGAGCTGGATGTGGCAGAGTTAAAAATGTTAAGATTTGCAATGGGTGTGACGAGGGTAGACAGGATTAGGAATAAGTATATTAGATGGTCAGCCCAGGTTGGATGATTTGGAGACAAAGCCAGAGAGGCGAGATTGCATTGGTTTGGACATGTGCTGAGGAGGGATGCTGGGTATATTGGGAAAAGGATGATAAGGATGAAGCTGCCAGGTAAGAGGAAAGGAGGAATGCCTAAGGTAAGGTTTATGGATGTGGTGAGAGAGGGCATGGAGGTGGTTGATGTGACAGAGCAAGATGCAGAGGACAGGAAGAAATGGAAACAGATGATCTGCTGTGGTAATCCCTAATGGGAACAGCTAAAAGAAAAAGATTGTAAAGCCTGTTGATGGCAGTTGTCCATCAGGGAGGTATGCTCTTCTTTGAGGAGCTTGTTTTGGTCCTATCAGGTACATCCAAGTCAATCCAGTTATACAGGTGTTTGTATAAAGCATTGGTGTAGAGCTCAGCATAGTTGCCATTTCTATCAGAGGGAGAAGGTGCAGTGAAGCTATTTATACCATCCCGTAAGAGGTTATAATCTGCTTTGGAGAAGTTTTTTTAGTTTAGTTGCTGCTGAGGGGGTAGGTGTGATAGTTACTTTGAATGAGACTGATTTGTGGTCAGATCTCACCAGGGAGGACCTCACAGTGGGGGTGCTACAGTGGTTCCCCATATTGGTGAGCACCAGATCCAGGATGTTGGCACCCCTTGTGCGGGTGTCAACCAGCTGGTCCAGGGCATTGGATTTAATGAAGTCTAGGAACCTTTGGACAAATGAGTTTGAGCATGATTAATTTACCCAGTCAATGGATGGGTAGTTAAAGTCACACAAAACCATGGTGTTTAGATGTATCTTGATAAACTCTATTAAATCCAAATAGGCAGAGTGGATTTCCTGATTAATGGAGTGGGTCCTGTAGCTGGCAATGACTTGAATGGGGGTCCTGCCAACAGTTATATGCACCTGAAGTTTCTCCAGGGAATCATACTGTTTAACCAATCTGCAGGTGTATTTACCTTTTATGGGTATTGATACACTGCCTCCTTTAGTTTTCACTCCTTCAGTTTGAGGTCTGAACATGTAGAAGGAGGTGTAACCTGGTATGGCTGGGGTGCTCTCCACAGCCTTAAAACAGGTATCTGTGACTGCACAAATGTCTGCGTTTTTCAAGGTGAGGACAGCTTCTAGTGACTGCAGTTTCATGTTGAGACTCCTAGCATTTAGCAGCGTAACCTTGAGATTGTTTTTAGATGGAGTTTTTATGTTGGGAATTTTGCTCTTGAGGCACTGCCTAAAAAGGTACTATGGAGGTTGCAAGTGCCTTAGCCAGTAGCGAAATCTCAGTGGTGGCAGATGAAGGCCATTTCTGGCAAATCATCGAGGTCTGTCGATTGTGTCATCCCAAGCTGACAGATAGTGGTTCCCCTTAGAATGACAGCAGAAACTATGCCAGTTACTAAAGTCAGTCATTTTCTGTTTGTATTGAGACATCATCCTACGTGAGGCTAAAATGCTGGTTAAAGCTAGGGACATAACTGCCTGAGACACAACCAAGAGCTCAGTCATGTCTCTCTTCATATAGTCCAGAGAGGTACATCTCAAGTTGTTCATGCCAACATGGACTATGACAGAGTTATAACAGTACCTGTTGTCGAGAGACTTGAGTGCATGTGTGATATGGTGTATCCTGGAACCTGGCAGCTGACCGTGACCTTTTCCTTATCCAGCCTGGTGAGAGGGACATAATTTTGTCTCACAATGGAATAACCTATGACTTATTTATTTGATTTTGTGTTTTCCCTTAAGGGTTTGACCGGTGAGACACTGGTGCATGAGCTATTATGTGTAATGTGTTCTGTAGAAGAAGTATTATGTGTAGCATGCTTGTGTTTTGGAGATCTCTGGTGTTTAGTTATGTTTCTGATGAGCACCACCGCATATGTAGGTATATGTAATGTAGATTTGGGTGGAGTAGGAGATGGGCTGTGTATGCTGGCAACCCACTCATTGTCATATGTACTAACTGATGTGTGAGAGAGCATGGAATCAGGGTTCTTAATATATTTGCATCTCTCACACTTTGTGTTTGTGAGAACTTGGAGTAGACAGTTGTGGGTGAACATGAGACAGTTACTACACTGTCTTCAGATGTCCATGCTGACCAAGCTGGCTAGAGAAACTGTGTGAAATTGTCCATCCATAGTGATAGATAAATGTATATGATCAGGAAGAGAGGTCATACTTAGGAATGGCTAGTGGGCGAGAGGTGTGTTGGTACCTCTGAGACTAGGCTCATTGTTCCACCTGACAGTAGAGTATGGCCACAGGAAACCTCTGACTGTTCCATTGCTTCTCAGCTACTTCTATATTATAGTAAGTGCACAATCCCCAGTGCAACACACTTTCCACATTATTTTGCTCTTCAGCATTTTGCCATGAGAAGAAGGTGTGCAACTGTTTCTAATTATTTTTTATAGTACCTACATTGTCTGTCTCTTCCACATGTTCAGTGGACTTTGTAATCCAATGTGTACATAGTCTACTATCCTGGGCTCACATTATCAGCCTTACATCCTTTGGGTTCAACTCACCTCTCTTGAACCATTCCTGCATGAAATCTTGCTCAACATGAGGTTGTTCCGGGAGATCACCATACTTGCCATTATACTTATGGCTTTTCCACATTCTTTTCTTCCTCATCTGATCCTTCTGCATGTATTCTTTCTTTTGGTTTTGGCACAATCATTCACAGTCTGATTTTTGTCTTCTTCTGGATTGATTTCCATTTCTGTTTGCCCCCTGAATTTTCTGCAAAACTAAGTAGAGAGGTCATCTTAGACATCTTCTCCTTATGTTTTAAAACTTTCATTATGTTTGGATCTGATGAGGTCATCAGAAATATATGCAGTCCAACGACTGTAGATCTATACACAATGAATTTTGAGGAAGCCTATACCTCCTTCTGAGTGAGGGATATACCGTCTTGGTATACACTGATTTTTATATATCATTTGCTAAGCATGAAGCATTTTATTGTTTTTTTTCTGTCCAACTGATCCAGTACCTTTTAGGACCAGTCAATCACACCAAAACTGTAAGTTAAAACAGGGAGAGCAAATTGGTTGACAGCTTGAACTTCATTCCTAGATTTCAGGGCTGTTTTCCATATTAGTTTTAGTCTTCTGAAATATTCCTTACTGAGTTTTATTTGCATTTGGTCATGCTGTATTGATGATCCTTTATCAGTTCCCAAATGTTTATATACTCCTTCCTGCTCAAGTTCCTTTATATCACATTCCTGTCCCAGACTGATATTTTCTTGGTACTGCAACTTTCCTGCTTTAAATTGCTTTTGCACATTTATCAAGACTAAATATTATTCTTATATCATCTGAGAACGTTTTAATCACTTGCAGTTGTGCTTTCAACTCATCTGATGAACTATATAATTTTAAGTCATTCACAAAAGACAGACGAGAAATCTTTGATCAAGTTTATTTTCTGAGAGTAATGATGACTTTTGGTATCACTTGCCATGTGTTAGTCAAGGACAGTGACTATACAGTTATCCACATGGATCATAGTAAAATATGATCATTTGCAATGTATGCTGAAGTAGCCAGTCAGTCTGTGTCACCATTGCCCATATACAGGGCTTTAAACTTTTGTTGTCAGCTTTCATCTCAGTCTTCACACACAGGCCACAATGTATTAATGAATTACATCAGTACCTACATTTTGACTAACATTGCATAATTACTATAAGGATTTTCATGAAATGTTACACTATCTGGTAAGAAAAGTCATAGTAATTGAGTTTTTAATAGATTTACTATAAATGTGGTCTCATTGTTCTTAGCAAAGTGTTGGAGTTAATCACTTGAATCTTCAGTTGAAACAAAACTTCTGTGGTAAAGATAGTACCACAGTAGGTGTGAAGGCAGGTAAAAACTTCTTCATCCATCTCAATGAGTTAAAACTGGTGAAAATGTCCCCATTCACATTAACGAGCTGTTGGAGACAGAGATTCATTCTTCAAGTCTGACAGATTCCCATTCTATCAGTACTTCACAATTAAGGGATTGTAATTTATGTTTATGAAAAGTGGCATAGAAGCCATTATTGATGGGGTATATCTCTGTAGGAGGTATGACATGCTTTGAATTTCCTGCAGGATTTTTGGCTCAGTTTAGAAAACACAGTCAGAGTGCAAAGCTGGAGGAGAGTTTCTTGCAATGTTTTCTCTGGTAAAAGGAGAAATAGTCCTGTTGAGCCATGCCTTGTTACATGCATATTGGCTACATTGTTAATTTTTTTGAAGGAATTATTTTGAAATTGTCATCTTTGTAGAGGAAGACTACTACCAGATGACTGTGTAAACCATAAATACACCAAACAGGTGCTGGGTACTACATGTAAGTGCAACCTTTTATTTTTGAAAGTTTATAATTCTGTGATGTCAATCCATGGTGGTGGTGCTGCGGTAGCATTGTCGCCTCACAGTAAGACGCTGTCCGGTTCGATTCTCAGCTAGAGCGTCTTCTGCATGGAGACATGCGTGAATGGGTGTACCTTCATTGAAGGTTGTGCATCAGGGCTGGCAACTCGGTATGTAAAAATCAACTGCCAATCATTAGCGGACCGGAGTTCCACTGTGGCGACCCCTAACCAGGAAAAAGACGAAAGAAACAACATAATTCTGTGATGTCAGTGGTTTCAGCTCCTGTTCTGTGGGTGAATGGTGAGGAATAAGTTAGTGAAAATTATGTATTTTGTGTACTTCTGCTGTATTTTTTTTATTAAACAGTAAGGTATTGTAACATTTTATTTCTTTCTTTATTTCAAATGTTTCTAATTTTAACTTTGATGTAGGTGGTTACTTATTCTTGGATGGGATCATCCACTATTTTTGATTTATTTTTATTTCAGTTCTGTTTGATTTAACTGAATGCATCATGGTTGGTCAGTTTCTTTCTTAATTAGTTGGATTTAGTTGACTATTTGGTTGCGCATGTGTGTATGTGTTTGTACTTTGTGTACTTTTAGACTAGTCCAGTCTTGTTTGAGGTTAATAATCCAGGAAAGTGAGTGTTTAACCATGACTTACCTATAAGAATTTCTGCACATATGCTGTACAGTTGTACAAATTCAGGTTCTTAGTGACATTACTCCCCATTAGCCTGCTTAGGTCGAGTTGTCATGGTGGTCCATGATGAGAACCCTTATTGTCTCAACATTTGTCAAACACTTAGTTTGCATAATACAGACAACTTGCAGTCACAGACAATCAGCCTACACAGTGGAAGACTGAGATGTTGATTGATTTCTTGTGTTTGTGCAATTTATATGTGGAGCTCAACCAGTTTGCTGTTATTCATAGATTAGTGTAGATATGGCTGCAGTCTAAGCATGTATAATGATGCAAAAGATTGTAATTTTGCTACCCTGTCCTTTGTTACATCATCTCACATCAAGTTCCCTGATGTTGTTGGCTTTTATATCATTAACTTACACATTCACTACTGCGGGCAGTATAGAGGCATCACACTCCTGTTACACTTCAAGAAAGTACAGAAAAGGATGACTGATAGACAAATAAACAGAAAGTAAGATGGGAGATGACCAGTTTAGATTCAGATCAGGATGTAGCATGGTCAATCCAATGTTTGTAGTGAGACAGATAGTGGAGAAGAAGCTAAAGATGAGGGAGGTCCAAATGAGCATTCCCAGACTTGGAAAAAACATATGGCAAAGCTGATTTGGGCAGTCCTTCTATGTATTGAAGTCCCAGAAATGCTGATATAATTAGTGCAAACTAGGTACAAGAACCCAGTGGCACAAGTACTAACACTATTCGGACTTGCAGAGGAGTTCTCAATGAGGTTGAGTGTGCATCAAGGTCAGCTCTGAGCTCACTGTTGTTTATACTGGTGATGGACTACATTAACAAACTGGCTGGAGGGGACAGGTCAGTAAAGCTGATGTATTCAGACGATGTGGCATTGCGAGCAGACTGTGAACCAGAAGTTCAGCAAATGATTGGGATATGAATCCAAAACGGATGCCACCTAGAATGAAACTGAGTACAGACAAGACAGTTGTCATAGCAGCAAATGGGGAAATCAGAAGAAGCAGAAAATTGAGACTGAAGGGAAAGACTGCAGAACAGGACAACAGTTTCAAGTATCTAAGAGGGGTGGTTGAGAAGAAGGCAAGTCTGAATGGGGAGGTCAAAGCTAGAGTCAGAGGAGGCTGCAGCTAAATGGCACAGAGTATGATGGGATAGTGTGTGACAGAATAATGCCAAAGAAGCTAAAAAGTAAGGTGTCCAAACCCACATTATGACTAGCACTTCTTTATAGTACAGAAACCTGAGGCGAGAAGGCTGAGCAGTTGAGGAAGGAATGGAGATGAAGTGAGGTAGATGATGGATGCACACTGTGGAACACATGAATAAAATTATAACATCATTGCAGAAGCCAAAGTAGCTTTAATTGCAAAGAATGCAAAAACAAACAGATGACAGTGTTTCAGACACATGCAAATAAACATAAATCACTTTGGTGAAGAGGTTTTGGGGAAACGGAAGAGGAAATGAATGCATCCAGCAAAGATAGGGATGGATTATGTGAGCTAAGACCTACAACAAGTGTCAAGAGAGGTTGTGATAGTTCACATGACACTCTGACCCCATATAGAAAAATGGGGAGAGTGGGGGGGTAATGATGTACATTATTATGGGTATGTGGTGAAAACATTTGAATGCAGAGAGGTACTGTGTCTGAGATAACAGAGCAGGTTATGGAGATGGAAGTGCTGTTCTTTTTGCCTCCCTCTGAACTTCTCATCGAATAATAAATGAACCCTGACATTTTATATAAGGCTTATACCCATGTAAGACAGTACTCTGAAGTCTGCTCCTGCTTTCATGAAGGTCTAGTTTATGAAGACAAATGGATTTTTTATAAAAAGACCAAAACTCCAACTTCTGCACCTGTGATGGCATAGATGTCTTTAGAATTTGCTAGAGTCAACAAATTATCTGAACTTTATCATCTTTGTGAAGAGTTCCCCTGTCCTGAACTTAACAGTTTGCCTATACTTTATCTAACCTATTTGGCAACTATTCCACTAGTATCTTAGCATCTATATTTATTGGAGAACAGATCAAAGTGTTGCCTTACCTATTGCAACTCCCTTATACCGGGGTTGGATTACTATTATTGCTTTCTTTGCTTTATTAATAGAAAGATGTATGGTATTTGTCTGAGGAATACTTCTTATGTACCAACATAAAGATTTTAACTATATACAGATCTCAGATTAATACTCCTCAGGACCAACAGCTTTGTTGGCTGTAAGCTGTATTATTGTTTTGACTATCCCTTCTTCTAATACATTTCTCTCCAACAGTACCTTGTCACCTGCATATCATACTTTATTTGGAATGTTCATCCATTCAACTATACCCTTCCTCTTTTTTGGATGTCATAATATAACTTTTCATAAAACTTAAAATTTTTCTCTGATTTCTGTACTAACAGATATTAATGTTCCATCTTTATATCTATGCTGGTATTCAGGAAGGCTTAATATGATTTTGGAAGCCTTAGTTCAGACATTTTCCCTAGTGTGGCTAAGCCTTTACAATTCAGAGACAACTCTATCCTCAAGGTTTTCCCCTTGCAAAGGCCACAGTATGGAAGGTAGTCTTGTCAGCAGAGCTACGTGCTTATATGGCAGTCAATGAAAGTGGCTATTGCTACTTAGCCATGTGTTCTCTCCTGGAAATATCCACAGGTTCCAATATGCCTGGCTTACTGAATGACAGAATCATTCAGCTGAGTAAAATTTTGATCTAGGCAGTCAATGTGACCAACATAATAGCATGATGGTCACCTATTCAATGCTATAAAATTACTCATGATACAGGTATATTCAGTGAAGATTTGGTGATGGGGAGATGTTAGTATATGCTTATTTGTGGATATGTGAGCATATCTGTAAGGGCATAAATGAAGTGGTACAAATATGCATGAGTATGTGTGTGTCTGCCTGTCTGTCTGTCTGGGTAGTTGTACTAGGTGGGTTAGGCAGGGAATCAAGAATCTTGATATTTGTGTATGGGGATGAATAGGTGATTTTTAAACATTTTTTAATATGATTTACTGTGGGTTTGTTTGTTTGTTGATGAATGAATGTCGGTAAGTGTAGGAATGCTTGGAAGTTTGAGAGACTGTGAATGTGTGTGTGCATGTGTGTGCATGTGTGTGTGTGTGTGTGTGTGTGTGTGTGTGTGTGTGTGTGTGTGTGTGTGTGTGTGTGTGTCTGTATGCATATGGACTCACTGATGTCCGAATGAGTGTGTGAAGTTAAGGGGTGTGTTTGGTAAAAATAATGTATGGCCGCTATGAAAAACAGTACAGTGATGTGGTCTGAGAGAACTGGTGTGTGACTCTGAGATAGGCTAATGAACTAGTACTGAGGTATTCTTCATTATGGCCATACCTATCTCTGAATCGTATTTTCTCACCATAGTGCCAATTGCCCAAATCATATCATGCATTTTTGTGGTATGGAATGTCACACATCTAGCAGTCTACACTCTTGGAAAAAATCAACTTAAAAAGGATAAGATAAATGTAATTATTCTGTGAACAGTAAATGTTATTAAAATTGTATAAATAACATTGTTATCAGGAGGAGTACTGTTTACAGTAATAATTGTCATTGCATTTAGTCTTTGATGTCCATTATCATTAGGGTCACTGCAAACATATCCCAAACAACAAACTAAAATAATAATTAAGAAGGTCACTGAAAAACCAATCAGAAAAACAAAATGAAAGCTCCAACAAAGCTAGAACTTCCACTGAGTGACCTCCCAAACCTCTTGTGTCAGAGGCACATGGGATATATGCAAACGATCCTTATGAACATCAGGTGTTTCAGCTAATTGGCAATTCTGAATGTCCATGACTTGTTTCGTCATTTTATCAGCTGGGTATAACAGCCCTGTGTTTCTAATGCTTAGTCAAACACTCTGCTTGTGCTGTGCTGATGAGGTCATAAGAAGGCCGAAATATGCATATCCACAGCTGGTGGGGTTTGGCTTTATTGGCCTGAAATTGTCCAGTAAAATGACGAAACAAATCATGGACATTCAGAATTGCCAATTAGCTGAAACACCTGATGTTCATAAGGATCGTTTGCATATATCCCATGTGCTTCTGACACAAGAGGTTTGAGAGGTCACTCAGTGGAAGTTCTAGCTTTGTTGGAGCTTTCATTTTGTTTTACTGATTGGTTTTTCAGTCAACTTCTTACTTATTATTTTATTTTTCTTTGTAATGCTGGACACTTAAAAGGTGTATTAGCATATTACAGTCCTAATGGGCAGGTTGCTTCTTTTACTGATTTTATATGAAGATTATTATCTTAAATCCCACTTTGATTCATACTTCCTACACGGTGTCATCTTAAAAGCATATGAAATCATAAAAAATGGTGTGATGCATAGAAAACTAGTATGTTAAAACCCAAAAGTGGACATCTGAAGGTAATAAGTTTAAGATGATTGCATGTCTTGTATCCAGTTACATGAAAGAAGTAACTGATAGTTCAGCTTTAAAACACTGGCATAGAAATGTAAGATATTACATATCTGAACACACAATACAAGTAATAACAGATAATGCCATCTGAATGCACAGCAAGTCCTCATAAAAAGGCGTTGATGTAGAAACACTGTGCTCTCTTTGTATTAAGTTCTATGGACTTTGTAAACCAATGTGCACCTAGTCCAATATCTTGGGCTGCCAATATTAACCTTTCATCTTTTGTTTTAAATTAATCTCTCCTTAACCACTCCTGCATTCGGTCCTGATCGACATGAGGCTGTTCCAAGAGTTTTCCATACTTGCAACTATATTTATGCATTTCCTACATTTCTTGCCTTCTCATCTGATCCTTCATCTTGTATACTTTCTTTTATTTTTTGGCACATTCAGTTGTTGCCTGATTTTTATCTACTTCTGGTTTGATTTTCATTCCTGCTTGATGACAATATGCTTCTTCTAAACTAAGCAGAGAAGTCATCTCAGACTTACTCTCCTCATGTTTCAAAACATTCACTGCATTTGGATCTGGTGAGGTCAGCAGATATGTTTGCAGTCCCACAATTACATATCTACACATGCAATCATTTTCAAGGGTGCTCATACTTCCTTCCAAATGGGGAATATATAATGTCGGTATGCACTGATTTATATAAATCATTTGAGCATGAAGCATCCTTCTTGTTTTCCTATCCAACTTATCCAACATATCTTGTGGCTAATTGATCACTCCAAATCTGTAATCTAGGACAGAAAGAGAAAATTGGTTTATAACTTGGATTTTATTCCTAGATGTCAACACTATTTTCAGTATTAATTTACATCTTCTAAAATATTCCTTACTAAGTTTTATTCACATTTGTTCATGTCTTATTGTTGCTCCTTCGTCAATTCCCAAATATTTATACACTCGCTCTTGCTCAAGTTCTTTTATATCACATTCTTGTCCCATACTGATGTTTTCTTATTGCTGCAACTTTCCTGCTTTAAAGGTTGCTTTTGCACATTTATCCAGACCAGATGACATTATTATATAATCTGAAATTGTTTTGACTACTTGCAGTTGTGCTTTCAGTTCCTTATCTGACAAGCTATACAATTTTAAATCATTGAAAGAGAAGATGAGAAGTCAAAACACTTTGTTGTTTTATAGGAGCCAAATGGCTTAATCTGTTAAGTAGACAGCTTAATGGGTTAAGGGCAAGACAGAATAGCAGAGGTGACAGGGAGTCAACCTGGAATATCCTCCTTTGGGATTTTTATCCCTAGAATAATAATTTGTCCTTTATCGTGGCTTAATTGCAAAGTGTTCTGCAACTGTTTCATGCTCACTGTAATGTAGTCGATATGTGTAGGGTGTATCTTATACATTTTTAAGCACTCTTTTATCCATGAATGTGCAATACTATCACATGCTTTTTTGTAGTCAATCCATTCCATACTTGGATTCTTCTATTTTTACAGTTCTCCACTATGACTTTATTTAGCAACAGATGATCCTTTGTTCCATATGACGTTCTTTTATTGCCCTTTTGTTCTATTGCCATGATTGACTTTTCTTCTAAATGACTAAACTCTGTCAACATCAGTTCCGTTGTATAGTTTATACATAGTTGGAAGGCAAGTTATTGGCCTATAATTTTTAGGGCAGCTTGCAGGTTCAGTCTTAAGTAGGAGCATTGTTTTTCCTGTTAGCCAGATTGGTGTCTGTTCAGGGTGTGCATATAAATAGTTCTTACTCATGGCTAAATCTTCCTACAAAGATGTTAATACTTTTAACCAGAACTTAGGCACTGCATCTGGGCTTGGTATTTTCCAATTAGAGGCTTTTCTTAAGTTTGTTTCAATCTCTCTGGCTGTTACTTCATCCCATTTCATATCCTGTACCTTTGAACTTCTTATACTTTCTTTTACTTATTCTATCCATTTAGCATCTTTATGTTCACATAATCTTCATAAATACTTCTCCAAAATGTATCTATTTCTTCTGTTTTGGATGGTCTTTCACTTCCTTTTACCTTGTTTCCCAATTCTCTCTCAAACTTTTTGGGGTCATCAGTATATTGTTTATTTTATACTTTTCTTTTATATTTATCTGTGTATCTTCTAAGCTTTTCTGCCTGTGCTGATATTTTTACTTTATTATTTGAGATAGTGCATGATAGATCCCGATCTGTTATAATATCATGCATTGCTTTTATCACATCTGAATATTTTTGTCGATCTGTTTCTTCTTCTATACTCCTCTGACAGTGACACTACTTGTCTGAACTGCTTTATAGTTTTCTCTTTTCAATACTTCCATGATAGTATTTGCTTTCTCCCCTTCATTTCCCTTACTACCCTATTGTCTTGTGGTAGAATTTTATTTATTAATTTAGCTGCACAGTAATATATCCTGTTTACTTCTATTATATCGCATGGATCTCTATGGACAGTCTCAATTTCTGTGTTCATTTGTTTTATCAGATTTCTGACTTTTGGGGTTTTAGTGACCTTCTTCAGTCTATTTCTTTTGTTGATCTTAATATGCTTATCTACTGCTAAATTAAATCAAGCAACTCTTCTCTTTTTTTCTTCTAAACCGAGACACATTTTTTGTTCTCCATTTCTGCAGGCATTCGGTAGAACGTTCTATAGCATCTTGCTGTGGCACATTCTCTTCAATTTCATCCTGTGTCATCCATTGCTGTCATATGGGGACTCACTGACCTAGCACTCCTCAACATTAATTGCTCCAGAGTTGCCACAGTTTCCTGTCAGCTTCAATTGAATACTTATACTGGTTTCTATGTGGAAGGCTCCAAAGCATCTTCATATGGCAACTGACCGGCTGCTTCCCCTTTCACTGGTTTCTCCTTAATTTGGATGTCTATTGCTCTATGCTGCTGTGGTGCTTTCTGAATTAGATTTTCTACCCTAAATCCTTCACTTTGCAGGTACGCCATAACCTCAGTTTCTATTTCTTTAACTTCTCCATTACTAATCTTCTTTTCTACTTTTCCTCTTTGTTTTCTTAATTTTCTATTGTAATGTTTTCCATGTCCAGATTCCTTTGCCTGTATTTCTCTTGAAATATCTTTGTTGCTTCTCTTTTTGTACTGATTAGTTTTGCATAAGTATTACACCATGTTAAATCTCTTTTTCTTTCCCATGTTCATATTTCTTCTTCACATGTCTACTGATCTTCCTGTTTCCCTTTACTTTGGGGACTTATTCTATCATGCTGTGTGTAACCTGTGTTAGATCTTCAGCACCAAATCCTTCACTTTGCAGACATTCCATAACTTCAGCTTTTATGTTTTAACTTCAGCGTTACAAATTTTTTTCTATATTTCTTCTTTGTGATATTATTTTCTTTATTGTGAAATTTTCCTTATCTGGATGCCTTTGCCTGTATTTCTCTTCAAATATCTCTGGGGCTGACTTTTTTGTATTGATTAATTTGGCTTTCAACTTTGCATAAATACTGAACCATATCAAATCTCTTTCTTTCCCATGTCCAGTCAGTAAATTAACTGCTACTAACTGTTATTCATACCACACAAGAACATTTTAGATAGGCAGGCTTGCTTCCTCACCTCCATGATTGAGCTTCAGTCTGCCCTTGATCTGGTGGAGTCATCTGAATCACACTGGATGACCCTGTGCACCAGCCCTGGAAACTGATGTTGGGTGATGAGGTTCCTTTCTGTGCCTGAGCCCAGTAGGGGGAAGGGCCCCATCCCCTGCGGTAGTTCCACTGTGGGTGGTGCAGGACCAGCCAAGGTGGCAGCTCCAGGTTGGGTCCCAGACATGCTGGCACTAGGTGCTATGGCCAGATGAGGTGGGATAGGTGGATCCGCTGGAACTAGCCTACCCAATTGTACAATGGTATTGAGGTTTGTCAAAGCATATTGGTTAATCATGAACAGAACATTTCAATGATAGTTATAACAGCATGCATGGATGTTCCAAGTAACCCATAACAATAATATTGCATAGCATACAGAACACAGGTATAAATGGAATAACAGTCAGTATTTTAACAGCATGCAAATAGTTATGGCAAAAGGCCAAGTATTTCAACAAGGTATGTTAGTATGCAACCAATGTAATATATAAACAAAATAATACAATACAAGGCCCAACATTAGGTTTGTCCAACAACATATGTGGAAATGAAAACATACCCATAGTATAACAATAATAAGTTGAGATGCAGATAAGGGTTGGGTGGGGGGGAGGGGCAGAGAAACATTGCATTACCAGCTGCATAGGCTATAATTTTCAGAACTGTACTGCTCTATACTATACATGTCTACCCTTACTTTATGTCTAAAAGTACCCTAGATCTTCTATAATACATACATACCTCTCAAGCTATCCACCTGGGACAGTATGGGCCAAGCTGTAACACCTACAGGTACAAAACTACAGTGGACTGTTACATGTCAGGGGAAGATATATGACTCCCAAGGTGTACTGTGCACCAATATGGTGTGAGTGTGCTACTGGCATACTTCAGCTGGAGTCTATGTATGTGTCCAAGGTTTTTGGCAACAGTGATCACTATCCGTGACAGTGTTACACATGAGAGACATGTATCGTGCACAGTATAGAGAGTTTACACTTACCCTGCTGTCATTGGCAGGCATGGGGTTACATTAACAACAGACATTCACATATATACCAGGCATACAGCCGTAACACCAATAATCAGTTTTATTTGTCTTATTAAGCTGGAATACTACTGTATGTCTGGATGTTTTATTTAATGAATTATTATCACCTTGCTGAGCAAAGCTGTTTACACACTAGTACATCTGGACACAGACATTAGTATACCCTTCACACAGCTAATGCATACATTTATTTACCTGTGAGACCTGTGGGGAGAATATTGGTTAGCAATACATAACTGTTTCTATAAACAGTCAGTACTACTTCTCTGTTACTATAAATAATTCTTAGTACCTGTCCCTAGATTGAAACCCTGGTCTGTGTGTGTGTCAAAGTGATGAACACATATATTGCTTATCATATTGGGCTAATGGGCTGCTGCGATGTGTTGATTGACTGATATGTGCCTAAAGCTCACCTGTTGACAAAGTCTGACCTGGTAATATAGGCTGAATGTCACACAAGACTGCAGTGACAGTTGAACATACATTGATGAGATTCATGCATGACAGAGGTAGTAGCTGAAATGTGTATTAATACTTGAAATGCAGGTGTACACATTTAATCCATAGAGGATGGGAATATATGTGATCTATACAGACCATATTGGGGTGCTGGGTTGACAACCTGACCCATATACAGTTACAGATGGCACATTTGCACTCTATAGCTATAACAGTTCCATACTTGCCTGCATCAGCATACCAATGTTCAGGAATGCATATAGCTGAAATGCAAAGGTTAACACAAGCCAATCTTGGGAGAAACACACTATAATACCTTAGACAGTACTACTCTAGGTTCAGATCTTAGTGCAGAACAAATTTCATATTGCATTATATCTTGTAGTACAGTTCCACATCTACACTT
The DNA here is from genome assembly GCF_019279795.1 of Protopterus annectens. Lineage (NCBI taxonomy): Eukaryota > Metazoa > Chordata > Ceratodontiformes > Protopteridae > Protopterus > Protopterus annectens. The sequence goes on from NC_056749.1 coordinate 499,931,668, forward strand.
TAGGAAAACAGTTCTTTATTGGCCAACCTTCAATCACTTCATGGATACTCATGCTTATGTAACAGTACTTGTAATATTACATGGTATTATACTCATGCTTACGTAACAGCACCTGTAATATTACATGGTATTATACTCATGCTTACGTAACAGTACTTGTAATATTACATGGTATTATACTCATGCTTACGTAACAGTACTTGTAATATTACATGGTATTATACTCATGCTTACGTAACAGTACTTGTAATATTACATTTCTTGAACAGCCCAGACTACACACATTTGGCAGAAAACAACTTTATTGAGGGTGACATGACACGGTGATAGCAATTAAAATAATGCAGGCATTGAAAGACAAATGCTATTGCACAGTCTATGCACTACTAAAAGTTAATTTCATTCACAATTCTGACTGCAGTTGCACTGTATTTGCTGTACATTAATAATGCAGTTAAATTATTCCCTACACATTTGTCATGCTGGTGTACTTGATTAGTAAAACATTTATTATTAATATAGTGTACACATGGTAGTCCTAAACAGTTTATTACTGCAGTATCAACTTTCTTTCCTTAACATTACCATGTTTCCTGCTTATATTGAGCTGTACCTGGCAGTTCTCACATACATCACCCCATGGTCCATGAACACATTCACTACAGTGCACTCAAAACAGAATATACCTATGGGCAGTTACTACTGTACTCTTTCTTCATTAGTTTACTAAATATTTCAAGATATATCTGTACTCACCACACTCTTGGTGCAACCTGGCCAGGCACCCTGTGTGGGCCTCCAAGTTGCGAGCTCTTACCTCTGCAACTGTGGAGAGAGAAACACACCATTATGTGTGCCTGACTATCAGATATTCATACTAGAAACTGATAAAACAATGGCAACACTACTTACAACCTTCTGGGGTTTTGTTGTCTTGAGTATCTTGGGTCCACTGGGCCAAGACCTCCCCCTTCCATCACTTCAGGTCATCATAATGATGATGCACCTGCTCACCAGTGCAGGGGATTCCAGTTGCAGTGGTGAGGTCATGTGCCAGATTGTCCCAGGCCTCAGACTTGTATTCAGAGCCCTGGTACTGGCCCAGCAGCAGTCTGTCACCATGGTCTTTGACGAGGAGTCCAACCATGACCCAGGACTTCAAGATGCCCCAGCACTGTGCCTGGAAGCTCGCTTCATCTCCAACTCCAGCCATATCTCCTGCAGTGATCAAAGAGGTTCTGGCTGTATTCCTGCCTGGTGAGTTTAAATAAGGCTGTTTTCCTGCACTTGGCAGCCATTGGTCCATTTTTGAAAATGCTAAGCACTGCTTAGCACTACTCAAACCCACTTAGCTGAAGACTGCTTAGACTGGGACTGCTTAGCAGCACGCACACCAGCTAAGTGGAATTGTGCCTTGCTATTTACTGCTAAAACAGTTGCTGTTTAAGCATTGCTTGCCTTGGCTTAGCTGAGATTAGCTACAGGCAAACTAGAGTTTTTCGCACATAAAAAAAGTATTGAAACTATTTGTTCATTGATAATTTATTATTATGTCTATCTGTTTTACTTTATATCCCTTAAACATATGCATTTCACTACGTTATCTGGTAGTGTAACTTTAATGTATTGGACACATGTGTAACTGGGGCTTTTATACTCAGGTCTCCAGTGAAAATGGGCTTCTGGTCAAGCTGGACTAACCCGGTTAACAAATTTTAATTTATACATAATAAAAAATACACTGAGAAAATATCCATGTCGCATGTAAAAAGCTGAATGGCCAGGATTCAAACTGTATACCAAAAATTCATAAAAGTATTGCCAATCCACCGTTTAGACCTATAGTTTCTGCAAAGGGATCTAAATTAGAGGTTGTGGCACACTATATAGATGTGAATTGTAAAAATATTTTGCCTAAGTTACCACACATTCTCAAAGATTCCTAGCACTGTCTAGAAGTTAGCAAAGAACATGCAACCCTCATTAATAAGGATACTTTAATGGTTACAATTGATATAATCAACTTATTTTCTGTTATACCACATGAGCTGGGGATAAGTATGTTTCAAGCAAGTTTGTCATCATTTAGTGATATGAGTGTGGACAAAAGTAGAGTTATTACTGATTTAATGGAAATGGTGTTAACAAATAATTATTTTTGCATGGAAGGAGAATTTTATAGGCAAAAGGCAGGTGTAGCAATGGGGGCTAGATGTGTATACCAAAAATTCATAAAAGTATTGCCAATCCACCGTTTAGACCTATAGTTTCTGCAAAGGGATCTAAATTAGAGGTTGTGGCACACTATATAGATGTGAATTGTAAAAATATTTTGCCTAAGTTACCACACATTCTCAAAGATTCCTAGCACTGTCTAGAAGTTAGCAAAGAACATGCAACCCTCATTAATAAGGATACTTTAATGGTTACAATTGATATAATCAACTTATTTTCTGTTATACCACATGAGTTGGGGATAAGTATGTTTCAAGCAAGTTTGTCATCATTTAATGATATGAGTGTGGACAAAAGTAGAGTTATTACTGATTTAATGGAAATGGTGTTAACAAATAATTATTTTTGCATGGAAGGAGAATTTTATAGGCAAAAGGCAGGTGTAGAAATGGGGGCTAGATGTGCGCCAACATATGCCAATTTAGTCTTGGCATGGTGGGAGACACAGAAGATTTTTACTTCTAGTTTTTGGTCAAAAATTATTTTATATCTGAGATTTCTTGATGACATTTTAATTTTTTGGAAGGGTAATGAAGAAGAAATCTTGGACTTTATAGCCTTTTTAGACACTACGACCTCCTTTTTAAAATTTAGACACCATGTCTATAAGAACAACTGTGAATATTTAGACATACTACTTCAAATAAATGAAGAAGGAATAAATTCTAACATATTCAGGAAAAAAACTTATTCTAATTCCTTTTTACATTTTAACAGTTGTCATCCTTATTTTCAAAAAAGGAATTTAGTTAAGGGTCAAATGGTCAGACTGTCTCGGATTATAAGTGACAACAATAATTTTAATATTGAGATTGACAAACTTATTGGAATGTTCACAGAGAGGGGATATCCTATGCAATTACTTATGGAGACAAAGAAAGAAATATTGATTAAACGGAACCTTAGTTTTAAACCTATTTTAAAATTTGGTTTTAATAAAGTTTTGAAAGAAAAAACAAATAACAAAGGAGATGCATTTGTTATACCGTTTAATGAAACATCCACTACAATAGTTAATATCTTGAAGGAAGTATGGGTGAATGTGTTTAGTAACAAATTAGAGGTTTTAAGTATTGTTAGTAATTGTCCGAATGTTACATATAGTAGAGGAAAGAACCTAAAGGATTATTTTGAGAACAACAGTAACAAACAATCATACAATAATTCTAAAATGAGTAAGTGTGGGGTTTGTAAAATATGTAAATTTAGTAATGATGGTCCATAAGTTACGACACAGAATTATAACAAATCTATGAAATGTCCAGGATATGTGAATTGTAATACAAAAATGGTGGTTTATTTAGCTACTTGTTTATCATGTCCAGCATTTTACGTAGGAAAAACTGTAAGAAATTTAAAGGACCGTATAATGGAACACAACAGGGACATCAAAAATAAAAGATTAACTAATTCCTTATATGTACACAGTACAAAATGTCAAGATTTTAAAAGGTTTAGATTTTTTGTAATAGATTGGATTCCATACAACACAAACAAGGGGGGAGATGTTAAAAATTTATTAGAAGCAAAAGAATGCTTATGGCAACTTAGACTTAATGCTAGTAGTATGCCAGGAATTAATGAACATGACTCCATCTCCAGTATTTTGAAATATAAATCTTATTTAGTATAAGGGTATTCATTTTATGTTGGTGATATATTGTTACATTTTTACATTATTATTGTTTTTAGTTTTTAATTTATATCTATATTATTAAATGTTTTACACTATTATACTGTCAACACACACACACACACACACACACACATATATATATATATATATATATATATATATATATATATATATATATATTTAATATAACAGGATGAAATATTATGATAGAAAGCATTTTAATTGTTGTGTACATATACATATATCAATACATTTTTTATAATTAGGTATAATGAGGCATTGAATTTGAATTTGTATTTTAAACAAGAATGTACTTAATGAAGGAAAGGCTGATTGGTGAATTTTTAATTAGAACAAGTATATTAAGGAAGTGTTTTTAATGGAAGTTACTCTGATGATACCCACAGATGAGATGGGTGAAAGCGCTTAGTGTTTTGGATTATACACATTTTGTAACTTGCTCTTTTAAGTGTATTTTCAAGTTATATTAATAAATAGTCGCATCGGATATTTTGATTGCCTTGGTTCTTTTTATAGTTTTATTCGTTTTATGTTCGTTTTTTATTATTATGTGCCAGATTGTCCCAGTCCTCAGACTTGTATTCAGAGCCCTGGTACTGGCCCAGCAGCAGTCTGTCACCATGGTCTTTGACGAGGAGCCCAACCATGACCCAGGACTTCAAAATGCCCCAGCACTGTGCCTGGAAGCCTGCTTCCTCTCCAACTCCAGCCATATCTCCTGCAGTGATCAAACAGGTTCTGGCTGTATTCCTGCCTGGTGTTTAAATAAGGCTGTTTTCCTGCACTTGGCTGCCATTGGTCCATTTTTGAAAATGCTAAGCACTGCCTAGCACCACTCAAACCCACTTAGCTGAAGACTGCTTAGACTGGGGCTGCTTAACAGCACGCACACCAGCTAAGTGGAATTGTGCCTTGCTAAGTACTGCTAAAACAGTTGCTGTTTAAGCATTGCTTGCCTTGGCTTAGCTGAGATTAGCTACAGGCAAACTAGAGTTTTTCGCACATAAAAAAAGTATTGAAACTATTTGTTCATTGATAATTTATTATTATGTCTATCTGCTTTACTTTATATCCCTTAAACATATGCATTTCACTACATTATCTGGTAGTGTAACTTTAATGTATTGGACACTTGTGTGTAACTGGGGCTTTTATACTCAGGTCTCCAGTGAAAATGGGCTTCTGGTCAAGCTGGACTAACCCAGTTAACAAATTTTAATTTATACATAATAAAAAATACACTGAGAAAATATCCATATCACATGTAAAAAGCTGAATGGCCAGGATTCAAACTGTGCACCTACTGTACACAAGACCATCACTCTAACCATTCAGCTGCTGATGTTATGGTGATCAGAGCTATACTGTTTTATATAGCTCTTAGTTACGTTTAAGCACTGCTGAGCACCTTGCCACGCTGTGCAAACCCGCTCAGCTATGCTTAAACTTGACCTTTTCTGATAAAATTAAAAGCATCTGGTTTCTATTTTAAGATGTCTGGCACATGCTTATTGCTAAGCACCACGCAAACACAAAATAAAAATAAAAAAATAAACAAAAACAAAAATAATAGGGGCAATACATTTTCACATTTAATTTAACTGCCATATGGCACTCTGACAGTACAGAGGGTGTGTTAGGGACAGTGTAACACACCCACTATATATATTCTAATACTGGCTGAGACACACTTTACATTTAATATTTTAGTGTCATACGGCACTTCAGCAGTGCAAGGGGTGTGTTATGGACACTGTAACACACCCCTTACATATATATTTTAATACTGGCCGGGACACACTTTACATTTAATATTTTAGTGCCATACAGCACTTTGACAGTACAGGGGCTGTGTTACACATCTTAGAGCACTGTAACACACCCCCTACACTGATTCAGTAACCATATACATTGCTCTCCCTCAGATGCTTGCCTACATTAATATACAAGGCGTGCTGCCAAGGGGGAGCCGCAGACATGGGTATGGTGCACTCCGTGTAGGGCTTGCGCTATTCCTACATAGAGTTTATTAAATCTGGGGGTATAAATATTGCTCTCATAAACTTAGAAAATTGATACAATAACTGGATTTGTGTTACTATGCATTTTTCTAAAGGATATGAAGACTGAAACTAAAAATGTCTAACATTATTTAGCAACTTCAGTCTTTTTTATGAGGAACAGACCAAAAATATGGGTCAAAAATCTGGTTAGTTGAGAGGTATGCTACCTACCTGTTACACACACACACACGCACACACACACACACAAACACACATGCGCACACACACACACACACACACACACACACACACACACACACACACACACACACACACACACACGCACACAAACACACACACAGCTCTCAACCAATCAGAGCACTTTTCATATATCAGTATTATTAACTTAAGACATTGACAAAATAACAGAACATGAGTGAATAATCATTTTCTAAAGTAAAACAAGCCTGCAACTCTAATTGTCATTACTAAGTGTAATTCATCACCTTTTCTTCAAAAGTCACCACTTTTAGGTGGGATTAAGAGGAACAGCGCTACAATTTCAGTCAAAATTAGGGGTGTCCCTGAAAATCTGGAACAGTTGACAGGTATGCAACTATCTACCTACCACCGTCTTACACACCCACACACGTACCTACTCCACACACACACACACACACACACACACACACACACACTTACACACTCCTCTTACACACACCTACCGACTTTACACAGAAACATGCCTCCCTCTTACACACACACACACACACACACGCACACATATACACACGCACACACATATACACACACACATATTTCTATTACACATACACAACACACACACTCTTAAATGCACACACACACACACACACACACACCTTTCTGTTACACACACACACACACACACACATATACACACACACATATCTTCTACACCAATTGCCGACACTGTTAATATCAACACATTGTACTTGGACATTTCAACATCACCAGGTTGACATGAACATCTGGTGATGGTCAACTAATCTTTTGCTAAGGGGCAAGCCCCCCTGCACCCCCCACACCCTCTGCATATCATATATACAAATGCCAAGAACACACTACAGTGAGGAAACAGGTACATTTACCAATCTACACTGTAGTGCAATCTCCTATCAAAACGTTGACCTCAGATGTGTGAATGCACACTGGCATTTACTAAAGTGGATTCGACCAATACTCCATTCAGTGCTCCAGGAGCCTGGACAGCCCATTCAACTATCCAGGTTTTGAACGAATGCCTTTCAACATTTTCAAGGTTAACCTACACGTGTGTATGTATATGTATATATATATATATATATATATATATATATATATATATGTATACTGTATGTGTGTTTGTGTGTATGTTTAGCTATACATACATATCTGTCAAAGTCAATAGGAAACTAAAAAGGCTAATTAGGTCAACCAAATCAACTCTGAGGTTAAGATAGCCTCCCAGGTGAAAGATGGCCATAAAGCCTACTACAGCTATGTCAGAAACCTCAAAGGCAGCACACAGCAATGTGCTGAACTGATGGCTAATGGTGCCACTTTCATTTACCCTGGAAATACAGCAAAACATTTAGTGGACAAATTCAGTTCCAAGTTTTCCCCCTCTCATCCCCAACAATCCCAACAAAAATACCCTCAAACATACCCCTACAGCTATAACTAGGGTGTATGTACTTGCCTAGAGAAGAGTTGTGGTATTGTATGAGGAAGTCGGGAGTGTCAGAGAAGTATGTAAGAGTGGTACAGGATATGTACAAGGGTAGTGTGACAGTGGTGAGGTCTGCGGTGGGAGTGACGGATGCGTTTAAGGTGGAGGTGGGATTACATCAAGGTTCAGCTCTGAGCCCTTTCTTATTTGCAATGGTGATGGACAAGTTAACAGAAGAGATCAGACAGGAGTCCCCGTGCACTATGATGTTTGCAGATGACATAGTGATCTGTAGTGAGAGTAGGGAACAGGTGGAGGAGACCCTGGAGAGGTGGAGATATGCTCTAGAGAGAAGAGGAATGAAGGTCAGCAGGACTAAGACAGAATATATGTGTGTGAATGAGAGGGAGGATAGAGGAATATTGAGGATGCAGGAAGTAGAGGTGGCGAAGGTGGATGAGTTTAAATACTTGGGATCAACAGTTCAGAGTAATGGTGAATGTGAAAGAGAAGTGAATAATAGAGTGCAGGCAGGATGGAGTGGGTGGAGATGAGTGCCAGGAGTGATTTGTGATAGACCAGTACCAGTAATAGTGAAAGGGAAGGTCTGCTAGAGGGTAGTGAGACCAGCTATGTTATATGGGTTGGAGACAGTGGCATTGACAAAAAGGCAGGAGTTAGAGCTGGACGTGGCACAGTTAAAGATGTTAAGATTTGTACTGGGTGTGACGAGGGTGGACAGGATTAGGAATAAGTATATTATAGGGTCAGCCCAGGTTGGAAGGTTTGTAGACAAAGCCAGAGAGGCAAGATTACATTGATTTGGACATGTGCTGAGGAGGGATGCTGAGTACATTGGGAAAAAGATGCTAAGGATGAAGCTGCCAGGTAACAGGAAAAGAGGAAGGCCTAAGATAAGATTTATGGATGTGGTAAGAGAGGACATGCAGGTGGTTGGTGTGACAGAGCAAGATGCAGAGGACAGGAAGAAATGGAAACTTGTGTGTGTTTGTATCTCTCTCGTTTACACACCCCTGTTAAAATACCAGGTTTTTGTGATCGAAAAAAATGAGACCACAATAAATCATTTCAAAACTTTTCTCACCTTTAATGTGACCTATAACTTGTACAATTCAATTGAAAAACAAACAAATCTGTTAGGTGAAAAAAATATAAAAAACAAAAAACATACAATAAGCTAGTTGCATAAGTGTGCACACCCCTTAAACTAATACCTTGTTGGAATGCAGAGCAGTATTGACCAATTATTTTGCATGCATGCTTTTACTCAACTACTCTTCACAGCTACAGCAGTCACACAATCCAGTTCTGAATGCCTCAGTTACTATAGAAGAATGATTTTTTTATATCACTTGCCATTGGGTAGTGAGGGATAGTGACCATACAGTTTTTCGCATAGATCCTAGTAAAATATGATCATTTGCAAAGTATACTGAAATAGTCACTCAGTCTGTGTCACCATTGCCCATATTCAGGGCTTTAAACTTTTGTTGTCAGCTTTCATCTCAGTCTTTACATACAGTTCACATTTTTTATGACTTATGTAATTACCTACATTTTGAGTAGCATTGTATAATTGCTATAAGGATTTTAATGAAATATCATACTGTGTGGTAAGGAAAGGCATAGTAGTTGACTTTTTAAGAGATTTACTGTAAACATTGTAGCGTTGTTGCCTCACAGCAAGAGATTCTCCCATTCGATTCTCGGCTTGGGTTGGGAGTGCCTTCTGTGTGGAGTCTGCATGTTCTCCCCGCGATCAAGTGGGCGTTTGAAAGACATGCGTTGAATGGGGATGCCTTCATTGAAGGTTGGGCATCGGGCTGGCAAATCGACACCATAAAAACCAACAGCCAATCATTAGCGGACCGGAGTTCCGCTGTGGCGACCCCTAACCGGGAAAAGACGAAAGACAAACAACAACAACTGTAAACATTGACTCATTATTCTCAATATTGTAAGTTTTGGTGTTCATTAATCACTTGAATCTTCAGTTGAAACAAAACTTCTTTAGCAAAGTCAATACCACAGTAGGTGTAAAGGCAGTTAAAAACTTATCCATGCATCTCAATGAGACACTGAAAAAAAGTGAAAATGTCCTCATTCACATTAATGAGGTGGTGGAGACAGAGATTCATTCCTCAGGTCTGACAGATTCCCATTCTATCAATACTTCACAATTAAGGGATTGCAATTTCAATTCATGAAAAGTGGCACACAAGCCATTATTGGAGGGGTGTGGCTCTGTAGTAGATATGACATGGTTTGAACTTCCTGCAGGATTTTTGGCTCAGTATAGAATACACAGTCAGGGTGAAAAGCTGGAGTCCTGTTGAGCCATGCCTTGTTATATGGATATTGGCTACATTGCTAATGTTTTAAAGGAATTATTTTGAAATTGTCATCTATGTAGAGGAGGACTACTACCAGAAGACTCTGTGCCCCATAAATGCAACAGATAGGTGCTGGGTATTACAGGTAAGTGCAACTTTTTATTTTTGTAAGATTGTAAAGCTGTGATAAGTCAGTGGTTTCAGCTCCTGTTCTGTGGGTGCATGGTGAGGAATAAATGGGTACAAATTGTGTATTTTATGTACTTTTGTTGTATTTTTTTATTTTTATTTTTTACTAAACAGTTGTGCGTTAGGACATTTTATTAATTTGTTTATTTCAAAATTTTCCTATTTTAAATTTGATGTGGGTGTGTGGGTGGTTACTTACTCTTGGATGGGATCATCCATAATTTTTGATTGATTTTTATTTCAATTATATTTGTTTTAACAGAATGCTTTGTGGTTGGTCACTTTGTTTCTTGATCACAGGATCATATGAAGTTACTAGGCTAATCACCCTGAGGCCCTTACAAGCCTAGCCAAGAGCTTATCTCCCCAAAAAGAAACCTCAGTCAACACCTCTTGCCCCTGTCAGTGAGGGACACAGGTGGAACCCTTAGGACAAATTTGTGGTTTTCCATCCACTCATCAAGATTGCGCTTCAAGAGGGTCAGTGAGGTTCTCTGTTTGACATGTATGGAAAGTTGGAAAGTCTGTTCCAGAGATGGGGCAGCCTCTGGGAGACAAAGATTTATTTGATGTCCCATATTAGATTTAGGCATATTGAGCAGGTAATGCACAGGGAGTTAGACTTACAGATATGGAGCATCTCTAGTAGGGCAGGGTATGATATTGCCTTAAAGGCAATACACAGATCACCTCTGAGCAATCTGTATGATACCGAGTAGAGATATAATGATTTAAGCCTGTCCACATAGGATAGGTGTTGGAGGCCAATAATTTCCTTTGTGAGGTATTTCTGTGGCCGTTCCAGTTTGTGCAGGTGTTTGGAGAGGTACATAACAAATGGGGCATTATACTCAGATTTTGGCCTAATGAGGGAGGAGTACAGAAATCTAATAACCTCCCTTTTTCTGGATGCAGTTACTTTCATTATGAGATGAACCAAGTAAAAGGCTTTTCTGTCCACTGCCTCCACATGATGTTTGAATGTGAGATTGTTGTCACCCTGAGTACCCAGATCTCTCACCACAGGTTGTGTGCTTAGGGGGTTGCCATTGATGTGGTAGTATGAGATCCATAATAATATGCTCCATGGGATTTAACTTTTATTGTGCGTGCATGCATGCATGCATGCATTTGTATTTTGTGAACTTTTTGACTAGTCCAGTCTTGTTTGAGGTTAAAGATCCAGGAACATGAGTGTTTAACTGTGACTTTCTGATAAGGATTTCTGCACATATGATCTACAGTTGTACATATTCAGGTTCTTAGTGACAGTAGTCCTCATTAGCCTAATTAGGTGGAGCTGTCACAGTGGTCCATGATGGTAACACTTAGTGTCTCAAAGTTTGTTAAACACTTAGTTTGCATGATACAGACAACATGCAGTCACAGACAATCAGCCTATGCAGTGGAAGAGTGAGATGTTGATTGATTTCTTGTGTTTGTGCAATTTTTATGTGGAGCTTAACCAATTTGCTGTTATTCATAGGTTAGTGTGGTTATAGCTGCAGTCTAAGCATGTATGGTGATGCAAGAGATTGTAAGTTTGCTACCCTGTCCTTTGTTATATCATCTCGCATCAAGTTCCCTGATGTTGTTTGCTTTTTTTCATTACCTTATACTGTACATTTATAATTGCAGGCAGTATAGAGGTAACAAATGCCTGTCGCACTTCAAGAAAGTGTAGCTTCCGAAAGCTTCGCAAGTAAGGCAGACCCAGATCAATACTCAAAAAATGTAAATCTGATTATAGCAGTACTTCAGGGGAGGAGTCCTCCATGGCTGAGACAGAGCAAGGGCACACTCAGGGGTCCCCAGCCCATAAAAAACAGAAGAATGTTACAGCCCCTTTAGATCTAGGACACGGAGAGGTGGGAGAAAACATAACAAGTGTCGAAACTTTGGAGACATTATTGCAAATGATTATCCCCAAACAATAGAATGTTCTAATGTTCTTAACATTTCTTCTGTTACATTGTCTGAAACTGCCATTAAACTTTTGAATAAGGGATTAACATATGTTCCAGGTTTTTATGTTCATGAAGATTCTGTGGTTAAAGATGTTTTGTCATTCTGTCAGCTGTTGAACTTGAAACTATTTTTTGACTCACAGGATACCTCTCAACTATCTACTGATTTTAGGTTTAAAAAATCGGATTTTCAACCTCCCATGGATAAATATGTGGCAATATTTCAAAAATCTGTTCTTAAAGATCTAAATTTTCATGGGTATGAGTCTCGCATGTTGGGCCACAATTTATCTGAGGCTGAACAACAAATGCTTCATGAGCTTCAAGACAACCATAATATAGTTATTGTTCCAGATGATGAAGGGGGAGCAGTTGTGGTTATGGACATGGAATATTATTTAACAGAGGCCTACAGACAACTTAGGAATGCCTTATATTATATGTCCATGATCTTAGATCTGACCAGTCATTTTAAAAAAGAGATTGATTCCTTTTTGGAGTTGGCTGCTGAGGAAGGAATAATCAGGACATCTGTTTTACAACATTTGAAGGTTAATGATCCTCAGAAACAGATACTTTATTTGCTATCTAAAATTTTTAAAAATTTAGAGAAACCACCTGGCAAACCAATATTTTCGGGTATTGGCTCACTTACGGAGCCTTTATCAGAATTCCTCACCAGATATCTGCAGCCACTCCTACCCTTAATTAAATCTAGGCTCAAGGATACAACAGAATTTCTTAGAATTATCAATGATATCCATTTGGAACCTGAGTGGATTTTGTGTACCTTAGATGTTACTGCCTTGTACACAAATATTCCACATTGGGCAGGGCTTGAGGCTGTTCAATACTGGCTGAACAAGGCAAACCTTTATCCTTTGGGGTTTAATACTTTGTTAGTCTGTATGGTGGAACATGTCCTTACTAAAAACATCTTTTATTTTCAGATGGAATGTTATTGGCAGGTTAAAGGTACAGCCATGGGGGCGTCTTTCGCCTCCATTTATGCTGACCTTTTCATGGGATACTTGGGGGATATTCTTATATATATTGATTGTCATAATATATATATATATATATATATATATATATATATATATATATATATATATATATAAGCGATATGGATATTTGGCGGTGATACCTGGACGACTGTTGGCTGATCTGGCAAGCGGATACCACTTATCTTCTTGAGTTTGTTCAATACCTCAACAATAATAAGTGGGGTATTGAATTTACTCTCAATATGGACCATCAAGAAATTCACTTTTTAGACGTCAGGATCAGCAGGAATGTGGACAATACTTTGTCTACCCAGGTATTCCGCAAATATCCTCAGTACAATAGTCTTTTGGAACCTACCAGCTTACATCCAAATCACATTATAAAGAATATCCCCAAGTCACAATTCCTTCGTGTTAGAAGGATTTGCTCCTCTGAAGATGATTATATACATCACAAACATGATTTGATACAGAGATTCAAGGCTAGAGGCTATAAACCTGGACACATTTCATCAGCTTGTAGTTGGGCTACTGGGCAGGATAGGTCACAGTTATTGACATATCGTGATAAAACTTTGAAATCAGATAATACCATTAGGTTTGTCACAACTTATGGCAGAAATATACATGCAATTAGAAATACTATTAACAAAAATTGGAATATCCTTTTGGCCAATGAGGAATTATCTAATATCCTCACGGAGCAATGCAAATTCTCATATCATAGAGGCAGAACATTAGGATCGTATTTTAATCATTACAAATCCAAAACGCAACAGCATTCTAAATCAGAACAATTAACTATCACAGGGGACAAACTGTTGGGTTCATTCTCTTGCGGGCATTGCTCCTTTTGTAAATATATGTATAAATCCAAAGAATTTTTGAGCAAACATACGAAATCTGTGTACAAAATCAGGCATTTTGCCAATTGCAGAATGGATTGGGTGGTCTATTTGGCCACCTGTTCCTTTTCCGCTTTTTATGTTGGCCAAACATCTAGGACCTTCAGAATTAGAATGTCAGAACACATGGGGGACATTCGGAATAAACATTTGACTAATGTACTTTACAGACACGTTTGTGTACACACATCAGCCATATTTCATTTTTGCATCATTGATAAAATACGGGGTGATAGATCACAAAAACAGGGTTGGCACAGTATATTGAATGACATGGAAAAAAGATGGATAATCAGTTTAGTGGCTCTGTTTACACCAGGTCTTAATGATCATTTGTAAAGACATTAAGGACAAACTGGTATACATTTTTCTATATTTGTTATTCATTTCTCTGTGTGAATAACTATACATTTTTTAATGTTATACAGGTTCTCTTTTTTGTTTCCATATATCCTTATTAGGTCAAATATCTGTGCCTTTAAATAACTATTGTGTGCTTCACTTTTTAATCAACTTATCTAATTAATGCTGGCAGTATATATTAGTGTTTAGTATTGTGGAATGGTAAATCACTGATGAAGGCTGAACTGCCAAAACGGTTTTATTTTCCTTGAATAAACCGTGTATTTCACTCTTTTTGGTGCTGAACCTATTTTTTTAATTACACTTCAAGAAAGTGCAGGAAAGGATGATTGATTGACAAATAAACAGAAAGTATGATAGGAGATGAGCAGATTCATATCAGGAAGTAGTGTGTATCAATCCAAAGTTGTCAGTGAGAAAGATAGTGGAAAAGAAGCTAAAGATGAGGAAGTAGTCCAAATGAGCATTCCCAAACCTTGGAGAAAGCGTATGACAAAGCTGATTTGGGCAGTCCTGCAATGTACTGAAGTCCTAGGAACACTGATAGATAGAATTAGTGCAGACTATGTACAAGGACCCAGTGGCACAAGTACAAACAGTATTCATATTTGCAGAAAGTTCCCAGTGGGGTTGGGTATGCATCAAGGCTCTCCTCTGAGCTCACTGTTATTTATACTGGTGATGGACTACATTAGCAAACTGGTAGGAGGGGACAGATCAACAAAGCTGATGTACACAGGCAGTGTGGCATTACAAGCAGACTGTGAACAAGAAGTTCAACAAATGATTGGGGTATGAATACAAAACTGAAGGCACATCGAAGGAAACTGAGTACAGGCAAGAAACTTGTCATAGTAGCAAATGGAGAAATCAGAAGAAGCAGAAAATTGAGACAGAAGGGAAGATAGCAGAACAGGATAACAATTTCAAGTATCTAGGAGGGGTGGTTGAGGAGAAGACAAGTCTGAATGGGGAGGTCATAGCTAGAATCAGAGAGGGCTGCAGCCAAGTGGGACAGAGTGTGAGAGGTAGTGTGTGACATAATAATGTCAAAAAAGCTGAAAAGTAAGGTGTCCAAACCCACATTAAGACAAACACTTCTTTATGGTACAGAAACCTGGGCAGTGGCGGATTAGCAGTTGAGGAAGGTGGAAGTGATGGAGCTGAAGTGACTTAGATGGTGGTTGGATGCACACTGTGGGGCACATGAATAAAATGATGACATCATTGCAGAACCTAAAGTAGCTTCAGTTGCAAAGATTGTCAAAACAAACACATTACAGTGTTTCAGACACATGTGCAAGGAAAATAGAAGTCAATTTGTTGGAGAGGTTTTGGGAGAAACAGGGAATAGGAAATGAGGACATCCAGGAAAGAGAGGAATAGGTTTTGTGAGAGAAGACCAGTAACACTCAGGCATGACTCTCAAAGAAGGTAGGACACTGGTATTGAATCAAAAGAGGTTGCAATAGTTCACATGACACCCTGATCCCATGTCAAAAAATGGGGAGGAGGGTAGTGATGATGTTCATTATTATGGGTATGTGGTGAAGACATTTGGAATGTAGAGAGGTACTGTGTCTGAGATAACATAACAGGTTATGGAGATGGAAGTGCTGTTTTTGCTCATGCTACATTCCAGGGATCACTACCTTTTCTTGGCACTCCCTGACAGATATTTCTTTGTTAGCTTCCAGAAAATGTGTTATCTACTACCTTAAGACCCCACCTTTGGTAAGTTAAACAACAGTATTGTAGCCCCATGAGGTGTGCACACATTGAGCTGAATTTTAAGCTATATCACTTTGACCTCGCCATTTAGTGCGTATGTGTGTGCACGCATGGGTGCATGACTTTGGGTATATCTAACAGATATGCATACTGATTTATATGTTCATAGGAGGTTACTAGGCTAATGGCCCAAAGATTCCTCCCCTTTTTACAGTTCTCCATTATGATTTTAACAGCAAATGATCCTTTGTTCCATATCAACATCATCATTGGCCCCCTTTTTCCCATTTCTCTACATGGGGTTGGGGAATCGTGTTAACTGTCACCAACTCTCTCAGTTCAGTGCCACTCTCCTGCCTTCTTCAACACTCATGCCTGACTGTCGCAGATCTTCTTTCACACAATCCATCCACCTCTTTGCAGGATGTCCTCACTTCCTCTTACCTTCTTCCTGTCCATCCCAAATCATCCTCACCAGATTGTCTTCTGCTTTTCTACACATGTGCCCAAACCACCGTAAATGCTCTCTTTGATCTTTCCTGCAATTGGAGCTACTTTGGCTTCTGCTCTTATGCCTCATTTCTTCGTCTGTCCCACAGTGTGCATCCTACCACCCTTCTCAGGCATGTCATTTCCATCACCTCTAGCTTCTTCACCTGTTCTGCCTTTACTACCCAGGTTTCTGTACCATACAGTAGTACTGGTCACACCACTGTCTTGTACACCTTGCTTTTCAGCTTCTTTGGAATTCTTCTGTCATAGACTACAGCTGACACTCTATGCCAGTTGGCTGCAGCCCCTCTGATTCAACTTTGACCTCTTCATTCAGACTACCCTCAACTACCCCTCCCAAATACTTGAAGCTGTTTACCTGTTCCACTATCTTCCCTTCTATCTCTATTCATTCTCATCTTCTTCTGATTTCCCCAATTTGCTGCCATTACCACCATCTTATTTGTGCTTAGTTTCATCCCGTGTGCCTTCAGATTTGCATTCCATGCAGCTATCTTTTGCTCAGGTTCTAGCTCAGAGTCTGCCTGTACTGCCACATTGTCTGCATACAGCAGCTTTGTTGATCCATCCCCTCCAACCTGTTTGCTAATGTATGAACAGCAGTGGGCTCAGAGCTGAACCCTGATGTACACCCACTCCCACTGGGAACCCCTCTGTGAGCCCAAACACTGTTCGTACTTGAGTCATTGGGTCCTTGTACATTGCCTGCACTAATTCTACCAATGTTTCGGGGACTTCAAACCACCGCAGTACTGCCCAGATCAGCTTTCTTGGGACCTTGTCATATGCTTTCTCCAAGTCTAGGAATGCCCAGTTGGACTCTCTCCACATCTTTAGCTTCTTCTCAAGTGTCTGTCTCAGTGCAAGCATTGGGTCAGTTGTGCTGCATCCTGATCTGAAGCCAAACTGCTCACCTCCCATCTTCCATTCTACTACTCTGCATATCCGTTTATCAATCACCCTCTCCAGAACTTTCATGCAATGTGATAGGAGTTTGATGCCTCTGTACTGCCCACAGTTGTGGATGTCCCTTTGTTCTTGTACACTGGCATGAGTATGCTTATTCTCCAGTCATCTGGGATACACCTTTCTCTCCACACTGCTATTAGTACCCTCAGGAGCTATTTCTCCCCCATCTCACCCAACATCTTTATCATATCTGCTGTGACCTCATCTGAGCCTGTTGCTTTCCCTGACTTCATCTTCCTTAGTGCTGTTGTTACTTCTTCTAGGGTGGACTCCTCTTGTTCTCTCACTGTAGACTGTTTCAGGGCAGTACAGCTTCTGTGAGATTTTCTTCATTCAAAAGCTGCTGGAAATACTCCTTCCATCTACCTTTGATGTCCTCTGGACTGGTGAGCAGGTTGTTGCTGGCATCCCTTATGAAGGGTGTCTGGCTATCTTCTTTATCTTTATGTCTTTGCCTTGCAACCTGATATAGTTTCTTTGTGCCCCTTACTGAGTAACTTTCCAGAAGTTGGTACAGTGCCACCGATGCCCTATTCTTTGCAACTTCTTTCTTAGCTTTTTTGTTAGCCAACCAGTAGTCCTTCCTAGCCTGGTCAGTCTTTTCTGTCTCCCACTTCTTCCTGCACTCCTTCTTTTTTTTGATGACTTCCTGGACTTCTGCATTCCACCACCAGGTATCCTTATGCACCTTATTTCCATACCTGGCTTGGCCACATATCTTTTCTGTAGTCCTAACACATGCTGTTTTTAGGTGCTGCCATTCTTCTTCAACTCCACCTATTTCCTGCTCTTCTTGGGGTGCTAGAGCCCTGAGTAATTCCTTAAACTGTTGTACTTTCTCTCCTGTCAACTTCCAGGTCTTCCGCCTGGTCTCTGTTGACCTTAGAGCCTTCTCTGACCACTGCTTGCAGCTGATTGTGGCAACTAGTGGTTTATGCTGTGGGCCAACTGTTTCACTGGGGATGACTTTGCAATCATGGATTCTACCCTGGTGCATTTTCCTTACTAGGAAGAAGTCTACCTGAGTTGCATGTTAACTACTCTTGTATGTGATCTTGTGACTGTCTCTCTTTCTGAACCATGTGCTGGCTACTATTAAGCCATTTGCCAGACAAAAGTCTAGAATGGCTTCTCCTTCTTTATTCCTGTTGCCTCACCCTTGCGGGCCCAGGCAGTCCTCATAGCCTGTTCTGTCTATCCCAATATGTGCATTAAAGTCACCCATTATCAACACCAATTCATGTTGTCCTGCTTTATCTAGTAGGTCCTGCAACTGCTGTCTGAATGCACTCTTTTCCTCACTATCACAACCCTGCTGTGAGGCATAGGCTGAGATTATGAATACTGCCCTATCATTACACTGGAGTCTGACTGCCATGAGTCTGTCATTAATTTTGATGATATCACTTACTGTCTTCTGAAGCCTCTCTCTCACCAAAATTCCTACACCATTTCTAGCCTGCCCTCCACCTGAGTAGTAAACTCTGGATCCCAAGCCAAGTGGCTTTGCTGCACTGCCCTTCCATCTCATCTCTTGGATACATAGGATGTCCAGCCTCCTCCATATCATCATGTCATCCACTTCCAAGCTGCGTCCTGTCAGTGAACCTACATTCAGCATACCAATTTTCAGTCAGCAGGTTTTACATCCAGATTTTCCTCAACAGTGCTATCCCAGGTTACCCAGGCTGGGCAATTGGACACACAGCCAGCCAGTAGCTTATTGCCCCAGGGCTGCTGGGCTTTATAGCAGGCACACACTGGCCAATAGGGGCACATATACCACTCCCACCATTAACACAGGTCCCTGGCATGGGTCAGAGTAGGCTGGGTCCTCAACCCACTTATCACCAGTAACTACCCATGCCCATTTTTGGGAACATTAGTCAATATGACCGAATCACCTAGAGCCATATGTTACACCATCGAGTGACTAGACCTGCCATGTTGCACAGTCTGTGATCCGTATTCTCCTATCTTGAGGATACTGCGCACCACAGTAGATGCCCAAAGCAGTTGGACTGTACAACTCATCACCCTATAGGGCACCATATAGAGTCTGTGGTGCTGCCCACAGCTCCATTTCATTGGTGAGTTTGAGATGGAAGCACTGAGCATGTTTTTCGGACATGGGAGACACCCCATGGAGACACAGGGAGAAAATGCAAACTACAAACAGGCATTGGTCAGAGGTCAAGATCGATCATGGAACTCATAAACAAAGACATTGGTAACCTCCAAACTCTGGATCCCACCCAGTTCAGGTTTGTGAAAGGCAGATCATGCCTTCTGAACCTGATCGACTTCTTTGAGGCAGTCACCAAAGCCATAGATGAGGGTAAGGTGGTTCACACAGCCTATCTTGACCTTGCCAAGGCTTTCGACACCATCCTCCATTCTGGAATTATAGCTAAACTCACTAAACTAGGTATAAATCCCTACGTCACAAGATGGGTTGCCAACTGGCTCACTGACAGAACCCACACTGTAAAAGTTGCAGACTTCAAATCTGACCTCAAAGCAGTGACAAGTGGAGTACCACAGGGTTCCGTCCTGAGACCTCTCCTGTTTGGTATCTACTTCTCTGAAGTACAGGCTAACACAGAAGGCCTCTGGCTAATGAAGTTTGCAGATGACTGCAAACTAGGAGCCATAGTCAAGTCCCCAAATGATGTGGACATCCTACAGAAGGGTCTCGCAGAGGCAGATGCCTGGTGGCAGAGCCATGGCCTCAAGCTCAATGCCAAAAAGTGCAGTGTCATCCCCTTTGGTAAAAACTCTGTACCCACGAACTACCACATAGCCAGCAATCTACTTAACACCGAATGTATGATGAGACCTTGGGACCCAGGTGGACAGTAGTCTCTCCTTTGATAGTCACATCGCCACAGTAGTCAGGAAGTCCTTCTATGTGGCACACCTCATCATAAAAGGGTTCTCACCCAGGAAAAAGAGGTCATTGTTTCCCTCTACTCAACACTCATTAGACCCATTATAGAGTATAATGCCCCTTTTGGAATGTACCTCACAAGACATCTGCCGCAGCTGGAAAGGCCACAGAAGTACCTCACAAACAGGATTACTGGCCTCAAACATATGCCCTACACTGACCGCCTCAAAAAACTCCAGCTTTACTCCGTAGCATATCGCCTACTCCAAGGTGATCTCTGCCTAACATATAAAGCTAGGTCAAACCCAGAGCTGTTGGACATGCCACACCTAAAGAAATCCCAATCCCTCCAAGCTACACGCTCTAGGGACTTAAACCTTGTCAGCACAATAAACAGGACATGCTGTTGGGATAGATTCCTGTCCCAGAGACTTCCCATACTATGGAACAGGCTACCCATCTATGTCAAGCAAAGTTCTTCATTAGGACTCTTCAAGAAAAATCTTGATGAGTGGATGGGAAATAGGAAATACACCCCGGAGATCACTTCTGTGTCTCTGCTCAACAGTGGCACAGGAAAATAACTTTCTTGGGTGGTATAAGCCAGGGAAACTTGTTGGCTAGGCTTACGTAGGCCCTTGGGCCGATAGCCTAGTACCTACCTATAAACCTATGTACCTTGTGCATAGGAGGTGAAGACCTTAACCCCTAAGCCATCTGGTCTCTGTTTCCTATGACTTTCTTTTATTACCCTTTTATTCTATTACCATGATTGAGTTTTCGGCATTCTATCAGTGTAGTACCTCGCAGGATGCGCACTAGCAAATCCCACCCCAAACATGCCTCCAGCCTGGCAGAGGTAGCAGCAGCATGAATATTCAATAGTCTGCGGAATGCAATGTAATTAATATTCATCTTCTGTGCCAAAACCAGCCCAAAGTTTTATTACGATCATAAAAGAAAAAAAATATGTAGACATTCAGTACCAAAAAAAAAAAGAACCAAAACGTGCATAACTCTGTTTAATTACTGACAAACCAGTGCTTTATTATGGACATAAAAGAAAAAAATATGTAGACATTCAGTATTAAAAAAAAATAAATAAAAACACGGCTGCCTGTATTGGTGAAGAGTCATTCTTAGATTACACAATGCTTATATTATGAGAACGACCAGCACGGCCAGGGATATCAACAATCGTTTCCCGCTTGATCTCAGTAAGTGTAAACAGCATACATATTATCATTAAAACAATCTAATACACAATTAATACAGAAGGGACATTGATGGTAAACTGTCTTAGTTCACTGAATGCTTATAACTTACTCCTCTCCTGCTGACAATGGTGTGTTACCATCAGTCATGCCAGCTGTTTCATGGTTTCTCTTGCTGTTTTTACGTCACTTGGTGAAAGTTGCAACTAATTGTTTATATATGTAATAGTCAGAAATTAAAGTAGAAGCACTACTACCTAAATACGCTTGCTTGTCAGATGCTATAGCTGGATGTCGAGCTGTCCACATAAATACTAGGCGATAACAGAGAAAACTGGAATGCAATAGTGTGTTTGCATTCAACCCCACAAGGGGGTGCAGGGGGGCTTGACCCCCCCCCCCGAAAAAAGACTAAAAGTAATAATTTCTACGAGTTTGGAGTTCATTGAGTGTGTGAATATTAAGCAGTTTTACATGACTTTACATGAGAATTAGCATGCCTGCCAGTCATCGGGCATTTCCTTGTCCATTTTCCCTGTCAGTCACTACCAACACACCCATACCTGTGCAAAACTAAGCACGAGGTACTTCTCTAATATTATGGCAAGTTTTCTTCTAAATGACTATAAACTCTTGTCGGCATCAATTCTAGTGTGTAGTTTATACATTGTCGGAAGACAAGCTATTGGTATATAGTTTTTTGGATAGCTTCAAGGTTCATTCTTAAGTAGGAGTATTGTTTTTCCTGTTAACCAGGCTGGTGTCTGTTCAGGGTGCTCATATAAACAGTTCTTATTCATGGCTAAATCTTCATGTAAAGATGTTAATACTTTTAGCCAGAAGTTAGGTACTGCATCTTGGCCTGGGGTTTTCCAGTTAGGAGCGCTTCTTAACTTTGTTTCACTCTCTCTGGCCGTTACTTCGTCCCATTTCATATCCTGTACATTTGACCTTCTTATTCTTTCTTTTACTTCTTCTGTTATGTTCCACAGGATCTTCATAAATATTTCTTGAAAATGTATCTATTACTTCTTTTTCGGTGGTGTTTCAATTACTTTTACGTTTCACAATTCTCTATAAAATGTCTTTGAGTTATCAATAAATTTGTTATTTTGTACCTTTCCTTTATATTTATCTGCATATCTTCTAAGGTTTTTCAGCCTGTGCTCATATTTTAGTGTATAATTTGAGAAGTGCATGACAGATCTGAATATGTTCTGATAATGCACACTGCTTTTATCGCATCTTTCTGAGCATTTTTGTTGATCTATTCCCTATTTAAAGATACGTTTAGCTATATATTTATTTATTTATAGTGCTTCAGCCTCTAATAAGTAACAGATTGACTTTAACAAATGTTCATTCTGATAGCTAGTGTTTTGAATACTACTACTTTAATTAATTTTATTGGTTAATTACTTCATTTAATTTATCTGCTTTGTTTAATTAATGAGCTGATTGAATTAAGAAAAAGTATTTAAAGATTTGCTTAGAGCGTAAGGAATTAGATCTGAAGAAGCATACATTGTGTATGTGAAAGCGCTCATCTGTCTTGTGTTCTGGAATAAAAGTTTTTACGTTTTTGGAATCTACTAGTTACATTCTTTCGTTTGGACTGCCTTGATATTGAAATCTTGACCATCATCGTGTTGAGTTCACTTGTTTTGTTTCTCAGTTCATCTCTTCTATAGTCTTCTAACAGTGACACTTCTTGTCTTAATTGATTTACAGTTATCTGTTATTAATTTACCTGCACAGTAATATATCTTATTTACTTCTATTATATCGCATGAATCTCTATGGACAGCCCTAATTACTGTGTTCATTTCTTTTTTCAAGCTTCTTACTCACTTAAAGGTACAGCTAGCTTCAAAGGTAACCAGTCACCTGCTGGCATTGTGGTGGAATCAGTTGCTGTTATCATATACCTATGTTATCATTAGTCTGTATTAATCAGCTTATACATGTTGTCAGTCCATTTTTTTTTTGGTAAAGTGTCAACATTAGTATGTCTCTGTGACATAAAGGAGTGGGGTAGAATTCAACAATATACATACAGAGGTGGTGCTGCGGTAGGATTGTCGCCTCACAGTAAGATGCTGTCCGGTTCGATTCTCAGCTAGAGTGTCTGGAGATATGCATGAATGGGCATACCTTCGTTGAAGGTTGTGCATCAGGACTAGCAACTTGGCACGTAAAAATGAACTGCCAATCATTAGCAGACCGGAGTTCTGCTGTGGCGACCCCTAACCAGGAAAAGCCGAAAGACACATACATACATACAGAGAAGGGTTAAAGACCACCAGTGACAAGGACATTTTTCCCATATGCAGTAAAAACATATGGATGAAATGGAATCAGTCTCAGTGAGCTATAGATATGGATGGAATGAAAATATATCTGTAGTGTTATTTATAACTAACGTGTAATATCTGTGGTATGTAATTTGAAACCAATGACTTCTTAGGATTTCCATAAGTTGTATGTTCACTAACTAGTTTACATAAACCTTTTGATGCTTAGTAATATAGTAGTAGTTGTTAGAGCATGTAGTCAGATAGAAACATGAGGATGGAACACTGTATATTCTGTTGATATGTTGCCATGAGTGCATAACAGTTCATTTTAATATGCTGACTTTTTCTGCACTGTTTCTATATAACTTCCATTATATGTGTTGCATACCATATTATGAGAGTAACCTTTGTCATGATGTGTGTCACTGACTGTGGTTGTATATAACAGGCATATGACATTCTTGGAGTACGCATGCTCATTCTGTTTGGATGTACATTAACTGTGGAACAGCATTGCTATGGCATATTGGTTGTCCATAACCTTTTATGATATCCACTGCCATGGGTTCAAATCCCACATGCGACCTATGCAACTTTTAATAGATTGTACATGTAATGATGTTGTTACTTCTTATATATTCAGACATTTTTTTCATACTTATTCTGATTATCTATTCATATTAGTAATACAAATGAAAATGATTGTTTAGCACAGCTTTGCTTTGTAAATAAGATGTGAGATATTCAATTGACATATGCTTGTAACATCATCGCATCAATACTCAAGCCTCCATATAAAGTATAACATTTATATATCACACTCTCTTGCATATGCCAATCAGAAGTAGGGAAGGCAATTTCTCTCACAGAGAGAATGAAATTATAATTGAGGTTCCTGTCCAGCATCATTGCAGTCTTCTTGGATACACAGGCAATACTGTCTGAAGGAATGAAGTGTGAACAGACCTTCCAAACATGATCATTGCTTTGGGCAGTCACAATAGATCCAGTGATGCCTGTCAGTGCTGTTACTCTGGCATGATCCTTAGTGCAGCTGACAGACTGCTGCTATGAGAGGGTGAGGAATACCACTGGAGGTCAGCTGCTCTTGGCTCCCCAGATGAGATAGTGTTACTGGCCTCAAATTGTACCGCCAGAACATATGTTGTCCTCATGTCTAATGCTGACAGGTGTGGATTCTGATTACATCATAGCTGTGGTCCTGTCCTTACTGAGTAGTAGTCGTTCAGGTATTTCACCATGTTGGAAAGAAGCCCTGAGACCACTTTCCCTTCATATTGCAACATCAGGGTCACTACCAGAGTGTGTCACCATGATATTAGTAATGAGGGATCTGCTGAGCACACCACTTGACACTCCTTTCTTTTAGTGTATCAGGTACAGAATGTGCTTTAAATGGAAAGTGAGTCCAGTCTATTGCACAGAGGATGCAGAAGAAATTAGCCATAGCAGAAAATTGTTTTATAGTAGTTCTTTAATCCATGACTGCTGCTGGGAAGTGGATGTAATCATCCATCTTGGTGCACATTGCTGCCAGAAAATGCAGGAGAATTTGAATGGCAGCTGCCTGGAATACTCCAACGGCATCTTCCTAATGCTTCTGAAATGTTCCAGGGGCCAGTATACTTAGACTCAGAAAAACTTTTGTTAGCAAGTGTAAAAGTAAAAAAATAAAAATAAATAAATAAAACTGTGTGTGTGTGTGTGTGTGTGTGTGTGTGTGTACAAATGTGTACAGTGAAAGTGATTGAGTGTGGAAGCAGTCCGTGCATGTTTGTGTGTGTGTGTGTGTGTGTGTGTGTGTGTGTGTGTGTGTGTGTGTGTGTGTGTGTGTGTGTGTGTGTGTGTGTGTGTGTGTGTGTGTGTGTGTGTGTGTATGTGTGTGTGTGTGTTTGTACAAATGTGTAGAGTGGAAGCGATTGAGCAGTGGCAGCAGCAGTTAAGCTGTTTCATACCTCTTGATGTCTTGGCACTAGATAGAAATTGCAAAGTTGCTCAAACAGCAGGATTTGTGTTCGCATGCATGTTCTGATCGACAACTGTGTTTCAGGGTGAGGGGTAAGATTGATCCAGCAGTGGCAACAGCAGTTGAGGTTTGCATACCTCTCGACCTCTTAACTAGAGTGATCTTTGGGGAAAATGTTTCATTTGATGTCAGTAAGTGCTTGGGCTGACTTGGACAAACTGCTGAGGGTGTCTTTGGGGGAAATGTTTCATTTGGCATTAGTGAAGTGCTTGTGCATATATGGAGAAACTACTGAAGGGATCATTGGGTGGGAATGTTCCATTTGGTGGTGGAGAAGTGCTTGTGCATATATGGAGAAACTACTGAAGGGATCATTGGGTGGGAATGTTCCATTTGGTGTTGGAGAAGTGCTTGTGCATACATGGAGAAACTACTGAGGGGATCATTGGTTGGGAATGTTCCATTTGGTGTTGGAGAAGTGCTTGTGCATACATGGAGAAACTACTGAGGGGATCATTGGATGGGAATGTTCCATTTGGTGTTGGAGGAGGGAATGTTCCATTTGGTGTTGGAGAAGTGCTTGTGCATACATGGAGAAACTACTGAGGGGATCATTGGTTGGGAATGTTCCATTTGGTGTTGGAGAAGTGCTTGTGCATACATGGAGAAACTACTGAGGGGATCATTGGTTGGGAATGTTCCATTTGGTGTTGGAGAAGTGCTTGTGCATACATGGAGAAACTACTGAGGGGATCATTGGATGGGAATGTTCCATTTGGTGTTGGAGAAGTGCTTGTGCATACATGGAGAAACTACTGAGGGGATCATTGGTTGGGAATGTTCCATTTGGTGTTGGAGAAGTGCTTGTGCATACATGGAGAAACTACTGAGGGGATCATTGGTTGGGAATGTTCCATTTGGTGTTGGAGAAGTGCTTGGTTGGAGATACATGGAAAAAGTATTGAAAGGATCACGGGAGAAAAGTTTGATTTGGTGTTAGTGAAGTACTTGTGCAGATATGGACAAACTACTAAAAAGGGTCATAGGGGAAAATGTTTATTTTGGTGTCAGTAAAAGTGCTTGTACAGGCATGCACATGCTACTGAAATGATCATTGGGGAAGTGTTTAATTTGGTGCCAGTGAATGACTTCAGCAATAATGGACCAACTACAAAAGGGTTCATTTGAGGAAATTATTCATTCTGTCATCACTGGTCTGTGCTGACATCTTGTGGGGAAATGTTTCATTTGGTGTCAGTGATATGCTTGTGCAGACACAGACAACTTATTGAAAGCATTTATTTAACTAGTTACAGGAAAGGAGGGAAACAGGTGCAAATGCAGGCTTTTAAGCCAGAAAGTTGAAAGAGATGGAAAAAACTGCCCAAAAGGCCAATAAGCCACAATATCTGGGCCAGAAAATGCTCCTTATGTGGTAGGTAGGCTGCCTAGTGCTTACCACTCCCACTGATAAGCTAGAAGGCTTCCCTCCAACACAGAAAGGCTCGGAGGGCTTAGGAGCTTACAAACAGTTGTGGATACAGCAAATCTCTATCTGGACTACACTAGTTACAGGAAAACCAGGAAACAAGCTCAAACGCGGGCTTTTAAACCAGAAAAGTTGAGAAAGATGGAAAAACTGCTCAAACGGCCAATAACTACAATTTCTGGGCCAGAAACTATTCCTTTTGTGATAGATAGGCTACCTAGTACTTATCGCTGCCACTGATAAACTAGAAGGCTTCCCTCCAACTCAGAATGGCTTGGGGAGCCCAGAAGCTTACAAACAGTCCTGGATACA
This sequence comes from Protopterus annectens, assembly GCF_019279795.1. NCBI lineage: Eukaryota > Metazoa > Chordata > Ceratodontiformes > Protopteridae > Protopterus > Protopterus annectens. The sequence goes on from NC_056749.1 coordinate 499,959,440, forward strand.
GAAAATCTGTTTCTGGATGAGACTAGTTGCAGAAAAGCAGGAAATGAGCTTAGATGTTTTTTTTTTTTTTTTTACAAAAAAGCAGCTAAAACAGCACTAAAAATAATTCAATTGCAGTGCAAGCTAGCACACTTGAGTTGTTGTGTCTCTTTCGGCTTTTCCCCGTTAGGGGTTGCCACAGCAGAACTCTGGTCCGCTAATGATTGGTAGTTGATTTTTACATGCCGAGTTACCAGTCCTGATGTACAACCTTCAACAAAGGTGCGCCCATTCATGCATGTCTCTACGCAGAAGACGCTCTAGCTGAGAATCAAACCGGACAGCGTCTTACTGTGAGGCGACAACACTACCGCGGCACCACCACCGCGGGACCATGTCTAGCAATATTAGACCAAATACAGTTTAAATAAATGCAATTAATTCAAACCGTATTCTCAACTAAATTCAATTATTGTTTTATTCAACTCTGAACAGTTAAAAATTGCCAAAAATATAATTATCATTGGAGATTCCAACAATTTTTTCTTTTTTTTTTTTTTTATAGTAAAGTAGAATGGGAGAAAGCAGGAACAGAAGATAATTCAAAGGTTAAAGACCTTAGTGGGTTGACCTTCTCAAATGTTTTCTCTGTATTAGGTAGAATGAGCTAATGACACTAGACTGGGAGGAGTGTCCCAGATAAAATTTAAATTTATGGACGGGCAACTGCAAAGCCACCAAGTTCTGCACAAATCCGTGCCTTTCCTTTTAGGTTATGGATGTAAGTATAGAATGCCTTGTGGTTGTCCTTTGTTGAGGTAACTAATGTGGGCTCATAGTTTGTCTTGGAGGACTTCACAAGAAGTCTTATTTACTTGTTTAAGCTGAGGGGGGAGTGTTTCCAGCTTAGGAGGTCTCACTCCCTCTTACTCCTAGACAACAATTTCTTCCTCTTATTGTAAAGACTGTTGATGGCATTTGTCCATCAGGGAGGTATGCTCTTCTTTGAGGAGCTTGTTTTGGTGCTATCAGATACATCCAAGTCAATCCAGCTATATAGGTGTTTGTATAAAACATTGGTGTAGAGCTCAGTATAGTTGCCATTTCGATCAGAGGGAGAAGGTGCAGTGAAGCTATTTATACCATCCCGTAAGTGGTTATAATCTGCTCTGTAGAAGTTTTTTAGTTTGTTGCTGCTGGGCTCCTAGACAACAATTTCTTCCTCTTAAGATCAGACAGGTGTCCCTGTGGACTATGATGTTTGCAGATGACATTGTGATCTGTAGTGAGAGTAGGGAACAGGTGGAGGAGACCCTGGAGAGATGGAGATATGCTCTAGAGAGAAGAGGAATGAAGGTCAGCAGGACTAAGACAGAATATATGTGTGTGAATGAGAGGGAGGATAGAGGAATGGTGAGGATGCAGGGAGTAGAGGTAGCGAAGGTGGAGGAGATTAAATACTTGGGATCAACACTTCAGAGTAATGGTGAGTGTGGAAGAGAGGTGAAGAAGAGAGTACAGGCAGGATGTAGTGGGTGGAGAAGAGTGTCAGGAATGATTTGTGACAGACGGGTACCAATAAGAGTGAAAGGGAAGGTCTATAAAAGGGTAGTGAGACCAGCTATGTTATATAGGATGGTGACAGTGGCATTGACAAAAAGGCAGGAGTCAGAGCTGGAAATTCTGTAACTGTAGATCAGACAGCCCATTTTTCTCATTGAAATGTGAGAGGTGTAGCAGTTACCTTGGGAGTAAGAAGTGTCTTTCAGATTTTGTTCATGAGTGAGAATAGAGGGTACAGAGAAAATGGTGACCTAATACATGTTGCTGCTGCAGATATACCAATGGTGTACTGCACTATGATGATAAAACACGAGCACAGCCACACCTCAAAACTCACAATTTATCAGTCAAGCTTTGTCCCTCATCCGTACACGTGGCCACACAGGCTGAATGAAATGGAAGCTTTTACTATAAATAAAAAAACTTGCCTTCCCTCCTCATCTTTTTTACCACTTGGGAAAGCTGGAAACTGGGAAGTTCTATCACAAAGCATTTGGACTACAGTTTGCATCCAGAGAAATACATTTAGACTGCATTTATAATTGAACTTATTTTGCCATTTAAATCAGATTTGTCTGTTTCCCCTTGCTATGAAGTTAAAACAGTTAATTTAATGCATTTTATAGTCTGCTTTGCTTTCTAGTTTCTGTGCTGGGTCTGTGAGTTTTTCTAAATTTGTTGTAGTTAGTTGTAACAAGAGGTTGTGGTAATTAACAACCCCCCCAGTATTTCCCAGTATTTTACCTCAGACAATCATTCTGCCATGTCAGTCTTGGGACTGCTGGAAAGCTTGATAACAGACCATTTGGACTATGTATTGAATCCAGAGAAGTATGTTTAAGCAACATTTATAATTGCACTTATCTTTCCATTTATATTAATTGTGTGTGTTTGCACTTTATCTGAAATTAAAGCTTTTAATTTAAGGCATTTTATTGTCTGCACTACTTTTTATTTTTTCTGAATTTGTTGTATCTAGTTGTAACAAGAGGCTGTGGTAACTAACCCAGCTCCCTGGTATTTTATATCACACGAGCAGTCTGCCATATTAGTCTTGGGATTGCTGGAAACTTGGAAGCTTGATAGCAAAACATTTGGACTACGTTTTGTATCCAGTGAAATACATGTAAACTACACTTATAATTGCACTTATTTTACCATTTGAATCGGTTTTGGGTGTTTGCTCTTTTCTGAAGTTAAAGCTATTAATTTAACACATTTTTATAGTATGTATTGCTTTTTGGTTTCTGTGCGGGGTCTAGGTCATTTTTATGCATTTGTTTCCTCTCCCACCCTTTGCATTCCTGTTGCTTTTATACTTGGAGGTTTTTGACCTGCCTCTCTTTACTGAATATGTGGCCCTAGAAGCTCCTCCCAGTCTTATCTATTCTGCTTGTCTTACTGGTTACTGATAGAATAAACTGGGAAGGTCCTCCCCTTAGACTGTTAGTGTACTTTGAAATTGCCTCAAAGTGTATATTTCTCATTAATGGCTTGTCTGCTTTTGAATCACCTTGCATTTACTAATAGCTAGTGTTAGACTTGGTTCTGGTACCTTTTTTACTTTTGGCTAACTAATTTGTGTTTTTACATTAAGAAGACTGGGACTGAATTCTTGTGTGAGTAGATAGGTAACCTAGTCTGTCCAAGTTGGAAAATGCACAAGGAGATGTGAAGTGAGAATTATTTGTTTTGCCTAGTTATATGAATGGTTTTTGATACCTTTTCACTTTTGGCTAATTAAAGTGTATTTTTACATTAAGAAGGTTAGGACTACAACTCTAGTGGGAGTAGAAAGGTAGCCTGGTATATCCAGTTGAGAAACACCGAAATGGGATTAAAGGGACAATTACTTGTTGTAGCTAGTTGGTATCTTTTGAGTTTTGGCTAACCAAAGTGTATTTTTAGATTAAGAAGACTGGGACTGCTATTCTAGTGGCAGTAGTAATGCCTGGTCAGCCTGAGTTGGAAAAATGCTCATGGAGACTTTAAGTGAGAAGGTTTCATCAGCCCCTGGCTTTAATTGAATTTCTTCTTAACCAATACTGTGTTCAATAAGATTTTGGGCTGATAGTCACCCAGGACTAAACATAGCACTTAGTAGTAAGCCAGTATTGGAAAAGAAGCAAATACAATTAAAGAGATGAAGCTATTGTTAACATTTATTTTGTGTATATACATTTACATGTGTATATATACTTTCAGATGTTGCATAGGTAATTTGTATGTTTTTAGGAAGTTATATAATTTGGGCTGATAGTTTTAATTTGTTCAGATTTTATTGGAGATGAATGTCATGTGATCACTGTCTTTTGAAATAAAACAGCTGTTAGAACACATATATAGATCTTTGCACTGAAGGTGGGTTGTATCCAAAAGCTGTATGTCCTGCACGTTTGTATGTTTTATTAAAGTTTTTTCAAGCTATGAGCATTTTTTGGTTTGAACTTGTGCGCCAGTGAAGTACCCAGAGCTCTGTCTTCAGCCCGCCTCTGTTTGGCATCTACTTCTCATAAATCAAGGATAATGTCAAAGGCTTCTGGCTCACCAGGTTTGCAAATGACTGTAAATTGGGAGCTGTCATACAATCTTTCCATGACACCTACAAGAGGGTCTAATGCAAACAAATGACTGGTGCAAAAGCCACAGATTAAAACTCAATTCAAAGAAATGCATTATAGTACCCTTTGGGAATTGTCCACCCAAAACAATTACTTCATCGATAAAACAACCTGAAGAGCTGACCAAAGAGTTAGGGATTTGGGAATATATGTAGATAGTTTTCTGGCTTTTGACCACCACATAGCCAAGATAGAAAGAAAATCATTCTGTGTTGCCAAACCCATAAGCAAGGATATGACATCCAGGTCCAAGGAAGTTATAGTACCATTTTATTCTGCCCTCATCAGATCTGTCATTGAGTATAATGACCCCTTTGGCATGTACCTAACCAGACACTTGCAATATTTGGAATGTTCTCAAAAGTTCTTCACCTGAAGAATCCAGGATATGAATACCCTATCCTATACAGATGGCTTTAAAGTCCTATCTCTGTGCCATGTCTCCCACAGGTTATTGAGAGGTAATCTATGTCTAGCATATAAGGCATCCTCAGATCCAGCTCTGATGGACCTCTTGCAGATCTACAAAACAGACAAACAGCACCAGAAACACTAGATCCAAGGATCCAATCATTGTTTGCGACAGAAATAGAATCTGCTGGCGGGACCAGTGTGTGTCTCAAAGGATCGGCACACTATGGAATAAGCTCCTCATCCTCATGAAGCAGAGTTCATGCCTAACCCTATTCAAAAAAAGCCTTGATCACTGAATGGGAAATTGCAAATTCACCCCCAGTCTGGCCTCCATGTCTTGAGAGACAGATGTCGACAGTAAGAAAGTGTGTTCTCAACTAACATAGCCCACACATAACCCTAAGCTACTTCTTTACTAATATACCCCACCATATAGGCCAAGGAACTCAGAGACAAAAATGGGTTGGATTGGGACAACTTGGTTTGTGAAAACCTTGTTGGTCTTTAGTCTTGTATAAAACTATGAACCTATGAGACCTTCACCAGGAGAAGAGATTATGAAATTAGATGCATGAGTGGCGAGGTAGATGCTGGAGGGAGGAACAAGCAGCAGCAGGTCTGAATTGCTTAGGAGAAGATGGGGATGAGAGTGAAAAAAATGGGACAAATAATTAAGTACAATATGTTTATATGAGGAAAAAAGTGATTTGCAGTAAGTGTGGAGGTGATGATGTTTGGGTAGTTGAGTAGTGGGAAAAAGTTGTGAGTAGTGATTGGGAAAAACATTACAATTTGAAGTAGATTGTAACAGAATTTGAATGTGGTTTAGTATTTGGGGAAGTATTTATTAGGTGTAAAAAGGATCCAAATGTCTGTGTTTCATAGGGACCAAGAGGAAATGGAAGTGAATATCCCATCCTTCATGATCCTATATAACCTGGTTAAAGGCAGTTGTAGGAATCAGAAATTGAAATCCCTGCTTTATCTCTACATTTGTTTACATATTAATACATATTGAAAATGCAAGGATCGGTTCCTTAAGGAAAATTCTGCAATTTTAGGAATCTTTTTTTTTTCTGAAGGAATCCCATTTATGATAGCTAGGACTTAAATCTTATTTCCATTTTATCACCCACAATCAAGAAGAAACTTTAGAACCATGGTCAGTTTTTGTATATGCTGCCACAAAAAATGATTACCTCATTACTTCATCTTCTAGGCATTGCTTTCTGGTTTATTGAGAAGGAGTGATGGCTTAGTTATGTATGTCTGTGCTGTCAAACGTTGCAAATAGAAATGTGTATTATGCCTTTTAAGTGCAAGACACATGAATTTGTATGTTAGCAGGAGCTGCCTTAAAGATAGCTTAAAGACCCTGGAGTTATACAGCATGACAGCACAGTTTGGACCTGGTGTGGAATAGTAACTGGTGGAAGAACCTGTTATATGGGCTTTTGTATCTGGGCCTGAGAAAGGCCTGTAGCCTTGGACTTATTTTTTAAAAGAGCAGCCCATTATATGAGGACTATAAAACTGAACATATGGTGGAGAAAAATTTAAGGTCATGTTATGTTTATGTTAAACGTCAAGTGGGCTATCATCTTTTACTCATGTTATGGAATTATACAACTGTTTGTGTTAAAAAGCCAAGTGAGGTATCATCTTTATATGTGTATTGTAGAATTACCCAGCAAACTTGTGGGTTTTAATATTGGCAGTGCTTCCAGTATTTCCTGCCTTTTGTTTATATTTTGGAATAAAAATATAATGCTTTCCTCATCAGTAATCGAGGAAGCCAGCAGTACAATATTAAAATGTCTTGATGTTTCAGCCAGCTCTGCCATGTGTACTCCATTTGCTGAGACATTTTGTGGCAAATTCCTCCACATACGCAGATGTATGATTAACATATAATGAACTACTGAATGAGAATTTCACATCCTCTGCTGCAGTGACAATCAGCAAATGATGCATAAAATGGTAGTTTTGATAATCAGAGAAGGTTGCTAAAAATGCTAGTATAACAAAACTGGTCTTGTGGTACACTGGGTCAGAGGTGCAGAGTAATTCATCAAGTAAAGTTATGATGGTTCTGACTTACACTGCAGCTGCACATGCCTTGCATGTTGTCCCACTACCCCAAAAGGCTAACATGAAAGCACCTTCATCTTTTAATCCAGAGAATTGCTTGGCTGAGTAAAATTCTATTCTATGAAAAGAAAGTGACTGCTGTAAAATCGGTCACCCATTCACTCCTGTGAAAGTACTTGCAGTGTAGGTAAGGTCAGTGAAGACATGAGGTTGGGGTGTTTGTTAGTGTGTGGATGCACATGGATATATGTGTCCATATCTGTAGGGGTATGAATGAAGTTGCAAAAATGTGCGTGTGTGTGGATGTGAGTGCATGAATGTTACTCTGAGTGTGATGTGTTACTGACTTTGGGTGTGTCTTGTTTGTTGTGTTGATTTGGGATTGTGTTCTTTTGTTGGGAGAGTGTCTGAAGTTTTGTGTGTGTGTGTGTGTGTGTGTGTGTGTGTGTGTGTGTGTGAGTGCATGAATGTTGCTCTGAGTGTGATGTGTGACTGACTTTGGGTGCGTGTTGTTTGTTGTGGGATTGTGTTCTTTTGTTGGGGGGGTGTCTGAAGTTTTGTGTGTGTGTGTGTGTGTGTGTGTGTGTGTGTGTGTGTGTGTGTGAGTGCATGAATGTTACTCTGAGTGTGATGTGTGACTGACTTTGGGTGCGTCTTGTTTGTTGTGTTGATTTGGGATTGTGTTCTTTTGTTGGAGGGGTGTCTGAAGTTTGTGTGTGTGTGTGTGTGTGTGTGTGTGTGTGTTTGTTAGTGTGTGTGTGCGTGCACGTGTGTGTTTGTGTGTGTGTGTGTGTGTGTGTGTGAGTGTGAGTAGGAGGGTTCCTTTGCTAACATGATGCATGGAATGCTAGGGAGAACATTAGCAAGGTCCAGTCAGACAACACTAGTGGGCAATTCACAGATGTGACAATGAGCTGATGATGAGGATTTCTTATTGTAGCCATACCTTTGTCTGAATCACATGTTCTCACCTTCGTACTAATAACTGACAATCATTAGTCATTCAGAACAAGCAGTGAGAATTTTTCTAAATTCTAAACATTGTTTCTAAATATAAACTATATTTGCTTTTGAAACTTTTCCCTCCAGGACATTTTCTCCCAGTTCTGGCTATCCTGGTTAAGAGAAAGAAAGAGAAAAAAAGAAAGGAGTTTCAAAAAAGTCCATTATAAGATGAAAGTGATAATTCAACTTGATTTTGCTGAATAATTACCTTTATTATCATCTGAACATAGCTGCTTGAGTTAGTTGTTATAGTTCTGGATTGTATGTTTAATAACTAAGGCAGCCATTCATCTGAAGATCCTTCCTTTTGGTTCCTCATAAAAACATTATAAATTAACGACAAGAATTTTAATACTAAGAATTTTACCAATGCATGCATTTACTTATTCTGACAGCAGGTATGGAGGGTTAAATGTGAGAGCTCTAGTTCCTATGGTCCAGTGTTTTATTTCCTCAGCCATTTGGTAATTGTGTGACCATGAACAAGTCACTTAACCAGAAATTGCTCTTGGGTTGCCCCTGAAAAGGGTCTAAGCAGTGGCGGCTTGTGATATTGGACTGCAGAACTGCAGCCCCCCTCCCACCTGTGAATCACAATGGTAAACTCCTGAACTGCATGCAAGCGTGCTTAGAAAGTTGAATCCGGACTGCTGTTTTACCAGTCTGGATTGAGGAAGAAGGCAGCAGTCTGCAGATGCCCTGGAAGTCTATGCGATGCTAACCACATAGACTGGAAGGGGATTGGACTGCAAGGTCTGCAGTCAGTCTCAGAATGAGATCGAGAACAGGAAAAAACAAAGCCCAGAAACTGGAACTGTGCATTCCAGTGCATGCTGCTAGAAGCGGGGAGGATACTCTGCTAGCAGACAAGATAAGCTGTGCATTCCAGCGTGCTAGAATGATTATTTAGAAACTTGGAGGATTTTACTCCGGTACATGTTGATTATTTAGAAATGGTGCATTCCGGCGTGCTAGTAGGTTTATTTAGAAAATGGAGGAGTGTTTGTGCTAGTAGGATTATTTAGAAATTGGGAGGATTTTACTTGTGCATTCCAGCGTGCTTGTTAGATTATTTACAAATGGGGAGGAGTGTGTGTGTGTGTTTGTGTGTGTGTAAGCATTCAATCGAAACACATTTTGATCGAGTTATTCCCCTATCAGCACTTTCATTTTAACTCCATACTCCCTTGTAATTATTGAGGTGACAGAGTCATACAGTCAAGGATCCACATATGCAGCCATTAACTAGAGATGCTTTCCTTTTCCTTCCTATACAATTTCTTCAAAGGACTTTATCTGAATATGGAAGGTGCGGTACTACTAAGACCAGTAACTGGCTAAGACCTTCCAGTTTGAGATATACATTTCTGTTTTTTTTTTTTTAAGTTCTTCAAGTTTGTGATGCACAGTTTTTTTTTTGTTTTTTTTGTTTAAGTTACACCTTCAGTGTTTTGTACTTTTTTCCTCTTTGAACACAGCTATAATCTGAGCTGAAGTACATGATTAGGGAGTTGAGGAAAAACCATTAAAACAGTGTTCAATAAAATGAGTTACAAAACTAACGTTCAGAAATCATTGCCTCACTATCAGCAACACTGGTCCTTAGTGAGAAATCTTCTGTGCTGATGTTGAAGAGTTTTAACAGGTATTCTTGGCAGTAAGGATATAGAAAGACATACCACATTCCCAAGTTTAAACAAACACAACTTAAAAGTGGCCAGTATTACACTTAACATATACCTGCATCCCAGTTAGAACTATTGGATGGAAGTGAGTAATGCCAAGAATCCCTTAGTTTGAATCCTTTTTTTAAAGGCATAAAAATTATTTTTCATGTTACCTTAACTTGAGTTTCCAACAAAGCTTGAAGCAAGAGTTTATAATTTGAAAACTGAAGTTGTTAGATGTTCAAACACCTATATAAATTTAGACATGGAACCTTCAAACTTCAGGGAAAGAATTGTCTCTTCCCTTTCTAATCTGTACACTTCAACAGCATATCCTAGAAGTGTGTAAATAGCATGGAGGCTTATGCGTTTCAACAGAAATCCAGAGAAAAGCAGCTTCTTATACAGTTTCCTATCTATCCACCATAACCTAACCATCCCCCTTAAAAAGAGGATGTGTCTTATGGTTCTGATCCTGCTTGCTTGCTTTCTTTTTTTTACTGTGAGTTTATAATCCAGTTCAGAAGAGCAAGGACTAAAATTCCTGATCTACTTCAATCCAGAGCAGTATTTAACTTTAAAAGGCAAAAGCTATAAGGGCAACATTATGAGACTAATGACATGATAAATAAATATAAATGATTATGATCCAGTCTCAGAAATAATTATAAAGGATTATGATCTGGTCTCTGAAATAAAGGATTATGATCCAGTCTCTGAAAAAAATATGAAGGAATATGATCCAGTCCCTGAAATAATTAAAAAGGATTGTGATCTAGACTCTGAAATAATTATAAAGGATTATGATCTAGTCGCTGACCATAATCAGTATATTATATGTTCAAGAGATGCATTTCAAGAAATTCACTTTGGTTGAAAAGCTGGTGAGTTAAATTTTGACTCCCTGTTGAGAACACCTCATGACAGGGGTTATGTTCAAAGAGAGATATAGACATAATTCATTGTAGTGAGTGTAACTTTACCTGTTCTCATAAACATTAGAGGAAAAAAGTGTAGCAGTGCTAAATGTTTTACAACTTGGAAAGATGTTACCCATGTACAATTGCTGCACAGAGAGCAGCCACCAAGGAAGAATAATGGGAAAGCTGCAAACTCTTCATTCAGAGTATTAAATACTTCATTCAGACTTAAAAAAAATTGGTTTAAGTGCTTACAGGCTTCCCGCTGCTCTTCCACTGTGGCATCAAAGTGCTAATAATGCTCCAGCAAAAGATTAGTACTTAGCAGAAGTGCACCTTCCTGCCTTCAGAAAGGTGTGTAATAAGCCTCTCTTTCCATGCTTTCAGAGTGAAATTGTACCACTACATGCACTCAAAATAATAATTCATTGTTCATCTAAGTACTCAGTCTAACACTATAAGAACTATGATTAAAGTGCATTCAAAGTATCCTGCAGCCATTTTCCAGCCTTGTTATGGTCTTGTTAGGATAATGACTCATATAGGCAAATATACAGCATAAGGAATTTGCTATCATTACTCCAGTTCACTGAATCTCCAGGATACCTACTTTCTAAGTAGACTTGTTCATATACCACCATTGGCAATACATAACATATTATTAAGGTTAATGGCACTCATCTAAAAGTGATGCATGCAATGATCCTATCCTATGATAAAAAACGTGGCTGTTCCTTAGGAGATTAGAACTAAGGAGGAAATCAGAATGCAGAAAAGAAGTAGAGATTATGTAATCTCCTGAAATAAATGGAAAACAAATGCAAACCATAGCACTGCTGCACAAAAAGTGTTTGCATTTCCCTAATACACCTAGACTGTTTATACACTTCTAGTTGGAATTAGTAGCCATTTTAATCAGACAAGAGACTGCCACAAGTCAAATGTATTTTCTTTGAATGTAGGTTTCAGTGCTGTTTCAATGAATGTGAGTTTCAAGGGCAAAGAAATGTTAATGCTAAGTCTATTTTCATTGTGAGACTGTATTGCTTTGTTTAGCAGACGTCTTAGTGTTTGTGCTGTAAAATGCAAAATAAAACTTTCAAATGAAGTCCAAATCATCATAGAAGTGTTTATGGTAAATGGGGCAAAATAGCCAAGTAATGGGACATTGGAATGGCTGCAGGGGGAGGCTCCATTTGACGATAATTTTATGAGGGGGAAGGGCATCAAACTCAAAGACAGCCCCAGCTGAACTATACCTCTCAACTGTCAGATTTTCACAGAATAAATAGATTTTTGTTTCTTATTTTTGGTTTCTTCCTCATAAAATTGGTGGTTTTCTGGCAAATCATTTAGGAATGACGTCACTAAATAATGGCAGACATTGAGTTTCAGTCTTCATACCCTTCAGAAAAATGCATGCTAAAGCAAGACCTGTTATTCTATCAACTGTCTGTTTATACAAGAGCAATTTTTAGTACTGTTTGTATGTTCCCCAATATGTTTGGCCTTATCCAGATTTCCTGCATTAACAGGTTGAGAGGTAAGTGCAAATAAATTGCTTTATAGAATTAGGCATATCCAAACCTCTGTCCCCGATTTTGGCTCAAAATGTTGGTCTCCCTCTAATAATCCCTGCACAGTCTCAGCCTGAGACATCATATGGAACTCCCTTGTAACCCCTTCCCACTCTGGGATGGGTGCACCCTCATCTCTCCCATCTGCTTCATCAAACACTCGAACTGCTAATTAAACCCAGGTCACTTAGGCTATAATCAGTGCATTATCACCCTATACCACCAGAGCAGCTGCTTTGAGATTCTCTTTTGATGCAGTGGCCATAATGAGAAGAGTGCATTCTTAGAAGGGGAGAAGATACCTTGAAAAAAGGCAGGTCCATGATGGAAAGAGAGCATTCTTATAAGGGGAGACGATACCTTGACAAAAGGCAGGGCCATGATGGAAAGAGAGCATTCTTATAAGGGGAGAAGATACCTTGACAAGAGGCAGGGCCATGATAGAAAGAATGCATTCTTGTAAGGAGAGAAGATACTGCGACAAAAGGCAGATTTTCTTTCAGGAAGAAAGAAACTTGAAATATTTTATTGGACCAGAAGAGGAGAGTATTTGCTTTTGCATTAGTGTTTTGAAGATGCTTTTAGAGCTTAAAATTGGGGGATCTCACCAGAAAATGAAGTATTTGTAATGCTGAGCAATATCTATTGCTCTATGATTTGAGTGGGTAATTATCCAGTAACTAGGTACATAAGCCAGCTTGTGTTTTCCTCAAAAGTGCATTGGTTTGTTTTTCTTTGAATTTCATATTAGTCTGTGGTTAAGAAGCCAGTCAGATCTGTAACTCTGCATTGAGCTATTTTTTATCATTGAATGAAGGGGGATGGAACTATATACAACCAAATCACCTGAATAGAGCATTATTGGCATATATGGAAAGTCTGTGGGAAGTTGATAAAATAGTGAGAACATTAAAGTACAAAGAACTGAGGCTTGTATTTATATAGGGAGCGGTGAAAGAAGCTGCACTTCAAATAGCCTTTTGAAAAAAAACAAATGATTCAAACCATGTCAGCGCTGTAGGGTCATATGATTTTATAAAGACGTGTGTGTGTGTGTATATATATATATATATATATATATATATATATATATATATATATATATGTTTCTATACATATCTTTTCATTGTCTTCTTCAGTTAAATTTTCATTAGACAATTATACAGTTCTTTAATAAGTATATAGAGTTGTGAGAGAAACTTACCATATGATAATAGCTGATCAAGCAATATATAAAATTATGTTTTTTCTATTAAAAAGTTGTGCTTCTACTTCTCAATTTGGATTGGAAGCAAAATACTTTAGTTAGTCCAGGTTAATTATATGTTGCTATCAGAAAATGTCCTTTGGTTTCTCAGCAGTAATGTTTTACCATAATTATCACTAATAGGACTGGAAAGCACTTAAACTAAATGTTTACTCTTTGCCTTACTTTGTTTACCTCATGCATCATTCAAGGTCAATTTTCTTTCATTAGTAGATTCATAAATTGTAAAGATGAACATTCATCTGATCTTGCCGACATGAAAAGAAAAAAAAAGCAAAAAAAAAATTGCATTTGTTTATTCATCAATAGTGATGTAGTGATAGATGTTACCCTAGGATCTGCCAAGTGTCACCTGCAGGAATTTACTGTTGCTTTTTCAGTCAACCACTTTCTACCTACAACAGCTCAACTTTGAGTTCAGAAAATGAGCAAGCAACTAAAATATAGTGTGCCAAATTCATATTCTATATACCTTACATTATAAGGCAGTGCTTTTGTGATCTTTGCACTGAAGGAATATCAAATGAATACACAAATATACTGGTCGCGCCATTTGCCATTATTTCATATAAATAGAATTTTACATTTTAATAATATAATGTTTCCTTCCATGCGTATTTATTATAAACTCATTTTCTCTTCATTCTCTTTCATGTATAAACACAGAACTAAAAACAGCTACAACTTGGCTACCAATTATGAAAATGATCACTATTTTTATATTAACATATTTAGCAAACATTGCAACATGCAGTCTTTTAAAACATCATGATGGGCAGCACAGCTGTCATTGATACTTGACTTCTATTTGATGTAGTGGATGAAATGTTGACAATATGCTTGATTACATACATGGTCAGAAATAATCACATAATACACGAATGCTGTGATTACATGCTGAAAATCAGGTATAAGAACATCATTAATGAGTTTCAGAAGTGATTGCGTATTCACAGAAACTAAGAAAGGACAACAAAAGTGAGACTCACTAGACCAAATGCCACAAAACAGCTGAGGTTAGAAGCTTCCTTAATTGGTAAGAACCATAAGCTCAAATTTAGACACCAGGAAGGAATAAAATTGATATTGTGTTTTTTTAAACTGTATTATCCAGAATCATTCAGCATTATTGTTATATTACATAAGTAATGGTTAAACTGTGTTACTGAAAGGTTTATGTGCTAGCACTGATACACGTATTCAGTCCAAATCTGTATCATTATTCTTCTCCTTCTACTTCTTCTTCTTTCAGCTTTTCCCAGTTAGAGGTCGCCACAGCAGATTATCTGTCCGCTCAAGAATGGCAGTGGAGTTTTACAGTGTCTCGTTGCCAGCCCGGCGCCCAACCTTCCACAGAAAGCACACTCACACCTAGGGCCAATTTACAGTGTCCAATCCACCTACTGCATGTCTTTCACTACTCTTCTTCTAAACTGGTAAAAATGAATGGTTTTATGTACTTTCAATATGTATTTCGGAACACAGAGAGTGTCTCTCACTTGCTAATCAGGAAAACACTGTCTGAAATATTACATTTGTTTGAAATCTGTTCTCTTCCATGAACTTGTAGCATTCACGAGATCTGTAATTTTAATCTACTTGACATTTTTGGAAAGAAATACAACTTCAGTTATATTCTGCTGAAATAATCTTTTGGCATATTTCCTGTTGCAAACTCATCCATGTAGTACAAAAAATTCTAGTTTGTGATTATAACTTTGCTTTGTTATGTTTTCTTAAAATGAATTTCAAATTCATAACTTGACCATCATTCCCGAAGTGAATTTTTAACAAATTTGTTGAAGACATAACACAGATGATTACGAATGGGTCTCCAATCATAATTATACTTTTATGGTTTCTTGAAGTTGAGTCTAGAAATACAATTTGAGGACAAGGCTCCAGAAGTGAGTTTGATGAATCTGTTTCATGGAACACAGAAATGGTTGTGGAAAATGTAGCTGCTCAAATGTAAGACAAAAATGTGGTAGCCTTATTGGCAGCTTTTATGTCTATTTGTTGAGTATATTTGCACTTTGCTTTAAACTAATACATATGTAGTTGCACAGGATATACTACAAGTTTTAAAGAGGATAGTCAGTTTCCAGAGCAGTTCTGAGTTGGTTGCCAAATCTGAGATGTTCTTAGCTGTTGCACCAAGGTTCATATGATAAGTACCTTACCATAACAAGCATATTATAGGTAGACTGTTAAGCATGAAACTCACTAGGTTATTTTCATCCAATTTTTCGAGAATAATTACAGGAGTCTATATATTACAATGTGGTTATGACAAGCAAATCAATGATAATCATCTATATTTTTGTAAAAAAAAAATCAAGCGGCTTGGATAAAACTGCCATGTCTCATACAAAGTTTTAAATGGCTATTAATATATTTTTGACAGAAAGAGTCTAGATTTAAGTGTTACCAAGATGTTATAAATTGTTTACAAAAACTAAAACATTTTATATATTTATTGCAACTTATTAAACACAAAACACAATTTAGTATTTGGAATATAACATGAGATTCTATTATAAAAATAAATCCGTGCTGAGTAAATTTATAAATGAGACATTTTGTTGTATTTCTTATACATATTTTTTAAAAGGATGAACATGAATTCATTATCATTATTTTTGTGCTTATTTTCAGAGTGCAGCCTTTCAGAGCTTCTTTGGTGGCATAAAGTTAGATGCTATTGAGAGATGGGTCAGAAATATGCTGATGATGTTTTGCTAAGGTACTGTATTCATTTGGCCCATTTTAATAAGTGGCTGGGAAGCTATCCATCAGTATTTTAGCTGTAAGAGACATCACTGGCTTGGATATGTTCACATTATATAGCAATGGAATTTCTTCATATTGTTGTAAATATATAATCATCTTAAATACATAGTTTTAAGGATAATTGAAAGCAATAATTTTGGAGTGAGGTTGACTTATCTGAGGATGTAATTAGTAAAAGATCAATGATGTTACCATTATAACCAAAAATCTCCGATCCTGAGATACGTGACTTGAGACATAAGACATGCCTTTTAAAATGGTATATAAACATTCAACATAGTTGTGCATCCTCATATAATAAATGTTTGTGGCTATTACTATATAACCAAAATAGATTATAAGCTTTGTTCAAAAACATCAAATATTAAAAGTACAAAAAGAAGATTTAAATATAATATGTCAACAAATACTCAGTTTTGAAACAGGTATTGCAGCAGAAATGAAAAAAAAAAAAAATATATATATATATATATGTATGTATTGTATTACTCCTAGTGGCTAACACAGGTTACCAACAAGATTAATATATCTAACATGAACAAATAAAATAGAAGAAATAAGAAATTCCGATAGCAGTAAATTTGTGATGGAGGCTGAAGACATGTTAAAGGAATTTAAATATAATGATATACATAAATAAAATAGAAAGGAAAAAGATAATAATTAAAAATAGTTTATTAAAATAAAAACAAGCAAGAATATCCATAGCCCAAATCCATCTATTGTCCACTCTAATGTATGCGGCACTAATCCTTACTCATATCAGAAAACATGATCTTGTTAGACTTGTGACATGTTACAACAAAATTGCCAATTTCACTAATAACTGCTCCTTCAGAACTCATCACTGTCAGGCTGTAAAGAAACTACAATGGCTAGAATTTCCTCAACTACTCAATTACCATCAACTAATCATTGCCTACAGTATTGTGAGACACCCTGATAGAACCCCAGCACTAAGTCACCTACTCGTGCCCTACAAATCAAATTGTCCCCTTTGCTCCACTGACAAATCATTCCTTTGTATCTCTAAGGCTAATGACACTGCAGGTAAAGCACTATTCTCCCATAACATAGCTAAATCCTGGAATAACATTCCCCCTGCTTTATCTTCTGCCTCCCTTATTACACTGTTCAAAAACTCACTTAAATTACACTTAATGAATTCCTGGCTATGTCCATGCATTACCTAACCTTCACTGTTTCTACCACCCCAGATAGCTTCATATCCAATTATACATACTGTAATTTTTCTACAGTATCAGGAATTTTATTGTCTGCTCAAGTTTTGAATAGTTATACTAGCTCATGCTAAACCTACTCTAAATAATTTCTAAGTAGTCTCTGTCTATCTCTGTAGTCAGTTATAATGCGTATCTAGTGTCAATTTTTGTATCGAAAGTTGTATTTTTTTTTATCTAGTGTTAAATTTTGTTTTTTGTATCACAAGTTGTATTTTTATCTATTGTTAATTTTTTGCTTCTCTACAGATGATTATATTATTATCATATTGTTCAACTATTTGTTTTTCTGTACTGAATGTGGAGCTTTTCTCCCTGGGCCTCCACTGTAAATGGACATGTGTCCAGTCGGACTATCCCGGTAAACAAATGTAAAATAAATAAATAAAAATAATGTAAGCGTTAAACTTAATTACCACCACACTGAAATTCTCTTAAAGATAACAGGAACTACAGAAGTAACTAATCAGATAAGAAAGCTGGAAGACAACAAAGCAAGAGGCAATGATAGTACAATTCCAGACACGTATATTGTATTACCACAAAATACAACTGCAGAATGTAAAGAGCTATCAAATTCCTGCCACACAGACCATTGCGAGACAACATATTTCTTTTGGTTCATTCATGGAGAAAATACAGTCTCTCTTGGTGGGGAAGGATATATGTGCTTCAAACATTGTTTTGCCCCAAGCATTGTTATACTTAAGGCACCTCTCTGTTCCAGTTTCATGCATGTGGTTAAGTGGTAAATGACCCAGTTTGTATGGGTGGGTAAGAAGCACAGTATTCCATGCATTTTCCCTTTTCCTTCCATGGAAATATGGAGGGGCTAGACTGCCAGATGCATACAGAATGGTTGAGGCAGAGGCATCTACTGCATACCTAAACACATCAACTCATCATCTCCCTCTATGGTCCAAAATAAAGGCAAGATAATTTCATAGTCCACCTCATAGGACCTCACTATGCTGTTGGAGTCTACCATTCCATTTGTAGGGCTGGTAGACATTAAACATAGCACATACAGTATTTAGGAATCTGTATCCCTTCCATCCCATGGTGGACATTCACCATCTAAAGACACCTATTTGGAGGAGCCTCTTTTAGAAAGTGGATGGTAAGATTATACTGTGGCAGTTTTGGAAGATGAATAACCTACATAAAATAGACCAGCATATAGGTCTCTCTCAATGAGTACCTTTGTTTCGAATATTTTGATAATATTAGAAATAGGTGTAACTATGCCATGCTTTCTTTCATTCTTCTTTCCGGGTATGCCTTAAGTGGTAATACTGCACTATTAGACACATGCTGGAGTTGTAACTGTGATATGTAGTTAATGTCAGACAGATATAATCCTCAGACATTTATCTGCTCTTCTCCAAGCAAAACCTAAGCAGCAATAGATCAATTCTGCTGAGCCATATTTATAGATTACAGTGCACTACAATAGGATCCTACCCCGAGAAACAGTTTCTTTAATTGTGGGTGCTTGCAAAAACCCTTAGGCTGTTGACACAGCAGTTAAAACTGTTATATAGGGATAACTGGACCCTGATCAAATAGTAGAAATAGGCTAATGCAGGTTGGGTACATTTGTGTCATGAGGTAACATCAGCTGTGGCTCACAAGTTTTGTGAGTATATGTCTGTCCAGACATTTTGGAATTTTACTGCAGAAATAATTTCTTATTTTCTTCAAAACACTTTTAAAGTCATAACTGCCATTTCAATATGGTGAGAGTTCCTCACCAGCTTAAGACTGACTTGTTCTGAGGAGCTCTGGCTTCTACATCTATCTGTAATAACAAAATTATACATAGCCGCCAAATGGAAATCACTGAGCCGATTACTTAAAAATGGTTTGAAATGTTTTGTCAAATGATATGCCAAACTTATAAGTGATGTAACCTGCCCCCAAAGGACCTATGAGTCTTTAGATGGCATATGGAGCCACTACAGCGATGGTGTTTGCAGACTATAGGAAAAAAGGATGCCAACATTTATTTTTGAAGAGCCTCTCCTGTCTGATCTATAATAGTAATATGAGAAGTAGTGGGAGCATTAAAACTGTATTAAGATAATCCCTTTCGTCTTCCTCCCCCTTTTCAGATTTGACCACTCCCTTGCTTTCTCTTCATATTTTCTCCTCCTCATGTGTGCATATTATATTCGGAATATATTATTGAATAATACGTTTAATTAATGCTTGGGAGGCTTTTTTCATTGTTATTAATCATAATTTAATGTAGCCGTAATGGGTTTGATTCCAAAAGACTTGCTCTCAGTGTGAGTGACCACTTACACTGAAAGCAGCTCTTTTGGAATTTGACCCAATATCATGTTAGATTATATATCATATTAGTTGTAGCTGCTAATTTGTAAGCATTATTGCTCCCTATTTTGGAATAAAAAAGTAAAAAAAAAATCCTTTCACATAATTCTCTGCATAAGAATATATCTTTTCTTGTTGTGGACATTGAACAAAAACGTCTAAATACAGCAATGCAGGAGAGTTCAAAACATGTTTAGTGACTTTAGTGCAGCAAAAAGAAAAAAAAGGTAATGGTGTAGCTTTGCTGCATACATCTTTGAAGTGAAAAAGCTGGGGATGGTTAGCAATGTGCGTTCCATGGAGAATTCTGCTTTAATAACATGATTTGGAGATTGTTAAAATGTGGTCTAAGGATATGTAAGAAGCCATACTAATGATAGTCATTGAGTAAAGCAAATTCTGGAGAGGTTAAGCTGCTCTGTTAACAATGATTACTTTTTTGTAGTGGAAATGCGAATATCACAGAGGATAGAGAGCAAGCCTGCATCTAATACAGGACATGTGTATCTTGAGATGCCAGTTACTGAAGACTCATTAAGCACACCATGTCTTTTTATTTTACTAGTATTACTGGATACTAAGGACGTCAGCTTTTTAACTCTAGAAACAGCCCTCAAACAACATGTGTAGGACTTCACAAAGTGGAAAACCTTTTCAAAGAATAACTCAGATTGTGAAGGTGATATGCAGTCCTCTTCACATTTTGGATAATAAGCTAAAGAGAAGGAAAAGTCAGACACTTTTTAGGACTTCCGGAATGGGAGAAAGCAGCAGAGTTCTTACAGTTCATTTCTAAAGAAATCATGATGTTTCTTCATTTGTCCTTGCCAAAAATAAACCAGAGTTCATATGGAATCAGCCATAACCAAACAGCATAAGTCCAGTTATCTCATTTTTTGATTTTTGGACTTTAAAATACACAAGGTCATTCAAAAATGTACCAGCGAGTGGGAGTTAGCTATGATGATACATGGTACTCCTCTGAAAGTCATGCTAGACTGTATTGATATTGTATTCCTTAATCACAATGGCTGCTATCTGTATTATTTAGGTCAGAACTTGATATTCCTTTGGACTACATGCATGTCTTTTATATTAGTCAAATGCATTTTAATTATATTTAGCTATGTGGATATATGTTCTCATTATAATGAAATAACCTCAATCTTGAGGTAGAAATCCACATGATTTTGTGTGGAATCTAAGAAGCATGTTGTTGTTTCAAATGTCCAACTGACATACATGTTTAATGCTACTTATCAGGCATAAAATACTTGTGATTGCTAAATCACACACACACACATATATATATATATATATATATATATATATATATATATGTGTGTGTGTGTGTGTGTGTGTGTGTGTATATATATATATATATATATATATATATATATATATATATATATATATATATATATATATATATATATATATTTATATATATACGTATCTCTCTCTATGTGAAGGGAGTATGCTGAATGCTTTCCCTAATGCTTATATTTTGTGTTTCTATCTTCAGTCATTGTTGATGTGCCTCCTTTTCATTTTACAGAGCGTTTACCAGCAGTTTGAATGCACTGCCCAAACATATGATTGTTTCACTGTTAATTTAATGACATGAATCTTGTAACCTAAACTATTTCATTCTCTCTGACTGCTAGAGATATAGCACTATCTGTGTGAACTTGGGTAAGTAAATCAGACAGTATTTGGACTACATGTGTGTGTAGAGGCTTATGTAACAGTTGCTGCACAAGGCAGCCATTGCACCCTTAGACATAGTATTTTTGATACAGTAATTGTAATTGACATCTTTACAGCCAGATAGCAGCTGTGGGAAACAATACAGTAGTTCTTAGTGGGAACTTTAATACCCTTAGTGATAATGACACATCCTAAAAGAGTATGAAACTTTTTTTGTGTAATGTATATTGAATTTATACTAAAGAGTTAGAAATTATGTGCCTTTAAGAAGGCATCACGGTGACTTCCACCAAGATAGTGTTTTTCTTTACATTAAGGTTGTTACCTGCAGTAGTAGATTTAGATATGCAGTTAAACTCTTTCTCAGATCACAGCTCTTTTCTGTTACAGATGACAGAATTATGAAGTGTGGATTTGCATCCATTGTCTCTGAAAGAAAATTCACAATCATCAAATGAGCTGAGCTAAAACAGGGCTGCAGGTTAGGTAAACACTCTAATAGACATTCTATGGGAACATTATCTGAGGTGTTCAAAATGGAAATTAGATGGTATTGCATATCTGAGAATAAAATAGCAAGTGATATTTACATTATGTAACTGGAAGGAAAATTGGTAAGAAAAGAAGAAAGTTATATGTGGGGTTGTGATACTCTTGTTAACTTTGTCATACTGAACCCAAGCAGGAAAACAGTTACTATGATCTATTCACCTTAATAGAGTCACACTAAGTGCAAATGTAGTAAACTTCTCCGTTGGGGTAATGGGATTTCCTACTGGAAATGAACATCTGTCAACTTTTCTTTTTCCTTTAGCTCAGGACACACTATAAATATCTAATCTCCTCACTATTTCTTCTAATGACCAAAATAGTTGGTGCCTATTTGCAGAAAGACTGTAAGGATCTAGCTATTTTTTATACCTCTACACCCCTTGCTTACCTCTTCCTGGTTTGTAGATTATTGTATTGTTTGGACCTTTGAACCACATAACTATACACAGCTTCCTAAAGGTTTTTCTAAACTATCACATCTTAGTCTGACTTATCTTGACTCTAATGCTTTAGAGCTCATGATCATCCATTGATTCATTTTTCTGAGAAGACATCTTCCAAAGACAGGACATCCCCCTAAGATACAGAAATTGCAGAAGCTCATAATGGATTTTTAATAGAATGATCAGCTATCATGGTTTCAAACAGGGAGTTACTCAGTACAACCAATCTCGAACCAGGAACCAAACCACAACACGACCAATAAGGAAATCCACGGAGTCTGAAGCTCAACCACCACAGTACTTTATTGCACAAGTTCACCAACTGGAAATACAAAAATGAGAAAACTGGTTCTCCACAACTGACCTAGGTTTCGTCAAATGACTTCTTCAGAGTGTGTTGAACCAGTATATAACCACAATCAATAATGACTCACTAATTACAACAATTATCACTTCAAATAAATTGACAATTAATGTATTATTAAAAATATCATGGTTAAAAAAATACTTTGTTAAAAACACATGAGTGTCACAAAAAACTACCCCACCTAAAATAGTAACTAACTTGTTTTATGTATAATCAAATAACTTATTATAATTAACTATGTATATACATAACATATCAAATACATAAATACATTAATAAAATATATTTGTTAAAATTAAAATGTGTTTGTAATATAGTTATGGTACTAATAATATACAAATATTAAAAAATATTTAATTTGATAATATACCATATAGTGTATTGATTAATTTTATGTATATTATCCTAATAGATGTGTTTATCCCAAAATATGCCTTAATCTCAACAATGGCTTGATTGACACAAACTCATTTAACCCTGGATGTGAGTGTGCATTTAGTTTAAATTGCCATTTAATTTTACAAACATCTAAGTGAAATTCAGTGACTCTACCTTGTGGGTCTTTTTCTAGTTGTTGTATGATACAAAACTTAAAATGATGATCATTATACGTTATAATATGCCTTGTCAAGGCATTTGAATGTTTTTTATGTTGGATATCCAATATGTGTTCCTTTATTCTTTCTATAAAAGCCCTACATGTCTTTCCAACATAAAAGGCAGTGCATGGCTGACATACGGCAATATATACCACATTGACCGAATAACAATCAAAGTGTCCCATAATGTTGATAGGTATGTTGTTAATAACCAATTTCTTGCCCGTCATCATAATATGCCTACACGTCAAGCATCTTCCACATTTAAAATTTCCTTTAGTCTTATTATTGTTGGAACCATTGTTTAATGTACATGTTTCAAACATCTTTTTAAATGTTATATCTCTACGAAAAATGAATTTAATTTGACGAGCAGCAAATTCCTGAAAATCCTTTAATCTACAAAAGGATTCCCAATTCTTCTCTATAATACTTCTAACAAATTCGGCGTCTGCATTGTAGGTCAAAACAAACAAAAAATTCCCTTTTGATATAAAATCATCACTGTTTTGTTCCATTGTGCCACTAAAAAGTTCCACATTATTTTTAAGAATAGGTAGAATAATGCCCTTATCTCTTTTAAAGAGTATTTCATTCATGATTTCATCACATAAAATTCTGGGGTAACCCCTATTAAAAAATAATTGTGCTATAAATTCCAATTCATTTACAAAATCAGACGTTTTGCTCACCATGCGGGCCGCCCTCACCATTTGTCCCTTGACAATAGCTCTTTTTTGGTGCTTGGGGTGCCAACTATCGTAATGAAGATATGAATTGGAAAATGTGGATTTTCTATATATGTTTGAAACCAGGCATCCCTTTTCTTGAACAAATGCTAAACTCACATCCAAATATGTTACTTTATCTTTTTGTATATTATGAGTAAATTTTAAGAACCAAGCAGTTTGATTAATATAATCCATAAAGGCCTCTAATGCTAACTTTTCCCCTTGCCAAATTATAAAAATATCGTCCAAAAACCGTGTATAAAATTTAATAAATGGATGATATTCACTGTTGAAAACATAATTGTTCTCCCAAAAGGCCATTACGTAATTGGCATAAGTGAGGGCACAAGCGGCCCCCATAGCAACACCTGTATTTTGTTTGAAATAACGTTCTTCAAAAATCAAAAAGTTATTATGTAAGACCAATTCCATTAACATCGCCCAAGTATTAATATCATCCTGATTGAACTTCCCTGTTGTGTACAATTGTTCTCCCAACCATGTTAAACCAACATCATGGGGAATAGATGTAAATAAATTAACTACATCAATCGTCACAAAGTAACAATTCTCTTGGAAATCAACTTTCTTTACTTTCTCCAAAAAGTGCCAAGTCTTTCGTAATATAAGAAAAGCTTTTCAATCCTGGCTTCATTTTGTTGTCCACATATTTACTTATAAAAGCCACCTTACTTCTTTTTCCATCAATTATTGGTCTAAACTGAACGTTATCAAGGCCTTTATGGATTTTAGGTATCCCAAATATTCCACTGCCCAAAGGAAAATTGTTATTCATATAATCAAAGTCAGTTTCACTAATATTACCCTGAAATAACATGTCTTCTAACATCAAATCTATCTTTTGATAAGCCATATTAATTTCATGTTTACTGACCTCAATATAATTATCTTCATTAAGCATATTAAACATTTCGGACACATAATCACATTTATTCACTATAACCACTCCGTTTCCCTTATCGGGCTTCTTGATACGAATTGTTTTGATATTACATAGAAATTCTATATTCTTAATGTCTTCTTGTGTCATATTGCAAAAATGACTATACTGTTTGTTTAGAAAAAAATCCCTAATGTCAAATTCACACATATTTTCAAATAATTCAGTGATTTTAATATAAGGAGGATTAAATATACTAGGACTTTGCAATTGAATAGTATCATTTCTGTTGTCACTAAAACCAAAATAAGCCGCCAGGTTTAGCTTATGAACAAAAAGTTTGAGGTCAAACATAATGTCTACTATGTTAGCATTTCTACAGGGTACAAAATTAAAACCCTTAGATAATGTTTCGACATGTTCTGTATCAAGAACCAAACCAGAATAATTATATAGTTTGTAATCATTAGCTTTGTTGCTGATAATCTTAGGTTTACTAATAGGACCCAACTCAAATGTACGAATATTAGAACAAGACAATAATGAATTATTCACACTCACATTATAACTGTCGGTTGTCATTGGGTCAAAAAATGTCAATTCATTTGGTCTCATACAGGAGTCTGTATCGGTAACATTATTTAAATGAGAACCACATCCACTTAATATGTTACAACCATTAATGAATATATTATGTGTATCCAAATCTATAACATTACCCTCATTACTGTTATTCAAATCCATAATACTGTGTGTTGTAATATTTAACAAAATGTCAGTGTCATGTATATTAGATGTATAACAAGCTACATCGGTCCCAAAATCGTTTTGGGGAGGAAAGTGTTCATTGAAACTTGAACTTGCATTGTTACTATAATCACATACATTAATGCTGTCTTGACCTTCCAACCACCTTAAAAATTCACTCATACTCTCATCCATAATATTAACATTAGCAGTGACTGGCACCAATGTATGTTCGTTGGTAGTATTATCAAAAATATTACTTGATATTGAAACAATTTCCTCATGTGTAAAAAACGTTACATTTAAGTCCACTGAACGTTCAAAATAATTGTCATCATTTGTAACAGAAATAGAAGTGTCATTTATCTGTCGCTGTCTACTGACCATAATTTCAACATTAGTATCCGCACTATAAGTCGCTTTGTCTTGAATATTACACGTACAACAGCTGACAGTATATTGCGGGTGTAAGACTTCTCTAATGTTTAAACAAATAAAACAGTCAAGGTCAGTGCAGGCAGCGCTGTGTAAGCTGTAAACCTTTTTGTTTACCTTCACTTTGCTCTTGGCCAATTCCGGTCTTGATTTAAGGATTGAAATTTGGTTTTGGCTCTCGCTCCCAAACGAAAAACCTCACTGTCGTCTCGTGCTGGACCCTGCTGCCTTATTCTTTCGGACCGACGAAGTTCGTCATTTAGGGGGTCCACGCCTTGAACATCAGGAGAATTTATGGTGTTCTCATTATATGTCACTTCCTCTTCAGTATTGTGGCTACGTTCATTGGTTGTTACAACGTTGCCAACATTATTTTCAGTGTTAATCTCAAAATTCGTTCTACGTTTCTCATTAAAGGGATACACATGACCTTTTTCATACATATGAACATCTCGTTGCAACTTAACTAATTTTTTTTTGAAAAATTGTATCACAACAGTTGTCCACATCTTGGATGATATTAACATAATTGGTGTAATACTGTTCAAATATGAGATCCTGTGTAATATGAGAATTAATAGAGTCCAGTTCATTTAATAAAGTATCAATCTTAACATTGTTGTATTTAACCATCAGTTCCATAATACAAACACCAGTTTTGTCAAAAAGTTGGTGTAGTTCTTTAAGCATATCTTGGTTGTTTTCCGACCCATTCGGGTACCTCCATAAATGCAATTCTTTTGGGACTAAGCCCAACTTTATATTCCGATCCAAATAACTGTTTTCTAACTGAGTTTTTTTTAATTTGAATAATTTTTTCTCAAATTCTTTCAATGAATCAACCATAGATTTATTTGTTATTCCTCACTTGGAGGTAAGTTTAGGGCTACCATTCTGTTGAAAATTATAATTATTGGTAGCCCAACGTTCTCTGTAATTAGTAAAGGAAGTCTTACTTACTGTAGATTTCGCATTGCATTCATTATTTGGTCTCCCATGTGTGTTAACCAAGGGAGCCTCTTTATTAGAGCTGTTTGAATTGTTTTCAACTGGGGTAGCTTGAGTAAGAGGCAAACCCAGGCTATTGTCCATAGAGGAAACTGGAACAAGAGCAATATTCTCAGTCAAGGTTTTAATCTGCACCGAGTGCTCACGAAGTTGCTCACGAATCTGATGCAAAAGTACCTTGATGTTATCAGGGGAGCTATCTTCCTCCATGGTTTAGACAAACAATCTCGAACCAGGAACCAAACCACAACACGACCAATAAGAAAATCCACGGAGTCTGAAGCTCAACCACCACAGTACTTTATTGCACAAGTTCACCAACTGGAAATACAAAAATGAGAAAACTGGTTCTCCACAACTGACCTAGGTTTCGTCAAATGACTTCTTCAGAGTGTGTTGAACCAGTATATAACCACAATCAATAATGACTCACTAATTACAACATGTATCACTTCAAATAAATTGACAATTAATGTATTATTAAAAATATCATGGTTAAAAAAATACTTTGTTAAAAACACACGAGTATCACAAAAAACTACCCCACCTAAAATAGTAACTAACTTGTTTTATGTATAATCAAATAACTTATTATAATTAACTATGTATATACATAACATATCAAATACATAAATACATTAATAAAATATATTTGTTAAAATTAAAATGTGTTTGTAATATAGTTATGGTACTAATAATATACAAATATTAAAAAAAAATTTAATTTGATAATATACCATATAGTGTATTGATTAATTTTATGTATATTATCCTAATCATTATCCTAGGATACTATCCTATCATTTTTGTATTTCCAGTTGGTGAACTTGTGCAATAAAGTACTGTGGTGGTTGAGCTTCAGACTCCGTGGATTTCCTTACTCAGTACAACTAAGCTGGGGGGGGGGGGTGATGCCACATATCTAAAACTTTATTTTCCTGCAGTCTGTATACATGCTGGATGATTCTTGGAAGAACATAACCTAGTCCAATATATATGTTTCAGGAACTGCCACTGATGCATAGACAAAAGGCTATCATTCCACAGTCAACTATGCTGTCTTATCAATAGCTGCAAAAAGTGTGTATAAGTCAAATTGCTGACCTTGTTACAAGTATCCTCCGAAAATTCAGTTTTTACAAAAATTTGATTGTGTAACTAACGCGGCTCTTTTAAGAACTAGTGTTTAAATTATCTGTTAAAAATTTCCCCCAAACATTTAGAATTCCCTGTACCTGTATTAGTGTTTTATGATTTCAAGATAAAATGTTTCGAGGAGATAGCTGTGGCAACTCCAAGTATATAAATAGGTTACAATTTTTTAGGCAAGCCCCTCCAAAACAGATTCTTTTGTTGTACAACGTTGACATAGTACTCTTTGAATACAGTTAATAGTATTTATTTATTGACATTTTATTACCACGAAAGTCTGACTGGGTAGAAGCCCATTTTCAGCAGAGGCTCGGGGAGAAAAGCTCCACATTATTACAAAACATTTTAAGAACAATAATTTTACAATCTTCAAAAATAAAAAATCTGCAGTTTTATATAATTATAACAAATTAGAAATAATATAAAACATTGGTGACATATTAATAGAAATTATATGACAATCATTTAATATTTAGAGACATTCTAGACAGTTTCTAGAAAAATTAAAGTTTAGCTAGTTTAATGCAAATAGGAATTGCAATATGAAATGAGGGAAAAACAGGCTTATGGTATATTTAAACAGAAAGCTGGGGAGATAATTTGATAGCAGTAAGTGATGAATGCAGAGTACAAAAGTATAAGGAATGAAAAGATACCTGTTCACATTTAGGGATTATTTTATCCTGGTTTTGACCAAAAACAGATTAAGATTTTAGCTAGGAAGTCTTTCAGAGTGGTTTTGAAAGATGGGAGGGAGGGTATAGACCTGATGGATAGAAATGAGGAGTTCCAGGCCTTAGCAACCTTGTACAAGTACAGACAATGCCCGGCAGATTTGCTAGGCTTGTAGGCAGACAGGAATTTTTGGTCAGTGGATCACAAAGACCAACTTGGAACTTAGTTGTATAGGATGCTTTCTACTGCTGGACAGGTAGATGGATGCTGGATAATTTTATATGTGGTAAGAAGGTGTGTATATGTTAGTTGATGTGGCAGATCTAAACAAAGCAGGCTTTTCAGTGCTATACAGTGGTAGGTTCTGAATGAGGTATGTGTTGCAAATTTAGCAACTTTGTTATATCATTGTTCAAGTTTTAATTTTTGTGAAGCCTGGAGTTTAGTAAGGATGGGAGCACCATAAAGAAAAGTGGGGAGAAGATAGGTAGTGGCAAGTGTAGTTTTGGTTGCATCAGTGAGAGAAAGTATGGCTCTGTAAAGCATCTCTAGCTTTTGATGAGTATGCAGGTTGAATGTAAGATTACCATCCACTATCACCCCTAATAATCTGCTATGAGAAGTGACTTAAATGGTTGTATTATCAAGAGAAAGGACTTTAAAATTTGCTTTTTTATGAGAAAGGGATTTGGGGGGAAAAGCAGTAGTTTGGTCTTTTTTGGGTTGAAAATGAGTTGTGAGATAGGAAGCTATGTTTCAATGGCCGTTAAAGCTTCCTGAGTGCTTTGGAGGCATACCTAGTTGTCAGATGAGAAAATGAGAGTGGAATCATCTGTGTATCATATTAGAGTGGCCTGTTGTGTAGAAGTATAGAAGGTATTGCTGAAAATATTAAAGAGAAGGGGACCAAGGACAGATCCTTGCAGTACACCAGTGGTGACTGGGAGGTAAGGAGACAGTGTGGAGTGCCATTTTACTGACTGATACCTACTGGACATGTAGCTCTTGACCTACTACCCTCAAGATGCCTTTTTTCCTATAAACGAGGCTGTATGATAAATTCATATTTCACTCACTACAAATATTCACATCCTTTACCTGCTGAACAGACTACCTTGTTTGGGGACAAGCTAGTGGGTAGCTATCCCTGTGGACACTGCAGTTTTTGCATCTATATTAATAAAACTACTGAATTTACAAGTAGCAACACCTCACAGATTTTTGATATTAGATGCTTTGCCAATTGTGGCAGTGACTGGGTTATCTACCTGGAACTTGTTTTTGCTCTGCATTCTACGTAGGGCAAACATCACGACCTGTAAAACACAGAATAAGTGAATATCTTAGTGATATTAGGACCAAACATATTCACAACGCATTATATAAACACACACTAACCCATTCCACTGTCAAATTTAATTTTACAATTATAGACAAAATCCAGGGACATAGAGCTAACAAAGCAGGCTGGCATTCTATTTTAAACAGGAAAGAATCAGGATGGATTGTCATGCTTGGAGCTTTGTTTAAGCATGGGTTAAATGAACACAGCTGAATCTTTGGAATGGACCAACTGAAATGCAACAAGCTAATTAATTAATTATATAAACGTGTGTAGAGCTGATGTATTCCAATGCACTGAGGAAGGCATCTTGTTCTGCCAAAACCGGTATGCTCAGTTGTTGTTTTTTTATTTTAACAATACAATAAATGTAACCTATATACTCTTATTCTGGTGCTGGACCCTTTTTTTGCTCTCTTGACAGTTTTGGTTTGGTCCATGCACCTTGTCCTACATGCGTGATCTTTTTGGACATTCACATGTAGCTTTTGAACCACAGAAGGGTGGGCTGACAGAGACCTAGTGAGGACATTTGAAGTAGAATATTGCTGTCAGCTCATGATTGGCAGTAGAGTTTTTACAGTGTCGAGTTGCCAGCCTGGCACCCAACCTTCCACGGAAGGCACACAAATACACACACTCATGCCTAGGGCCAATTTAGAGTGTCCAATCCACCTACGGCATGTGTTTGGGATGTGGGAGGAATCCAGATCACCTGGGGGAAACTCACGCAACCACAAGGAGGACATGCAGACTCCGCACAGAAGGCACCCCAGCCGAGGATTGAACCGGAGAACCTCTTGCTGTGAGGTGACAACGCTAACCGCTGCACCACCGTGGCCACCCCTGACCTTCTTTTAAATCTATATTACTGTAATTAAATATGTTAAAACCATTATAACTATAAATGATGCCATGATTGAAAATATTCTTTACCTGTCTTCTCTCCATTGGTGCCTGTAACCCTGTCTCTATTTGTTGTAATTGTAGTGTACTAGGTCCTTTTTCCTCATTCTCTCCAATCGCCAGAGATAGGAAAAATCCAAATGGTCCATTAACTTGTATGGGGGCCGTTCATCCTGCTTCTTCCTTAACCCTGCTTGTCTTGTAAATATTAAAGCAATACCACCACCCATCCTTTTTAAATGGTCATTACAGGTGATACAAGAAGTTGCAAGACAGTAGGAGATTCAATGGTGATAAATTTTGAAAAGTGGAAGAGTATAGGTAAGGAAATAAATATTTTCTGTAAAAGAAGAGAGGAAGGTTGTTCCAGTATCTTCTCTGGAATGTAAGGAATAGAAGGGTATTTAAGGCTAAAGTATAATAATGTATTCAAAAAATTATTTGGGTAGAGAAAAAAATACAATGTGGAATTGATAAGTACTATTAGGTAATGGTTGTGATTATAAATGGAAATAGTGCAAAGCAGTATGGGAGGGAGGAAATATAGTTGGGACTGGGGCTAAACATGAAATAGAGATAGGTAGGTAGAAAAAATACACAGAAGTGTATGTATAGAAGCAGTTCATTGGGACGGTTTTGGAATAAGAGTTACCAGTGAAATGTGTATGTAGGAAGCATAATATTAGAGTAGGAGGGAGTGAGTAGGAATTGGGGGTAGAGTATGGGAGCAGGTCAATTTATAACTGAGATCAGTTTATAGCCAGAAAAAAACAATTCATAAAAAGGTGCAAGTAAAACAGGTTGTCTGTCACTTCCTGAGACTAAAAAACTGGCATATGCAATATAGTCTACTGGTCAAGCAAAAGAATACAGTGACCAACTTCATAAGCATTCCTTAGAGCGCACAGACTATTATATAGAGATCTTCAGTCATAGAGCAGGCATGTAGTTAACTGATTAAAGTTAATATGCATCATGATAAACATGCTTACATTAAACACTGACAAAATTCTCACTAAACCTGTAGGTGTTTGGTCTATAATGAGTAATGTATACTTAGCATTCATTATTGAAGTATGTCTGAGTCAGGGTCCAAAACTTTATAAAATGAGATGTCTATTGATTGTGGCAGTAAATGAAATGCCAAGCCTTTTTGGCCCTATGGAGAGTCCCCAAAAATATGTATTCATTGTTCCATCTGCTTGATTTATTTTATAATCATAGATGTTTGTGATTATTGTCTTGTAGGTTCCCAGTTTGGCCGTTGGAATTGTCATGCTGATTTACACAGCTGAGCAATTTCTTGAATCATTCAGCATATAAATGCCTTCCTGGAGGTAGTTCCAAAAAAGACAGCACATATCTAATTAGCAGATGTCTCTCCCCCATAATGCCGGATTAGCATTCACCACAGCTGCAGGGCTGCCTCTATATTGTGAAGTATGTCTTCATGTTAGAACACCATGTTAGTATGACTGATAAATAGCGAAAAGGTACTTGCAGTGTTTACACATCATGGTACTTTCATGAATCCCAGCCATTGTCTTTAATGTGAGCTAAAGTGCTGATATTTTATTAAGTGCTGACTTCTGACAGGTGATGCAGGAGCTAATGTCCTAAATTGTTATGCATTTCTCTTCCTGTCAGATGTTGATTCACCCCAATAATTTTATACACAAAGCTATTTCAGTGGTGGTGAAAATAAATTGTGTTGTTGCTTCAATTATATTTAGATTATGGAAACATATTTAGATGTTGTATTATTAAATATGTACAAGTCCATAAATAGAAACTCTCAAATATGAGCTCTAAAATCAGCATGGCAAAATTCTTTAACACTATTAGAATATTTTCCTTTTTTGCTTGTCCAGTCCTGTGCAAATCATAGGTTTCCTTTAGGGGATAAATGCCTAGATAATGTCGACTATGTCTGTGTGCCTTACTGATATTTTTCATTTTGATGCATAGTCATTATAGATTATGTTCAAACATATGCACAAATAGATCAGAGAGTCTTCAAGACTTTGCTCATAACTTAATAAATGTGTTAAGTTTTATAATGCTCTAATGGTACAATATAATATATTCTGTATGTAACCAACAGACACTTTCATTGTCAAACATAAATGTTCATGCATGTTATTATAACTGATTATATAGCTGCTGTTTTACCCAGTCTTATTGTTTCAATTAAGTAAGTTTCCCAAAATCAAATGGCAGAGGAGATGACCCAATTTACATATATTTTGATTGTTTACAAGAGATTTATTCATCTATAATAACCAAGGAACAGAATTCTGCTATTGCAAAACCTTTATCAGTATTTCAAGTTCAAACTTTCAAATGTCTTAAGAGAACTCCAAAAAGAGTGTTTCTGCATCAGTAGGAAACACAAGAAAATCTGTCATTAATCCTAAAATGTATTTCAGTAAGTTTGAGCTACTCTGCCCCTTCATGAATATCACTTGTGTCAGACTCTCCAAGCACAGAAGAAGGTTTTAGGCACAGATTTTAAATGTACATGGCTGTCACTAATTAATATAAGAATGACCCTACAGAATATTCCACTAAAAATAGCACCCAGGGTGTCAGAGAACGCAACCAAAATGTTTACTTAGGCTCAGAGCCCTGGGTAAAGAGTCACAAAAAGTAATCAATAAACTACTTCCAGGTGGGGGGAAAAATGGAGGACAATGAAAAAAGGGGAGCATAAGCTGACTGAGTTTAAAGCAGGCCCACAGGAATAACAGCTTTGCAAACTGTTCCAAAAGGTGCTGGCAGTCACTGACGATAAAGACCTCATGACAGGAACAACAACAAATGAAAAATGAGAAGTGAGTAAGCTAAAAGAAGTACTCCAGGACTTGGATGAGAATAGAGCAGCTTTCAGATCAGAGATGCAGGAGCAGTGCAGAAGGTTGACATAAATAGATGAAACAGCTACAGTGACCAAAAGGAAAACTGGATCACTTAGAAAACAGATAGAGAAGAAACATAAGAATAGAAGGAGTGTCAGAGCATGTCCTGGATACATAACAGGAAAGAATGCTGCTGAAATTTCTGGAAACAAGGCATCACTTGACCAGATTACTATAACCAATAAAAGAAGAAATCCACAGAGCAGTATTATAGGAGGGGGGGGGGGTAGAAGAGCAGGACAGCTAAAACATATATTAGATTGGGCCTTTGCTCGCACCTCTAAACTGTCCAGATTTTTGCCTCATATTTTTTATCTGTTTCTTATAAAATTGCAGTTTTCTGGCAAATTACTGGTGAATCATTGAGAACTAAAGTCAGAATAGAGTGGCAGACAATTGCATTTCATATTTTATATCCCTCAGAAAATTAATGCTAATGCAAAACCTGTTATTCTATTAACTTTCTAAGTTTGTAAGAGCAATATTTAAAAAGTGTCCCTATTTTCTACCTTTCTCACCCCATTATTTGCGGTTTTGTAAAGATTTCTTGCTCTAAGAGGTTGACAGGTATGCCTGTGCAGCTATAAACTTAAAGAAAAAATGATATCACACACCAGAACACTTAAACTGTTACCTTTAATTATATGTTTGCAAAACTGTTGGAGGGCTATCCAATTCGCTGCGTAAAATTAGAAAACAGATGGCTGACTTCTTGGGGATACTGAAAAACTAGGGAATTCCTGCATGGATTAACTACCCTGCTGTTTTCAGTATAATATGGATGCAAAAACAGACATAAGTTCCATACATAAGGCGAGCCAGAAGCATTTGTTAAGGAAATTGAGCACAGTGGAAACTGGAGCAACAGACACAAAGAAATAAATTTAAATATCCCACCAGAAATGGATTGGCAGACACTCTTGTGAAGAACCAAAGAGGGGATAGAGTTACAAGCATTATTCAGAGCATTTAACTTGGCTGCATTTGTGAGAAAAGAACCAACAGGAAGTAAACAAAAGCATACAAAGTGCTGCAAACAAGATATGTGAAGCAAACAAGATCATGGGCATAGCAGATGACAGAAATGGAGGAAAACACATAAAAACTGGATGAGAAACATGAGGGAGTACACAAAAAATGCAATAAGAAGACCAATAAGTAGGTCAAAGCAGAAATCCTGCACAAGAGGAGAGTCCAAAAGTGACTACAGCAAAATCAGGGGCAGATATACAAGAAGAAGAAGAAGATTATACCATCAAAGAGGAGACACTGCAACTGAAGCCTCTGGGAATTCATAAGCCAAGTGCTGGACCTTAGTGGGTCTGCATAGGCTGGTCTATTCAAAGAAAGAGTGAAGAAAAGCAAAGTGGAACAATAACTAGAAAAATCAGACCTGGGAGGAGGCCAAGAGCAAGGACGACATCAGGAACTGGTTAGCCTGTTCACACAGGGCAGGGAGGGAGTGAGAGATGAGAGAAGAAATAAGAGACGGTGCAAGGAAAAAATAATTCATGTACTTAGTGTCACAAAAGGAAATATTGCCAGCCCAGCTATCTGGAATTTTATAAACAATTCTGTGTCATTTGTGAATATTGATATGATTTATAGAGAACTGCATGTTACATACTGAGTTAAATGTAACCGCATCATGCCCTGCTGGCTTAGAATAGAAATGTATAGAAACTATTGTAATTGTGTAACTGTTTTAACAGTAGAAATTGGGACATAAAAGGTTAACTTGCAAAACTTTAAGAAAATAAGTTGAAATTAAATTGCTTTATGATTTTGCAATAAAAGTTATCTCTCAGTTTCAGTTCAGCAGCAGACACAATGTCTAGAGCTAAATGTGTTTGTATTGTCTTGGTTCTAGGTTTAAAATGTAAAAGTGTTTTACTGTTTTATGACTTTCAGGATCAGCAAACACCTGAGAGATATGTATTTTTCTCACAAAGATGTTAAATTCTGTTCGATTATGACAAAAGGGGGTTTAGCCTAGGAACTGAAATCAGGTGACAAAAAGTGATGTCATCCAAGCTAACTCAGCAGTACTTAAATTATTTACAAGAAAATTTAATTTAGCCTTACATTTTCACGATAACAATACTATTACTGGCCATTTGGATACATGTAGGCCTAGTATTTTTTTACCCCCATCACACCCCCTAGTACAACTGTTTGAGAATCTATGTGAAGCTGATATCAGGAACTTATTAGTGAACAAGTATAAAAAACCTGGTCAAGCTAACTTGGACTGTGATGAGAAAAAACTATTAAGTGAAATTTTAGAGCATCGTGATATAAGAATAATGAAACCTGATAAAGTGATGTCTATCTTGAGGTCTCACGAAATGAGATTAATATAGCAAATCTTAATATAGACCTGGAATTGGAACAGCTGTTATTAAATGGGCAAATTACCTTAGAAACTCATAATTATATGCTTATAAGCCATCCTAAAATACCCACAATTTTTGGCATACCAAAAATTCATAAATCCTTAGAAAACCCACCATTAAGACCAATTGTGGATGCAAAAGCCTCAAAAACTTATAGTATTGCTAAGTTCATTGACAATATGACCAAAAACATTCTAGATTCACGTAGTCTTGTGATTAGGGACTCATGGGACTTTCTTACTAAAGTTAAACAGGACATGTTTTTTGATAGTAACATATTAGTCACTATTGATGTCTGTGATCTCTTTTCAGTTATTCCACATCAAATTAGCCTTGAATGGTTTTATGATTATGTGCCAATTCAACACTTAATCATAACACCATTCTTACTTTACGAACATGTATGGAAATAATATTAGAGAATAATTTTGTGACCTTTGAAGGGCATCTTTTTAAGCAAAAACAGGGTGTTGCAATGGATGCGTGCTGTGCTCCAGTGTTTGCCAACATTGTCTTGGCCAAATGGGAGGACCTGTTTGTTACCAACTCGGAATTTAGGACTTCATGGGTATTGTATGGGCGATACCTAGATGATATAGTCCTGTTCTGGAAAGATAGTGAGGACGACCTGAAGAGGTTCTTCACCTATATTAATGGAACTACAAGTTTTCTTAAGTTTACTATGAATAGCAATGTAGAACTGATTAATTACTTAGATGTTACCATCAAGAAAGACTTTGAACACAATTGTTTTGTTTCACAACTATATAGGAAACCTACCTATTCAAATTCACTATTGCATTATACAAGCGCACACCCATTGCACCAGAAAAAAGCCCTAGTTAAGGGCCAATATGTAAGACTGGCCGGAGTGGTGTCTGACTTTGCGGATTTTCTTAGTGAATGTGAAACATTAAAAAACATGTTTTGTAAGAGGGGGTACCCTGAATCCTTTGTCATAGATATTTTTAATGAATTTAAGACTAAAAGAATGAATGGTCATTTTCTTGCACTACTAGGGCAGGTGTCCACCAATACTGCTGTGTTTGCTTGCACTGTTTTATCTTGGATGAATATTGTCTGTATTTTCCTGGATTTGGAGTTTTCTGCTTATAAAGGATTTACCACCTACCAAGCGTCGCTTTTGTTTTGCAACAGCTGCCTTTTATTTTTCATAGCAGTAATATTTAATATTAATTTAAGAAAACTCTCAGAGAGAGACTGGGCATTTTTACTTTGTCTTTGACCTAACAAAAACATCCACTCATCACCACCATCTTCACTTGCCTTGCTGTAAGTCAGTCTATGGTACAGTGATTTCTCTTAGATATAGTTAGTAATATAGTGAAGTATAGCTTAGATGTTTTCTTTATTTATTTGAGACCATGCTTCACTCTTTTAAACATTTCCTGTGATTGTGAACTCTGAACTCTATTATTTATTATTGAACATATTTAAACCTATCTTTGTGGCTGATATCTGTGAGACTTATTTAAGCTCTAAGAGTACATGCATATGTATTTGGTAACACTGTACAGGCCACTTCTAAATAGCCTTGCTCTTGGTCAAACTACCATTTGGATTAATAGTAACATTACACAGTAGGATTATACACCCTTTGTTAAGGGTCTTAAGTAGCTGATAAGTAGTGGCTGGTGGCAGCTGGAACTACCTTATAGTCTGGGCAGAAGGGGGCATAGCTAGTAAACCTATGCCAGTCTTCCCAAGGTATGTGTGTGCTTGTATATACATCAAATCTCAATGAGTGTGTGTGTGTGTGTGTGTGTGTGTGTGTGTGTGTGTGTGTGTGTGTGTGTGTGTGTGTGTGTGTGTGTGTGTGTCAGCTACTTGGGCAGGGACACAAAGCACTGGTTGGACAGAGATGGTGCTGGAGGTCTTAGCTTGGCCACTCAGCTGAGATCTCATCTCTATAGCTGTGCCAATGGGGAGTCTAATTAGAGATCTGGAGAAAGAGGGAGAAACCAGCCCTAGACTGACTGTGATCTCTGTGTGCTCTTAAGGGAAATTGCACTTTACTGTGTGTATACTTGTCATCCTCCCAAGTGTACATCCCCCACTGGTGCTAGTGGTGAGGAATTAGGCTCCTTGATTACTGGGCCAGTGCACGGTATGGTTTTATGACTTTCAGGATCTGAGAAAACATCTGAGAGAGATGTATTTTTCACACAGACATGTTAAATTCTGTTAGTTTCTGACAAAAGGGGGTCTAGACTGGGAACTGAAGTCAGGTGACAAAAAGGGATGCCATCCAATCTAACCTAGCAGTAATATTTGATATTAATTTAAGAAAACTCTCAGACAGCAAGACTGGGCATTTTATACTTTGTCTTTGACCTAACAAGAACATCCACTCATCACCACCAACTGCACTTGCCTTGCTGTAAGTAATTCTAGGGTACAGTAATTTCTCTTAGATACAGTTAGAAATATAGTGAAGTATAGCTTAGATGTTTTCTTTCTTTATTTGAGACTGTCCTGCACTGTTGTTTTAAATATTTCCTGTGATTTTGAACTCTGAAGTAACTGTGTATATTTACTGAGTATTGTCTTCTTATTTTATTTATTATTAAATATATTTAAACCTGTCTTTGTGGCTGATATTTGTGAGGCATATTTACGATCTGAGAGAGCTTGCATATGTATTTGGTGACACTGTACAGGCCACTCCTAAATAGCCTTGCTCTTGGTCAGACTACCATTTGGATTAATAGTAACATTGCACAGTAGGATTGGACACCCTTTTTTAAGGGCCTTATGTAGCTGATAACTAGTGGCTGGTGGCAGCTGAAACTACCTTATATTCTGGGCAGAAGGAGGATAGCTAGCAAACATGTGCCAGCCTTACCCAGGTGTGTGTGTGTGTGTGTGTGTGTTTGTTTCTATATAAAGCAAATCTCAAAGTGTGTGTGTATCAGCTACTTGGGCAGGGACACAAAGCACTGGTTGGATAGAGAGGGTGCTGGAGGTCATAGCTTGGCCACTCAACTGATATCTCAACTCTATAGCTGTGCCAGTGGGGAGTCTTATTGGAGATCTGGAGAAAGATGAAGAAACCAGCCTCAGACTGGCTGTGATCTCCGTGTGCTCTTAAGAGAAATTGCACTTTACTGTGTGTGTACTTGTCATCCTCCCAGTCTGTACATTCCCCACTGTTGGCAGTGATGACGATTGAGGCTCCTTGATTACTGGGCCAGTGTTGGGGCATCACACTTAGTAAACTCAATTGCATGCAGGCATTGGCTCATGACTGCATGTTAAAAGAACTGAGAGACTAAAGTTATGAAAGTGACAGGACAAAAGGGGATAAATCAGAATGAAAACAACAAATGCGATTTGTGAACACAAGGAACTAAGAAACAAAAAACAAACAAAAACCAAGGTGAGGCTCTGGACTCAAAAATTAAGCACTTTCATTCCTTTTTTATTACTTAAGAATTTCTTCAGAAAATATATATGCAAAACACATCCAATCTTTAAAAGTGAAGCAAAAAGCCACTTTACTTAAAATCACCAATAATACATGAAAATCTAGTGAGTGTTGTCCCATCATTCATGACTTTAAAGTGCCATAGTGTAAAACACTCTTAATAACAAAAACTTAAAAAGTTCTGATAAAGCTATTATAAATTTGGCATTGTTAAAAAATAAATTGATGTTAATGGATTCAGTAAGCCTGATGCATGATCTGCTTTGAATATTATCTGCCATATAGACTCACTGCATTCAAGTAATGTCTTGTAATCCCCAATATACACATCAGCTCTAACAGAATCCAAAACAGAAAAAGTATACTTTCTTAAGTCATTACAAACTACTGCGTGCTTAGATGAAGTGCTATTTAGGTCTTTTTTCTTTATAGCTAGCAAATGTTCCTCGATCCTTCCTTTGAAACATCTGATAACTTTTCCTACATAAAAACAATTACAACATTTGCAGCAAGTAGTGTACACTATATATTTAGAAGTACAATTATAACAACCTTTTGCCTATACCACCTTGTTGCAGTGTTTAACCTGAATGAAGGAATTATTGCTAATATATCTGCAATGCTTACAATGGCCAAAGTTAAAGGTGCCCCATGAACCATGTGTCAAAACAAAAGGTTTCTCTCTGTCCTTGTTCAGTTAATGATTTCAAATTGCAAAATTTCTTAAAGGTGAAAACAGGTTTATCACCCAAAATTTTGGCTAAATCAACAATACCAAGAACGATCTTCCAGTTCATAGAAATGATGCCTTTAATTATCCAGAGTTTGTTAGAAAATGGAATAGGAAAACCATTTAAATGAATGTGATTGCTGTGTATCTGAAGGTGAAATGTCAAAACACAGTGAGGAAACATGAGTGTTGCCCAGCTAGGATAGGATGTGCCTTAGATTGTCTCAACAAAAGCATTTCCTTTTCCAAAACTTCCAACCATGACTGATCATAATCACAATCCAGAAAAATGTCCTTAATCTAATCAGTTCTTGCAAAAACACAACCTCATCAGTGGTCAGCCTACTCATTCTGATCAACTGACCTTTAACAACTCCCCTTTTCATATTGCGAAGTAAGCTGTCACTATGGAGGTACTGGTTAACTAAAGTGTTCTTTCTAAAAATCCTACTATTAAAAACCCCCAAGTCATCATTGTAACTCAGGGAATTGTCCAGGAAGTTCAACTGGTCACCAAAACCCCCAATAGTAAATTTCAAAATGTCCATGCTTCCATTCATATAACACACAACATTATAAAAATCATCCAAATCTCCACTCCATAGAAAAAAACAGGTCATCTATGTATCTATGTTACAGTAGAAAGGTCTTAGATAAACTGTGTCCCTTGAGGAACTTTTGCTCCTACATAACCATAACTAAATTGGCAAACACTGGGGCAACTCTCAGTCACATAGTTACCCTAGAAATCTGCTTATATAACATCAGAAAAGCAGAAAAAGTTGTTATATAATACAAGGTCCAATAAGGAACAGACAGTGTAAACCTTATTATGATAAAAAAAAGTGTAATTGCTAAGATATTCCCTAATGTATTCAATCCCTACCTCCTTGTGAATACTTGTGTAGATGGAAGCAATGTCAAGGGAAGTAAATACAGATAGTGTTTCTTTAACTGGAAAATCATTGAGTAATTCCAAAAGGTAAACAAACCAAAATATGCGAAAAACAAACAACTAAACTAAAAAACAAATGCAAAAGAAGTAGTAGTACCACAGCAGTGTTTAATATTCACAGATAAGTGCTTTCGTCTGTGTAAAATTCAAATGGACTTCAACTTTTGCCAATGTTTTTATGTTGGCAAAACGAAGCTAAGGTTCCTTGATAGGATATATGAACATGAGTATAGTATCAAAAAAGCTAAGGAATCTAATGCTCTGGCAAGGCATGTTTTGATTCATCCCAACCATCCCTTTAATTATATGGCCATTGATGGCATTAGAACTAACCCTAGGGGTGGCCCATTGGGCCTATATTTAGAGAAAAAAGAACTTGCTTGGCAATTGAGGTTGGATGCTTGTTCATGAGCAGGTTTGAATGACATCAGTTCAATATATTATTTATTGAGATTAAAAGCCCTGCAACAATGATTTTATATATTTCTTGTTTAATGTCAAATTGCTCAATTTATGACTTTCTCATTTTCTCAGTTTTACATATTTACTTATATTTTAATCTTACATAACATATAATATATATATATATATATATATATATATATATATATATATATATATATATACATATATATATATTTTAAGTTTTTATACAAGCATTTGGTATAGTGTTTTAGTGGCTGATGATGCATATATTTACTTTTCAATACAATATTTTTCAACATGACCCTTCTTAACATAACCTGTTACTTGCATTTATCTTTAGTGTTGGTTTTAAATAAGGGTTTATGGCTTTAAGTATAGATTTTCTATTTGAATATTTTTGGAGAGAAATTATTCAATTAAGGTGATGTATTTAAGTGTAATTTTGTTGGAGTTTTTCATCTGAAGAAGTCCATTTGAATTTTACATGGAAGAAAGTACTTATCTGTGGATATTAAATGTTGTTGCGGTACCACTGGTTCTTTTGTATTTTTTTTTTTAGTTTAATTCCAAAAGGTGCCAAGAGTCTCGCAAATAATATTGTGAGCCCTGAACAACCGGATTCAAAATGTGATCCAGTAGGCTATAGATATAGAAATAGGTTCCATCTTAGAATGAGCTGTAGCCATGGTAGGTCTAAAAGGTGGCCTGCTACAGTTCTTGTGCACATTTATAGCTGTGCAATCCAACCCAATTGTGTCCTTATGTATCATGTGCATTTATTAGGAGGGAGTATGTTAGTTAGGAAGTTTCTAGAGGTTATGTGGAGGGTGTATGTTAATTTTGGGCATTACTGTCTGCCTCTGTCTGGAACAAGGGGGCCAGACCTGGGGTGAATTTCTTATTTTCCATCCATTGGTCAAGGTTACATTTAAATAGGGTTAGAGATGGACTCTGCTTCATATGGGAGCATGTTCCAGACACACATCTGTCTCACCAGCATGTCTTATGTCACAAGCAAACTTTAAATTATTGAATATAATGGTTTTGATGCTGTTCATTTTGTGGGTGTGCAAAAGGTCCATCAGAGCTACCCAAGGATGGTTTGTATGCCAGGCACAGACTTCATCTCAGTAAATTGTAGGAAAGAGTATAGGACAGGGTATTAAGGTGATCCACAGAGGACAATGTGTTTATACCTTGGATTCTCCTGGTAAGTAATCTTTGTGGGCATTCCATCTGTTACACACGTCTGGTCAGGTACATGGTGAAGGGAATATTATACTCAATGATGGGTCTGATAATGGCACTATGAGCTTCTTGGACCTGGATGCCATACCTGTACAAGTTGGGTGACATAGAATGATTTTCTTGCTACCATGGCCACATGTTGGTCAAAGGTCAGATTACTGTCAACATATGTTCCCAGATCCCTGACTACTGGGTGGAGTATTAGAAGTATCTTATTGATAGAGCAATTGGCCTGGGTGGCAGTTTTCAAAAAAGGCACTATAATACATTTTTTGGCAATGAGCTTTAGTCAGTGACTTTGGCACCAGTCATTTGTCTGTTAGACCCTCTTGTAAGATGTCTGTGTCATGGGAGAATCTGTGATAGCTCCCAGTTTGCTTTCATTTAAGAACTTGGTCAACCAAGGGGCCTTAACATTAGCCATTAACTCTGAGAAGTAGAAGCCAAATAGTAGCGGTCCCATTGTGGAACCCTGAGATACCCACTGGTGAATGGTCTCTAAGTAGAGGTGGTACCACCAATCCTGAGTCCTCTCTATTAGCCAGATAGAAGTCCAGGGAGTTATGTAGGTGTTTATGCCCAGTTCATTGAGTTTGTCAGCTATACCAGAACAGGGTATTTTATGAACACCTTAGCCAGTTACAGGTAGACTGCATGCACCATTTTACCCACATGCATTGTTATGGTGGCCTTCTCAAAGAAATCTCAGCTTTAGTTGGCTTGACCTTCCTGTGACAAAACCAAACTGGGTAGGGTCCAGTGTCTGAAGGCTGCCTAAGTCTTTGTTGATGATTTTCATG
Organism: Protopterus annectens; assembly: GCF_019279795.1. NCBI lineage: Eukaryota > Metazoa > Chordata > Ceratodontiformes > Protopteridae > Protopterus > Protopterus annectens. The sequence goes on from NC_056749.1 coordinate 500,003,404, forward strand.
ATAATTCATTAACTCATTTCATGGCTTTTCATTGTGGCTTACTCAGGCTAATAGGACTGTAGTTTCCAGGGTCTGTTGATGGTCCACCCTTGTGAAGTGGGATAACCATTGCAGTCCTCCTTTCTTTTCTTACAAAGCATGCTTTGAGGCTATAGTAGAAAAATCACTCAAGAGGTCCTGATAGGTCATATTTCTAGTCATTTATGAGGCATCCAGGGATATTATTAGTGCTCATTGAGGCTGTGTTTTTTGCCTTAGCAAGTGCCACTAGGACCTGCTCCCTGTTAACAGTTGGGTGGGGGTCATGCTAGTAGGTATTTCATGGGGTAGGCAGGGGGGAGTAGGGGGTGAAGCTTGAACTGATTTTGCCAGTGAGCAAACTTGCTCTGTTCTCTACTCACTGAAGGTGGCATCACTGACTACCATTTTGGCACACTAATGTGCACTAACTTTGAGGTTTTACACATAGCTGTAGAAGGCCCTGTGGTTGTCTTTAGCCTGTGAGGCTGTACTGACCATGTAATTGGCCTTGTTGGACTTAGTTAGTCCTCTAAATTTCCTGTATAGTTTAATCAGATTATCATTATGGGATTTGATCTTCCTGATTTTATCAATGACATTTTTCCCTTTTGTTATATATCCTATTAAGGTTAGGATTTCAGCAATTTGATTTATTTTTAGAATTTGTTTTGGGCTTTCTTCTAATAGGTATAGCTACCTCTATACAGCCATTTACATGGTTGTACAGCATCTCTGTTAACAATTCTGCATAGGCTGATGTGAAATCAGGGTTGGAAGGGGCACTGAATTTTGACAAACTTGCTTAATAGGATGTAGTTTACTTTGTAATAGTTTCTAACTGTTACAGGGTTTGTTGGGTTTATCAAGTTGATTTTTATTTCGATGGAGATTGCTATGTGGTCTGACCTCACCAGTGAGGACATGACATGGGCGGAGGTCAGCGTGCTACCATTTTGGTGGGTACCAGGTCCAGTTTGTTTGAACCACTAGTAGGTGTGCACACTATTTGATTAAGGGTATTTGTGTTAATAAAATCCAGGCATTATTGTGCCTGTGAGTAAGAGACAGCATATGTTTCACAGTCTACAGACAGGTAGTTAAAGTCTACCATGAACAGGATATTTGGTTTAATGGTGAGTGTCTCTAGTAGGTCTAGGTACAAGCTGTGAGATTCTAGGGGCATAGAGGCTGACCTATAGCTTTCTAGGATATGGTATGGGACTTTGCCTCTGGTACTTTGCATGTGAATAAATCCCAGGTCATCATCCTGTTTAACCTACATAGATTTATGCTTGTTGCTAATTTATATTGAGACTCCTCCACTTTTTGTTCTTGTCTGTGCAGCTGATGGTCTAAATCTGTGGAAGGCACTGAAGCCTTGCACTGCTGGAATACTTTCTGTACTTAAACCGTGTCTCTGTTATGGCACATATGTCTGTATTCTCCAAAGGGAGGGGATCTTGTAGGGTGTAGAGTTTCTTGTTTAGGCTTCCAGCATTGAGCAGTAACATATTTTTTGGGGGGTTTATTTGGTATTTCAGTTGGTTTGTCATTTTGGAATTGCCTAAAAGGACACTAAGGGAGTGGATAAAGTTTTGCCAATATTCATATACCTAGAGGAGACACATGCAGATCATCCTTTTCAAAGCAGTATGGTTTATTAGTTAGCCATCTCGTCCCATGATGACAAATATTGCATGCCAGTGGAAAGACACAAGAAACTAATCCAATTATTGAATCCAATCACCTTTTGTTCATACTGTGGCATTATCCATACATCTCAGGTCATTAACACTCACATAAGAGAATCATACTGGTGCCTGTAAAATAAGCAACTAACTGTTACCTTCTCCTTCCTCAGTCTGGTCAGTGGGGCATTGTGTGTCTACAATGGAGTCCCCTATGATGACAGTCCTCTCTAATATGTTGGCTTGCCTTATGGGCTTTGCTCTTGGGACTCCACTGGGTGTAGGTGTATGTGTGGTGTTTGGTGCTGCTTTTGGTGAGTGCTTTAGAGATTGCTGAGAATATGTGTTACTTTTAATAGACTTAGGATGTCTTTGAGGATGGCAAAATTGCTGTTTAGTTCCTCAGCATAGGTTTGTGTATGTGTGTGTGGTGTATGTAGTGTGTGCGTTCTTGACAAACTTGTTTGAATGCAAGATTTTTCCCTCAGTGAAATGTTGCATGCACATCTCATACTGTCTTTGTTTCTTTAAGGATTGAATGGTTGTCAATGAACATGTGACAGTTGCCACATTTTTACAGGATGCCCATATCTAATAAGCTGGCTATGAAGACATGTGGAAATTGCATATTCATGTAGTCAAGACCTGTATTTGGGTGGGCTACTGTAGATCATGGACTGGGTTATACAGAGGTCTCCTTGGGTCATCTCCAAGGTTTGGCACTAGACTAGAATAGACTGTGCTACCAGAACAACAAAAGGATAGGTGTGTTAGGTAAAAAATTCAAATTAGAGCTCAGGTCCTATGGTTAGAATTTCAGAAACTTTAAGCTTAATGCCTCAGTGGGCAGGGACAGACTCAAATAAAAGGGGAAAAACAATAGTAAAGTAAGCAGAAATGCACTGTGCTATGATATATTAGTACTGTTTAATGTGCAAACTAGCTGCCCTAAGCTTCTCTCCATGCAGTGGCTTTGTTTTAAACACACTAAGTTATAGGTTTCTGTTCAAAGGGATGTTTTTAGATAAAATATACTTGCTGGACATTTGCGTCTGTACAGGGCACTGCTAAACTCTTAATGTAATAAAACCAATAATGATTGCTTGCAAGTATAATGCTGCAACAAAACAACTTAAACTACCTTGGCAATGTAATTTCAAGTACTGGGAACCTTCAGAATGATTTAAAGGCAAACTCATCACAGCCAAAATAAATTAGTAGCCTCTAAACAGTTAACTGTAGTACAAAACAATAAAATAAATCTCTTGTCTGCCAAGGATGGAGAAGAATTAACTCAGAATGTGGCAGGGGTGCAAGGAGATGGGAGATCTGGAAAATGAGCAGGAGAAACTTTGATGTAAGGGAGGTTTATTCATGTGCATTACTGATTTGCTTGGTGGGCACTTAGTATTATGGATACTGTATATGGAAAACAATGGGTGGGGAAGCACTTAAATAGTTTACATAACAGACAATAGCAGTGAAGGTGGGGAGGGAGGGACTTTGGAAGTCAGATTACCATAAGGAGAAGAATCCAGAGATACAGCCTTTTAAAACCAAAACAACAGAAGGGCAAGAGTGTTGGGGAAAAAATTCAAACTGGAGTTCTAGTACTATGATTAGAATTTCAGAAACTTTTAGAGTGATGCCTTTGTGAGGGTGGGGCATAGTCAAATAACATGAGAAAAACAGTAGCAAAGCAAGCAGAAAGGCAATGGAATGAAACTTTAAACAAGTATATATAGGTTCATAGGTAAGTACTAGGCTATCAGCCCTAGAGCCTATACAGGCCTAGCCAAACGAGTTCCCTGGCTTTCGCCACCCAAGGAAATTATTTTCTTGTGCCCATGTTGAGCAGAGCCACAGCAGTGATTCCCAGGGTAAATTTCCTATTACTCATCCAATGGTCAAGATTCTCTTAAAGAGAGCTAATGAGGAGCTTTGATTGACATGAATGGGCAGCCTATTCCAGAGCAGGGGAAGTCTCTGAGTCTCTGGGACAGGAATCTGTCCCTCCAGCATGTTCTGTTTATTGTGGTGACAAGGTTTAGGTCCCTGGAGCATGTGGCTTGGAGAGATTGGGATTTCTTTAAGAGTAGCATGTCCATCATTTCTGGGTTAGACATGGCTTTGTATGTTAGGCAAAGGTTACCTCAGAGTAGGTGATATGTGAAAGAGTAGAGCTGGAGTTTTTTGAGATGGTTGGCATATGGCATCTGTTTGTGGCCGGTAATCCTCTAAATGAGGTATTTCTGAGGCCTTTCCAGCTGTTGCAGATGTCTTGCAAGGTACATGCCAAATGGGGCATTGTACTCTATGATGGGTCTAATAAGGGATGAGTAGAGAGGAACAATGACCTCTTTTTTTCTGGAGGAGAACCCCTTTATGATGAGGTGTGCCACATAGAAGGATTTCCTGACTACTGTGGTGACGTGATTATCAAAGGAGAGACTTTCATCTACCTGTGTCCCAAGGTCTTTTATCACACTTTCGGTGTTTAGTAGGCTAACACCTATGTGGTAGCTCATGGGTACGATATTTTTCCCAAAGGGGATGACAGTGCACTTCTTGGGACTGAGCTTTAGGCCACGATTATGACACCAAGCATCAGTCTCAGTGAGTCCTCTTTGTAGAATGTCCACATCGTTAGGTGAACCGATTATGGCTCCTAGTTTGCAGTCATCTGCGAAATTCATTAGCCAGAGACCATCTGTATTTGCCTTTACTTCAGAAAAGTAGATACTGAACAGGAGAGGACCAAGGACCAAACCCTGTGGTACTCCGCTTGTCACTGGTCTGAAGTCAGATTTGGAGTCGGCTACTTTCAGTATGTGGGTTCTGTCAGTGAGCCAGTTGACTACCCATCTTGTGACATAGGGATTTATTCCTAGTCCAGTGAATTGATCTATAAATACCAGAGTGGGGGATGGTGTCAAAAGCCTTTGCGAGGTCAAGGTAGGCAGTGTGCACTACCTTACCCTCGTCTATGGCTCTAGTGACTGCTTTGAAGAAGTAAATCAGGTTTAGGAGACATGATCTACCCTTTACAAACTCAAACTGAGTGGATTCCAGAGTTTGGAGGTTACCTATGTCTTTGTTTATAAGCTCTAGGATGATGCATTCCATGGCCTTGCAGACCAGGCTCATCAGGCTAATGGGGTGGTAGTTCCCAGGGTCTGTGGTGGCACCCCCTTTGTGGAGTTGGATAACTGTCACTGTGTGCCACTCCTTAGGCACATAGCCTGAAGTGAGGCTATGGTTGAATATGGTACTTAGGTGGGGTGCCAGTTTGTTCTGCAGTTTGTGCAGAACACAGCCAGGGATGTTGTCCGGTCCCAAAGATGCTGTGTTCTTGGCTTTGGAGAGTGGGGATCCTCACCTGTGTGGCCATGATTTCAGTGAGTTTACAATCATCCGGTATGGGGATGGACCCTTTGGGTAGTGAAGGGGGGGATGAAGTTAGCACTGATCCTGTCTGCCAGGATATTGGCAATATCAGTTGATTCGGTAAATGTAGTGCCATTGTGCTGTAGTTTAGAGAAGATCTGAGTGTTGCCATTGAGATTCTTGACATAGCTGTAGAAGGCTTTGTGGTTGTCTTTAGAATCCAAGGCAATTTTATTTTCATAACTAGGTTTGGAGGATTTTATGAGGGATCTCAGCTTCTTGCTGAGGCTGACCATGGAATTCCTGCAGTGATGGGATTTTACTTTTTTCTGCAACAGTTTCTTGCTTCTGTTGTAGAGCTTGTTTATGGCAGGGGACCACCAGATTGGCTTCATTTTTCTGGAGGATAGTATCTTGGTTCTGTTGGGGATGGCACGGTCCATGCACTCGTGTATGTGCTTATACAGTGCATTTGTATATGATTCAGCAGTCATGCCACTATTTTCCATCTGTGTGGGTGTAATAAAGTTTGCCACTTCTGACTTAAGAAGCATAAAGTTGGCTTTGGAGAAGTTTTTTACGGTTGTTTCCTTAATGGGTAGGGGGGGCAGGATATGGATGTCTAGGGTGGTTGGACCTGACCAGCGAGGAATTCACCTTTGGCATGGAGCATCTATTACCCATATTGGTAATGACCACGTTCAGGATGTTGCTACCCCTGGCAGGGGTATGGAAAAGCTGATCCAGGGCTTTGGAATTGATGAATTCCAGAAAACATTGGGCAAATGAGTTAGTACATGAGTAGTTTTCCCCGTTGATGGAGGGGTAGTTGAAATCTTCCAGAATTAGGGTATTGGGCTGTATCTTAATATTATCCAGTATATCGAGAAACATGGAGTGGGCAACCTGGGGCATGGTGGGGGATCTGTAACACACTACAACCTGAATTGCAGTCTTGCCCAGTGTTAATTGTACTTGGATAATTTTGGAGGCATTATGTTGAGCAACTAGTCTGGAGGTGTGGATATCCTTTATGAATATGGACACTCCTCCTCCTTTAGTATTTCAGTTCGGGTTGGGTGGCCAAAAGGTAAGAACTGTAGCCTGGTAATGCAGGGGTGCTCTCTGGAGCCTTAAATCAGGTCTCTGTCACTGCACAGATGTCAATGTTCTCCATCTTAAGGAGAGCCTTGAGTGTGTGCATTTTGAGGTTTAGACTTCTAGCACTGAGTAGCATTACCCTTAAATTTCGCTTGTTTATGTCTGCTATGGTGGTGTATTTGACATTTGACCTTTGCCTAAAAAAGGCACAATACGGGCAGAAAGAGCCTTAGCCAGTATCCAGAATCCCAGAGGTGACAGGTGCAAGCCATCTCTGGCAAAGCACCATGGTCTGCCGATCATGTCGTCCCAGGCAGACAGATACTGGATCCCCTTGGAATGACACCAGAATCTTAGCCAGTTTTTGAAGTCAATAATTTTGTCCTTGTACTGTGGTATCATTCTGGGCAATGGCAGGATACTACTTAGGGCTAGTGTCATACCTGCTTGTGCCACATGGTCAGAGAGCTCCTCCACGTCTCTTTTCATGTAGTCCAGGGAGGTACGTCTCAGGTCATTCACTCCAAAATGGACAATGATGGAGTCATACTTGTATTTGTTGTGGAGTGACCTGAATGTGTGCATTATATGGTGGATCCTGGCACCTGACAGGCAGCTGACAGTGACTTTCACCTTCTTCAGCCAATGACTAGTGTGCTGAGTACATTGTTTTGCTTTATGGGCACACTGATTTTGTGGGCTGTGTGTCGTTCGGGTAGTGTTGGGGGTGGTGGTTGCTTGCATTTCAGCTTTGGCAGTCTCTGTTGTTTGGGCAGATATTTAATGAGAGCCTCCATGAATGTAGGTGTGTGTTTTGTATTACTATGTGTGGGTTTGGGAAGTGCAGGTTTTGATAGACTATGTGTTGAGTGCGGTGTGGTGTTAACCTTCTCCTCTTGACTGTCTAGTCCAGTCTTGGATTGTGAGAGCTTGGCTTCCAGTTTGGCTATATAAGTGCATCTCTCACAGGTTGTAGTGTTGGATGGTAGAAGGAGAGGGTTGTCAGTTTACATAAGGTAATTGCTACATTGCCCCAAGATGCCCAGATTCATCAGGTGGACAGGAGAAAACACCAGGAGCTGATCCTTGGGCATGCCTGGTTAGTGCTTATTAATTTAAGTACTGGGAGCTGATTTCCTCTTGATTAGTGAGGAAAGTTTAGTGCTGCATTAATCTGTAGATTATTTAGTGCTTGCAGCGAGAGTTGGACAAGTGTGGAACACCAGGAACAGTTATGAGTGCTAAAACTAGAAGACTGGCTAATTTAAGGGTACAGAAACAGTTTTGAGTGCTAAAACTAAAAGACTGGCTAGTTTTAAGGGAACAGGAAAAGTTTTGAGTGCTAAAACTAGAAGACTGGCTAGTTCAAGAAAACAGAAACAGTTTTGAGTGCTAAAACTAGAAGACTGGCTAGTTCTATGGGAAAATCTGAAGAGCAGACTTTCTGGCATTGGGAATAGTTTGACCGCAGTTAAATGCCACTGCACAGTGCGCAAAACCATGCAAACACAGGTTTTTAAACAGAAAGATATAAGGAATAGAAATAGCCCAAAACGGCCAATAAAACTACAAATTCTGAGCTAAAACCACTCCTTCAGGCGACAGATAGGCTGTTTCAAAGCTCACTGCTCTCACTGATGAACAGAGAAGTTTTCCTCAATCTCAGAAAGGTCTGGGCAACACAGAAACTTATAAACTGCCCAGAATTCAGCAAAATCTAAAAACCGGACTCTACTAGCTCTAGAAAGATGGGAAACGAGTAAAGAGATAAGATTTTTTGGGGTTTTTTTTTCAAAAGTTAGAGCAGATACCAATAAAAAAAACACTTTTAAAGCAGGAAAAGGCTATCACACTTAAGTGTGTAGCCCTTTACAATTAAACAGATGAAAAAACACTTAAAAATGATCAATTAAAGTGCAACAATATAAGAATTCAAAAAACAGATCAAGTAAGTAGCACAGTTAATAAAAAAATGGTTGGAATAATGTGGCTATCAAAAATAAGCAGTACAAAGCAAAACAGAGGTACTTAATCCACTCATAGTCCCTCTTTTCTTCTCTACCACTGTAGGACTCTGCTGGACACCCAGGCAGGCTCTTGCTGAGGTAATACAAGCGCAAAAAGTGCACAAACACAAGTTTTTAAACAGAAATATGAGAGGAATAGAAATAGCCCAAAATGGCCAATAAGACTACAGATTTGAGCTGAAACCGATCCTCCAGGTGACAGGTTGTTTCAAAGCTCATCACTCTCACTGATGAACAGATAAGCTTCCCTCTATCTCAGAAAGGTCTGGGCAACACAGAAACTTATAAACAGCCCAGAATTCAGCAAAATCTGAAAACCGGACTCTACTAGCTCTAGAAAGGTGGGAAACGAGTACAACTATAGGATTTTTTCCCCCAAAAGTTAGAGCAGATACAAGTAAAAAAAAACACTTTTAAAGCAGGAAAAATTAAACAGATGAGAAAACATTTAAACAAAAGTGCAACAATTTAAGAATTCAAAAAACAGTTCAAATAAGGACAGAAACCACTCCTCTTGTGATAGATAGGCTACCTAGTGCTTACCACTCTCACTGACAAGCTAGAAGGCTTCCCTCCAACACAGAAAAGCTTGGGGGGCTCAGAAGCTTATCAACAGTCCTGGATACACCAAATCTGTATCTGGACTAGACTAGTTACAGGAAAGGGAGGACACCAGCTTAGAATTCCTTTTCTTTTTTTTCTTCCAGAAAGCAGCTAAAACAGCACTAAAAACAATTAAAGTGCAGTGCAAGCTAGCACACTTGAGTGTGTAGCAGTATTAAAGCAAATACAGTTTAAATAAATGCAATTTATTCAAAATGTAATCTGAACTAAATTCAGCTCTGAACAGTCAAAAAGTGGCAAAAAATATACTTATCTGAGAAGCACATTCAGTCAGAACACAAGGATAGAGATTATTTTTGTTAAGTGCAAAGGGAGGAAGGAGAAGCCAAATATAATTCAAGGTTAAGAACCTAAGTGGGATGGCCTTCTCAAATGTTCTCTCTGTATCAGACAGAATGAACACTAGACTAGGAGGAGTATCCCAAATCAAATTTACAGTAGGGGCGGGTTTCAGAACTGATGAGAAAACGGCAAAGTCAGCAAATATATAAAATAATTCCACCAGGCAAAAACATTAAGACAATGCAGAACTCTGAAAAGTTAAAGTGCCAAGGAATATACTTATCAGATGGTTTGAGAAGCACTCCAGTCAGAACACAAGGATATTCTAAAAGTGTATGCTATAAAAGCACTGAACCGCAAATCCTGGAGCAGAATTCACAGTTTTGCCACTACTGCAATCCCACCGCAGATTAAGGGCAGCAAACTATTGGAATGCAACTTTAAGTAGGTATATACAGCTACAAAATTTACTGAAGCAGAATAGACAATACTGTCACTACTGCAATCCTTCCACAAATTAAGGCACCAGACTATGTAGAAATTTTCCAATGATAAATGACTAAATTAGTGTCAAATGTGGCAGTAGATCATGGTCCTGCCACAACTTTGAAAGAAAATTCAAGTTTGATTGAGACCCTAGATTGAGTTCAAAATGCAAAAAAAAAAAATAAAACAACCTTTTAGTTATGGAAATAGAATGTATTGGTATAATGTATAAGCAATGCTAAAATTTTGCAGTAATATGTTCAGTTACATTATAGCAGAGTACGATGGAAGGCATGAAACTATCACAAAAGCATTATCAAATACAAAGGAAAAAAGTAACATCTATGGAAAGAAGAGAGGTAAACAGGAGCAAGGAACAGAAAGAAGGCAATCAAAGAAAAGTGAAAGCAAGAAGGGCAGAACCAAAACAGAAGTGTGATAAAAGGAAAACGTGAATGAACCAGTTCAGAGGCACTCAAAACTCTGGCTGGCGTATGACAAATCCAACCCTGTGGGTGGGGGGCTGAGTGAAGGAAAAGGTCAAAAGACAGAAGATCCATCTCAGCAGGGAAATCCAGGAAAGGAGAACTATTCAGAGACAGGAATGGGGAATGAAACCAAAGAAAACAGAAATGAATGAAACAGACTGAAAGTGGGGAGGGAACCTTCACACCCAATCAAAAGTGGGGAAAAGTACACAGTACAATGAGGATGCAAGTAGTGGATGTAGAATAATGACAGTGGAAGGACAAGTAGTAGATAACTAGGGAGGAACAGGGGAAGGTAAGGGAGAAGTACAAAGCATTAGTGGAAAAGAGGAACAAATTATAGAGTAGGACAGCAGGGTTAGAGAAAACTTTAGGCAATACAAAAAAAAAACAAATATACCAGGAACAGGGCAAGGAAACTCAAGCCCATTTGGAGGTTACAGAGAATAGAGAGTGTTACCAAGTAGAAGGAATTCAGAAGGTGAAACTGAATGCAGAAATCAAGATGCGGCAGTAATGGCAATGAATGACAGAAAGGTAGAGGGCCTAGATGGATGCATGGTAGAGTTCGACTAGTGGTTCAGAGAGGCAATATGGACAGTTATGAAGAAAGAGTATGAAAAGATAAATGAACCAGAGGAAATAACACCTACAATGACCAATCTTCATAACAAACACAGACATCAAGGTAATGGAAAAAGTGGCAGCAAGGAGACTGGATGAGAATCTGAAAAGAATAATATAAGTGGTAGAGAATAATTTTGTGGAAGGAATAATGATTGGAATGAATTGATGGTCCCTAATATTGATTATGGACCAAAATATATCAAAAGGAGGGAACACAAGTAGGGATGGTCTTCTCTGACCTACCATAATCAGATGGGAATTGCTCTGTAGAATATTACAAAAAGACAAATGAAAAAAAAAATTATAGGACTGATAAAGGCAATTTACAGTGAGACAGAAATAGAGGTAATGGTAAACTGAGATATTTCTTAGGCACCATAAAGTAGGAAAAGGGTCAAGACAGGGTTGCTCGCTTTCCACCAGACTCTTCTCACCTGGCATGAAGGAGCTAGCTACTGAAGTAAGGAAAACTTCAGCACAGCTGCAGGGAAGAATGGGAGTACAGATGACTGCATGCTTATGTTGGATACTTTTGTGATAGCCACAGAGGAAATACCAGTTTTTTTGTTAGGCTTGAAATGGCTGCAGGCTTAGAGGCAAACAAACAAGACAGCGGTACTCTGCATAGGAAAATAAATAGGAAAGGGAAGAATGGGACACATTAAGGAGCAGAAATACCACAAATATCGGGAAATATGTAGGATAGCTTTTACAATAGAATAAGGAAGTTCTTTACTTAGTGAAATTAGGTAGTACACTTTTAAAGGAAAATATACAAATATATACACTATTGCACAATGATATGTCAAATTAAAAGCTTTGAGCAGAGACTGCATAAGAACAATTCCAATAGTTAGCTGATTCTACCACTAGCTGATAATAATTGCAATCTAGATATCTCTGAATTTTATGACCGTTTAAAACTTGCAAAAGACAAATAAGTCAGTATGAATCATGTAAGACTGGGAATCATGCTGTGTTTTTCTTTTTTATAGTTTTATGTAATGACATTACTGTTGCTCTTAAGCTTGATAAAGTTAAAAAGGAAAGCACAGACAAAAATAACTGATTGATTTTTCAAAGGAGTAGTCACTTTACTTAAAGGAACTCCAAGGGATATCCTGGAATGTCAACACTGAGTAATATTCATTTAACAGTCTTTTTAGACAAATCCCTCATTTCTCCATTAAATAAAATTGCCTTGACCCTTTGCTTCCTGCTATATTAAAGTTTAAATCCAATAACTTCCCTCAAAGCAAAATTGAGAAATCCAGAATGTTTTAACTCTAAATAAGGTAACATGACATTTGACAGGTGGCAGCAGTCTGACTGCCCAAAGACCTGTTAATTGGTATGTGTCTGAAACAATTTCACTTTATCAAGTTCTTTTGCATTTTACAGAAACAAGACTTTTTTTTGCTGTACATCTTGTCACCTTTCAAATCTTTCTTGCATTTTCACTGAAAAAAATTCAGATTTTATATGGTCTTTCATATTTTAGATCTTCTATAGATATTTATGGAAAAATGTAGATTTTGGGGCATTTTTTCATAGATGAGTCTACAGGTCATTTCTCGGTACAAATGCATGGATCTGTGTATTGCAACTAATCAGTGATAAATTATATGAACTGATACTTTCTTGCAGACATAACAATCTTCCAGGGATCATGAAGCACCACAGCAATGCTGTCTGTAAAGGCTTTACTAAGCCCATTTATGTTTCAAAATTACTGTAAATGTTTAACATTTCTTCAAGCACAGTACAGTGAAACTCTTGAAGGAACCCATCTACCCCAGGGACCCTTCTTCACTTGAAGCACCGCACTGCTTCTTTCATTGTGTCCAAATAAATTGGGGATTGGAAAACCTTTCAGTGCTCTTGTATCAGCTTGGGAATGTCAGTGACCCATTCTGGCCTCATCTTTACCTCCTACTCCATCATTATTGATTGTTTCCTCCATTTTAATAGGGTAGGTTTCTATTCATAAGTTATACCTGATACGAGATGCAGCAAGAGAAAGAAGAAAGAACAAGAGTAGAATGTTCTGGAGGAGGAATGTGTGATTGGCCTTTCATAGCAAACATTTACTAGGTATGGACATTGTGATACATGATAAGAAAATAAGACTGCGTGACACAATTTCCCAGTCACATCTTGCACTAGAAGTTCAGACTAGGAAGGTTCTCCCGTTAAGCTGTTAAAACTTCAGTTCCCTTCTCTTTTATATCCTCCTACTGTATGATACGCATGCAAACTATAGAGTGTTATTCTGCTTTCTTTCACCCTCCTTTTAAAATCACATATGGCAAGATTAACAATCCCGTGTAGCCTATAGACCACTTCTCAGGAATCATCTTAGGATTACTGCTTATTTCTACTCCTGGTGACAGAAGGAGTATGGGAATATTATATTTTTACTGTATCTGACTGGGCAGTGCATTTGGGATTTGGTTTTGGATTGTGTAGCTTAGATGTCTTGTGCTAAAGTGCTGTATTTGCTATCCAGGCCATCAACCAACATAAGGCTAGAAAGGCCTATTGGCCCATGCAGCATCTAGGCCAAGACTGCTCATCGTCAAGGAGCCTGTCACCTACTCCTCATGAACCAGCAATGGATTAATGCTGTGGTTTTGCTTTTAATGAGAGACAGAGCAAAGGAACATTGATTCATGACTGTACCATGGGTGATGCTAGTAGTAGCCAGATACTAGCCAATAAGTGAATCACAGCTATTTATCATTCTTGGCAAACCTAATTATGTCTTTCCGCTAAGTACTGCTACATCAGCCGCAATCTAACTTACCTTCAGAGTAACACACTAAAACTTCATTCATAAATCTTCATGGTCTTCTGTAGTAGTCTACCACCAACCCCTATACCCATCCTTGATCCTAATCTCTGGTAACATGGCTCAGCAGTCTCCTTACCCCATCTGAAGCCATTCTGATTGTTCTAGGTGTTCTAAGGCTGTGTTCTAGATGTTCTAAGGCTGTGATGCAACCACATTATACCTTTCAACTGTTAACTGCTTTTACCAATTGATAGTAAAACCTATGAGAGATGTAAATATTTAAGGAGCATGGAGGCAAGCCTTTCATATGAGCCCATTGTTATTAAGCATCATACCTCCACAATACAATCACAAAGCAACACTAAGCCCATAACGTTTACTGAGGAATTGCCAAACCCTCCTATAACACCCTCTAAAAGATCTCAGCCTTTAGTGCATAATGCTACACCTGCACCTTCTCCACGCACATATACTGGAACTCCATACCAATCAGCCAAAAGGTTACCAGGAAAGCAGGCCTATGTCTGTAAGGCCCACTAGGTCTGCTAACACATAGTGAAATGTCTTAGCCATAGGTCACTCTACATTTAGGCATACAGATTCTAAATATTCCTGATAGGACAAGAACAAGGTAAGCTCAAGCTGCTTGTCCAGTGCCAGGATCCATGATATCACAAGGATACTATAGTCCCTTAAAGAAGACAAATATGACTATAGCCTAATGGTGGGAGTGATTGACCTGAGGCTTTCCAGCAAGAGGGCGATGCAGAAAGACACAGTGAAACATGCTGTGCATGTTGCAGCCTGGGATGAGATGGTAGGCTTCCAGTTTTTCCAGGGATGACTTACACCTGCCAGGCTTCTATATACTGGCTAAATCCTTTGCTGCCCCACATAGTGCCTTTTCAGGCAAAGTCTCCCTGCTGGACCTTCCTCCATATCAAACTCAAACCCAAATTCAGAAACATCGGGGTGATGCTACTCAATGCTAGAAAAGAAAGATGTCAGAACTTGATGTTCTCAAGCAACTCAAACTAATTCATGTCTGTGTATTTACTGAGATATGGTCTAAATGCAGTGATGTTGCTCCCTCTATCTTTACAACTATGCTGACTTCAGTCTCTCTCATAATTGGGGTGGGGAATCTGTATACATCAAAAATTATTTCATATTAAATTTCCCATGGCTCTAACGTGGAGCTCTTGGAAAGTCAAATCACCCTTATCAAATCCAATTTTTACTTCATTGCTAGCTACGGATCCCCATGAATGTCTCCCAAAGATCATGAAAATGACTTTATTGCCATTGAGGGGTTAAATATCAACCCAAATAGGTTCATAGGTGTGTGCTAGGCTAATGGCCCTGGAGCCTTTACAAGCCTAGCCCAAAGGATTACCCTGGCATCATGCCACCCAACCTTAGTTCCCAGTGCCTCTGTTGAGTAGAGCCACTGGAGTGATCCCCAAAGTAAATTTTCTATTTCCTATCCACTAATCAAGAATTTTCTTGAAGAGGGTCAGTGAGGTGTTCTGGTTGACATGTATGGGAAGTCTGTTCCAGAGCATGAGCAGTCTCTGGGTTATAAACCTGTCCCTTCAGCATGTTCTGCTGATTGTGGCAATGAGGTTGAGGTCTCTGGAGTGTATGGTGTGGAGGGATTAGGATTTCTTTAGATGTAGCATTTCTAACAGAGCTGGGTCAGACATGGCTTTGTAAGTCAAGCAGACATCACCTCTAAGTAGGAGATATGAGAAAGAGAATAGTTGGGGTTTTTTTGAGTATGTCCATATAGGACAAGTGTTTAAGGCCTAGAATCCTCTTTGTGAGGTACATTTGTGGCCTCACCAGCTGTTGCAGGTGTCTAGTGAGGTACACATCAAATGGGGCATTGTACTCGATGATTGGCCTAATGAGGGAAGAGTAGAATGAAACAGTAACCTCTTTCTTCCTGGATGCAAAACCCTTAGTAATGAGATGTGCCACATAGAAGGACTTTCTGACCACAGTGGCAATATGGTGGTCATAAGAGAGGTTGTTATGTTCCCAGATCTCTTATAATGACTTCTGTGTTCAGTACACTATGATGTGGTGATTCATGGGAACTGGGTTTTTCCCAAATGGGGATGACAACACATTTTTTGGCATTGAGCTTAAGGCCATGGTTCTGACACCAGTTGTTGGTTTCAGTGAGGCCTTTCTGTAGGATGTCAATATCACTTGGGGAGTTATTAATAGCTCCCAACTTGTAATCGTCTGTGAACCTTCATAGCCAGAGTCCCTTTGTGTTGGCCTGGACTTAAGAGAAGTAGATACCAAATAGGAGAGGACCCAGGACCGAAACCTGTAAGACTCCACTCGTGACTGGTATGCAGTTTGACTTGGAGTCAGCTACTTTCACACTGTGGATTCTATCTGTGAGGCAGTTTTCAACCCACCTAGTGATATAGGGGTTGATGCCTAGCTTAGTGAGTTTTTCTAGGATTCCTGAGTGGGGAATGGTATCAAAGACCTTGGCCAGATCAAGGTAGGCTGTATGAATCAGCTTGCCTTCATCCACAGCTCTGGTGACTGATTCAAAGAAGTCAACCAAGTTGAGTAGGCATGATCTGCCCTTAACAAAACCAAACTGTGTGGGATCCAGAGTTTGGAGATTCCCTATATCCTTGTTTATTAGGTCCACGATGATGCGTTTCATAGCTTTGCATATCAGACTCATCAGGCTAATGGGGTGATTGTTTCCAGGGTCTGTAGTCACTTCTCCTTTGTGGAGAGGGATGACTGTAGCAGTGCACCATTCCGTAGGGACAAAGCCTGAGTTGAGGCTGTGATTGAACAGGGCACACAGGTGATGTGCGAGTTCAGTCTGTCGTTCATGTAGAACACAGCCAGGGATATTGTCAGATCCCATAGAAGCTGTATTCTTGGCCTTGGACAGTGCTGTTTTAACTTGTGCATCAGTAATACTGGGTGCCTGGTAATAAACTGGTATTGTGATTGGTCCTTTTGGGGGTTGGTAAAGTTGGCACTGAATCTGTCAGCCAGTATATTGGCAATATCTGTTGGCTCAGTATAGGAGGTACCATTGTGCAGTAGCTCAGAGAAAATCTGGGTATTGCCATGGAGATTCTTTACATAGCTATAGAAGGCCTTTTGGTTGTCTTTACTATCTGCTGCAATTCTGTTTTCTTAGCTAGCTTTAGAAGATTTGATGTGGGATCTCAACTTTTTGTTGAGGCTGATAAGGAGGGTTTTCCAGTCTTGGGACTTCACCTTATTCCACATTAGTTTCCTCCTTCTGTTGTAGAGTTTGTTTATGTCAGGGGACCCCCAGATTGGCTTCCTTTTTTTGGAAGACAGAGTTTTGGTTCTATTTGGTATGGCGAGATCCATGCATTTGTGTGCGTGTTCATACAGTGCACTGGTGTATGATTCAGTGGTCATGCAACTATTCTAAACTTGCATGGGTGTTGTGAAGTTAGCCACCTCTGTTTTTAGGAGCCCAAAGTTGGCTTTGGAGAAGTTTTTCATGGTGGTTACCTTTGTGAGGGGGGCAATGTACATTTCCAAGATGTTTAGTTTGTGGTCGGATCTAAATATGGAGAAGTTGACTATTGTTGTAGAGCAATGGTCGCCCATGTTAGTAATGACCAGGTCAAGGATATTGCTACCTCTAGTGGGGGTAAGAACTAATTGGTCCAGGGCATTGGAATTAATGAATTCCAGGAAATGTTGGGCAAGTGTATTGGTGCATGACATAAGTAGTTCTCCCAGTTAACGGAGGGGTAATTGAAGTCACCTAGTATAAGAGTGGTAGGTTGGACCCTAATATTCTCCAGGGTGCTTAGGAACGTGGAGTGTGAGTCTTGCAACATGGTTGGGGACCTATAGCAGACTACGACTTGAATCACAGTCTTACCCAATGTTACCTGCACCTGAAGTATCTCAGGTGGACATGTTGGGATCCTTTATGAATATGGAAACACCACTGCCTTTGGAACTTCAGTCCAAGTTCTAGTGCCAAAAGGTGTGAAATGAGTTATAGCCTGCTAGTGCAGGGGTGCTTTCTGCTGCTTTGAACCAGGTCTCTGTTACAGCAGAAATGTTGATGTTCTCCATTTAAAGGAGTGCTTCAAGTGAGTGCATTTTGAGATTTAGACTTCTAGCATTGAGCAGCATGACCTTCAGACTGCAGTTGTTTGTAGCTGTTGCAGTAGTAAATTGGTCTTTGGAACACTGCCTAAAAAAGGCACTAAAGGGGTGGCAAGAGCCTTGGCCAGTATCCAGAAGCCCAGGGGTGACAAATGCAGGCCGTCTCTGACAAAGCATCAAGGTCTGTCAATCATGTCATCCCAGGAAGACAGATACTGTAACCCCTTAGAACGACACCAGAAACTTAGCCATTTGTTGAAATCAGTCATTTTCTGTTTGTACTGTGGTACCATTTTGGGTGATGGTAGTATGCTGCTCAGGGCTAGGGTCATACTCGCCTGGGCTACATAATCTGAGAGGTCCTCCATGTCTCTTTTCATGTAGCCCAGGGAGGTACATCTCACGTCATTCACACCCACATGTACAATGACAGAGTCATATTTGTACCTGTTGTTGAGGGACCTGAGTGCGTGCATTATGTGGTGGATCCTGGCACTAGACAGGCAGCTGACTGTTACTTTCTCCTTATTCAGCTCAGTGAGTGGGACATCAGTGTGCCTCACTATCGAGTCACCTATGACTAATGTGTTGGGCATGCTGTTTTGCCTTAGGGGTTTTTTGTATCTCGTGATTAGTGTTGGGTTGTGTTGGTTGAATGCATTTCTGCCTTGGAGGTTTCTGCTGTTTGGTTAGATTTTTATTGAGAGCCACCGCAAAGGTGAGTGTGTGGTTTCTGTTTTTATGTGAAGGCAGTGCTGGTGTGTGTTCTGGAGGGCTATGTGTTCCTTGTGGTGTGATGCAAGTGTTGACCTTCTCCTCTTGACCAGCTATTACGGTCTTGGCTGGAGAGTGCGTGGCTTCTAATTTGAATATATAAGTGCATATCTTGCAAGTCTGTGTATTGGGAGGTAAGAGGAGAAGGTTGTCAGTGTACATGAGGCAGTTGCTACTTTGCCTCAGGATGCCCAAGTTCACCAGGTTAATAGGAGAAAGCACAGGGAACTGACCTTTAGACATGCTTTGGGGAGGGGGTGGGCATTAATAATAAGTACTGGAGTTGTTCCTTGTAGAATGTTTAGTGCTGGTAACACTTTTGTGTGCTGCAATAATTGCTACAAGAAGTCTGGTAGAGTGCTAGACTAATAAGCTTATAAAAGTGCAGGAGATGAGAGAACTAGCAGATCTAGGGGAATAATTGAAGAGCAGAATTTGGCACCACTCAGAAGCTTGCAAACAGTCCTGGATACCGCAAATCTATATCTGGAATAACCTTGTTACTGGAAAGGTGGAAAGAAGCGCAAAAGCAGGCTTTTAAACCAGAAAGTTGAAAGAGATGGAAAAACTGTCCAAACGACCAATAAACTACAATTTCTGGGCTAGAAATCACTCCTCTAGTGGTAGATGGGCTACCTAGTGCTTACCACTCCCACTAATAAGCTAGAAGGCTTCCTTCCAACACAGAAAGCTCGGGGGGGGGGGGGCTCAGATGCTTACATACAGTCCTGGATACAGCAAATCTGTATCTGACTAGACTAGTTACAGGAAAGGTGGGAAACGTGCAAATGCAGGCTTTTAAACCAGAAAATTGAAAGAGATGGAAAAACTGCCCAAAAGGCCAATAAACTACAATTTCTGGGCCAGAAACCACTCCTGTTGTGGTAGATAGGCTACCCAGTGCTTACCACTCCCACTGATAAACTAGAAGGTTTCCCTCCAACACAGAAAGGCTTGGGGACTCAGAAGCCTACAAACAGTGCTGGATATAGCAAATCTGTATCTGGACTAGACTAGTTACAGGAAAGGTGGGAAACAAGCGTGAAGGCGGGCTTTTAAAGTTTCTTGTTTGGGGACTTCAATTACCCAAGCACTGACTAGCACATTTACACCTCCATAAATGGATTTGCTTAGCATTTCCTGGACTTTATTAATACCAGTGGTCTGTAACAAACAATAAAACCACACATTAGAGGCTCTAATATCATTAGAGACTCTAATATCCTTGACATGGTCCAAACCAATCTAACCCCTGCCTGGAACCTACCATGCATCTCTTCATCATTGGTTACGTCCGACCTCAATGAGTTACCTTACCTGTCAATTGTAATGGTACCACCACCAAATGAGACCATCTTTAGGGACATCTTCAGATTTTACAAAATCTAAGCAAAAATCCTAACTGTCCACCACAAATATATCCAACTGAGAAGGTAGCCACATTCACCTGGAATTTTTACCAGTGCCTAAACAGTTCCTTAGAAAACTTTTATACCCCTCCTGCTTAAATGCAATGGAATTAATCTCTCCTGTGGAACTCTCTTATTTATAAAGTGGTTAACAAAAGAAGGTATATTAGTATAGTCTTAGATCTAAATATTACTAAATGTACTTACTAAACTAAATGTTACTAGGCTAATGACCTTGGGGCCCTTGCAAGCCTAGCCAAGAGTTTATCCCCAAAAAGAAACCTTAGTCAGCACCTGCCACCCCTGTCAGTGTGGGACACAGATGGAAGTTCTAGGACAAAATTGTGGTTTCTCATCCACTCATCAAGGTTGCGCTTATAGAGGGTCAGTGAAGTACTCTGTTTGACATGTGTGGGAAGTCTGTTCCAGAGCCAGGGCAACCTCTGGGAGACAAACCTGTCTCTCCAGCAGGTTTTGTTGATGTTGCATATTAGATTCAGGCCTTTTAATAGGTAATGCACAAGGAGTTGGACATATGGATATGGAGCATCTCTAGTAGGGCAGGGTCTGAGATTGCCTTGTAGGTGAGACACAGATCACCTCTGAGCAACATGTACAATATCGAGTAGAGTGATAGTGATCTGAGCCTGTCCACATTGGACAGGTGTTGGAGGCTATGGATTCTCTTTGTGAGGAATTTCTGCGACCTTTCCAGTTGGTGCAGATGTTTGGAGAGGTATATACCAAATGGGCATTATACTCAATTATTGACCTAATGAGGGAGGGGTATAGAGTGCTAATAACCTCCTTTTCTGGATGCAATCCCTTTACTTATGAGATGAACCAAGTAAAAGGGTTGTTTGACCACTGCCGCTACATGATGCTCGAATGTGAGATTATTATCAACCTGAGTATCCAGGTGTCTCACCACAGGGTGTTTTAGGGGTTGTCATTGATGTGGTAATCAGTAGAGGCCATGTTTTTGGTGAATGGTTTGATGATACTTTTTTTGCATTTAGCTTAAGGCTGTGACTTTGGCAGCAGTGATTAGTTGCTGTGAGATCCTTTTGCAGTATGTTAACATCATTTGGGAAGTCGATGACAGCACCCAACTTGCAGTTGTCTGGAAACTTGGTCAGCCACAGGCCTTTTGTCTTTGCCTTGACCTCAGAGAAGTAGGTACCAAACAGGGGTCCAAGGACTGATCCCTGGGGAACTCCAGAGGTGGAGACACCTATTATGACCTTGAGGGTTCCGTCAATGAGCCAGTTGGCCACCCACCTGATGAGATGGGGATTTATGCCAAGTTGTGTTAGCTTGTCAATGATGCCCGAGTGGGGGATTGTGTCAAAGGCCTTGGCCAAGTCAAGATAAGCTGTATATACTGACTTTCCTTCATCCAGGGCCTTGGTGTTAATCTCAAAGAAGTCAACCTGGTTCAACAGGCAAGATTTGTCCTTGGCGAATCTGAACTGGGTGGAGTCAAATGCATAGAGATTGCCTATGTCCTTATTTATGAGATCCATAATAGTGAGCTCTATGGCTTTACAGTTCAGACTTGTTAAGCTAATGGGGCAATAGTTTCCAAGGTCAGTAATGGCACCATCTTTGTGCAAGGGGATGGCAATGACAGTTCTCCACTCTGCTAAGATGAAGCCTATACTTAGGCTGTGGTTGAATATGGTGCTCAATGGTGAAGCCATTTCTTGCTGGAGATGGTGCAGAATAGAGCCTTAGTTACTATCAGGTTCCATGGAAGCTGTGTTCTTTGGATAGAGCCTTTTAACACTTACTCTATGGATATGTGAGGTATGGGACAAGTATCAGGGATATCAAAAGGGCCTTTGAGGGGGGGGCAGGAGCGTGAAGTTTGCACTGAACCTATCTGCTAGCAGGTTGGCTAAGTCAACAGGAATATTGTAAGTGATACTGTTAAGTACTAATTCAAAACAAACCTAGGTTTGCCATGGAGGTTCCTGATGTAACTGAAGAAGGCTTTGTGGTTTCCCTTTGTTTTGGAGGTTAGTTTCGATTCATAATTGGTACTAGAGTTTTTCACTAGTGACCTAATTTGCTTGAGGAGGCTAAGGAGGGAGTTTTTCCAATTTAGAATTTGTTCATTTTTACCCTTGGACAGCAGTTTCTTCCTTTTGTTTTAAAGCCTGTTGCCAGATGATGTCCACAAAACAGGTTTGTGTTTCCTTGATGAGGAGGTTTTAGTTCTATTGGGTATGGCTGAGTCCATGCAGTTGTACAGGTACTTGTACACTGCATTGGCATACTGTTCAGCATAGCTGTTGGTGGTGTGATGCTAAACATACCCTCCCTTATGAGGTTGTAATCAGCTTTTGAGAAGTTTTTTTGGCTTGATTACTGCTTGGGGTGGGGGGGTTCGATGGGATAGAAACTTCGAACAAGACAGTCCAATGATCTGATCTCACCAGGGAAGAACATACTATGAGAGTGGTGCGGTGGTCACCCGTGTTATTGAGAAACAAGTCCAGAATGTTATCTCCCCTTGTGGGGGACAAGATGAGCTGGTCCATTGTGTTTGAACTGATGAAGTCAAGCAATCATTGAGTGAGTGCATTAGTGCAGGAATAGTGCACTCAGTCTGTGGTGGGGTAGTTGAAATCACCAAGGATCAGGGCATTAGGGGGTACCTTGATGGAGTCAAGTAGATCCAAGTAAGAGGAGTGGATGTCCTGAGTTGTGGAGGGAGGTCTGTAGTTGGCTATAACTTGGATGGGTGTCTTGCCAACTGTCAGTTGCACCTGGAGTAGTTCCAGTGTGTCATGCTGGCAAACCAGTCTGGAGGTGTGCTTGTCCTTAATGAAGACAGAGACTCCACCACCCTTAGTCTTTCTGACCTCATTTTGGGGTCAGAATGTGTGGAATAAGGTATAGCCTGGTAAGGAAGGGGTGCTGTCTGCATCCCCGAATGAAGTTTCCATGACCGCACAGACATCAACATCTTCCAGTGCAAGGAGAACCTCCAGTGAGTGCATTTTCAGTTTAAGGCTCCTAACGTTAAGTAGCATGACCTTCATTTTGCTTTTTGACAGATCTTTTATGTTGGAAGATTTGTCTTTGGGACATTGGGGGTGGCAAGACCATTGGCCAGGATCCAGAATCCAAGTGGTGACAGGTGGAAGTCATCTCTGGCAAAGCATTGAGGCCTGTCAACCATGTCATCCCAGGCAGACAGATGCTGTATTCCCCTTGGAATGACATCCGAAACTAAGCCAATTGTTGAAGTCAGTTATTCTTTGTTGGTATTGTGGTAACATTTTTGGTGATGGTAGGATGCTCCTTAGGGCTAGGGTCATACCTGCCTGCAACACACAGTCTGAGATCTCACTATTAGTACACTGTTAAATCTACATACTTATTAATATACTGTTAGATCTACATACTTGTCAGTATACTGTTAGATCTACATACATATTAGTATACTGTTAAATCTATATACTTATTAGTATACTGTTAGATCTACATACATTGTTAGTATACTGTTAGATCTAAATACTAATTTCTACACTGTTAGATCTACTTACATATTAGTATACTGTTAGATCTACATACATTATTAGTATACTGTTAGATCTACATGCATATTAGTGTACTGTTAGATCTACATACATTAGTGTACTGTTAGATCTACATACATTAGTTACTGTTAGATCTACATACATTATTAGTATACTGTTAGATCTACATTCTTATTAGTGCACTGTTAGCTCTACATACATACATATTAGTATACTGTTAGATCTACATTCTTATTAGTATGCTGTTAGATCTGCATACATATTAGTACACTGTTAGATCTAAATACTAATTAGTATACTGTTAGATCTAATTACTTATTAGTATGCTGTTAGATCTACATATGTGTTCGTACACTGTTAGAGCTACGTACATTATTAGTACACTGTTAGATTTACATACATATTAGTACACTGTCAGATCTAATTACTTTTTAGTATATTGTTAGATCTACATACATTATTTGCACACTGTTAGACCTGCATACATATTAGTACACTGTTAGATCTAATTACTTATTAGTATACCATTAGATCGATATACATATTAGTATACTGTTAGATCTACATTCTTATTAGTATGCTGTTAGATCTGCATACATATTAGTACACTGTTAGATCTAATTACTAATTAGTATACTGTTAGATCTAATTACTTATTAGTATGATGTTAGATCTACATATGTGTTAGTACACTGTTAGAGCTAATTATTTATTAGTATACTGTTGGATCTACATACATTATTAGTACACTGTTAGATTTACATACATATTAGTACACTGTTAGATCTAATTACTTTTTAGTATATTGTTAGATCTACATACATTATTAGTACACTGTTAGACCTGCATACATATTAGTACACTGTTAGATCTAATTACTTATTAGTATACCATTAGATCGTTATACATATTAGTATACTGTTAGATCTACATACGTATTAGTACACTGTTAGATCTAATTACTTATTAGTATACTGTTAGATCTAAATACTTATTGCTATACTGTTAGATCTACATACATATTAGTAGACTGTTAGATCTACATACTTATTAGTATACTGTTAGATCTAAATACGTTTTAGTATACTGTTAGATCTACATACATATTGGTAGACTGTTAGATCTACATACTTATTAGTATACTGTTAGATCTAAATACTTTTAGTATACTGTTAGATCTACATACATATTAACAGTCTGTTAGATTAAAAACATATAATGAAGAAACATTTTTGCTGCGTCACTGCTTAAAGAAACTGCACAATGGAAAGATAACGTATTAATGAGTTTTAGGTGATGTAGTAAATCACATAGTAGAAAACACATCTGACACAGATATCCTTCAGAAGGGTCTCACAGAAACGGATAACTGGTGCCAGAGCCACGGCCTAAAGTTAAATGCCAAAAAATGCATAGTCATACCCTTCGGGAAAAACAAGGTTACCCCTAGCTACCAAATAGGTGGCAATCCACTGAGCACAGAAGAAGTTATCAGGGACCTGGGGACCCAGGTTGATAGTAGTCTGTCATTCGACACCCATGTAGCTAAAGTAGTTAGGAAGTCCTTCTACATTGCCCACCTTATCATGAAGGGATTCTCATCTAGATCAAGGGAGGTCATAGTCTCCCTTTACTCATCACTCATCAGACCAATGATTGAGTACAATGCCCCATTCGAATGTATCTGACCCGACACTTGCAGCAGCTGGAGAGGCCACAAAGTTCCTCACCAAAAGGATAAAGGGTCTCAAAATCTGTCCTATGCTGCCCGACTGAAAGAACTCCAGCTCTATTCAGTCGCCACCGCTTGCTCAGAGGTGACCTTTGCCTAACATACAAGGCCATGTCAAACCCAGATTTGATGAATATGCTTCACCTCAAAAATCTAGATCCATCAGAGCCACAAGGGCGGAGACTTAAACCTCGACACGGCTATTAATAGGACGTGCTGGAGGGATAGATTCATCACCCAAAGACTCCTATGCTGTGGAACAAAATCCGGTACATGTGAGGCAGAGCACCTCGCTGGCCTTGTTCAAGAGAAATCTTGACCAATGGATGGGAGATCGCAAATATACCCCAGGAATTACCTCAGTGTCACTGCTCGACAGAGGCACAGCAAAATAATGGGTATAGTTCCCCATACTAAAGGGGTGGCGTAAGCCACAAAACAATGGGCTAGGCTTATAAATGCCCTCGGGCAGATAGCCTAGTATGAACCTATGAACCTATGAACCTACAACCCATGTACAGCATTCACAATCAAGCATACTGTCAGAAACTGTGTGTGAGATTTAGAATGACATTTTACCCCTCTAAAGGCAGTATGCTGTATTAGCTAGAGATTTTGAAACATTACTAAATGCAGATCCATAGCACTGAAACAAAAGGCGTAAGTTTCTTGTAAAAGTGGCTTTAGTAATTTTGCCTGGCTCACCTGATGCCATAGAATGTCTAGAATACTGAAACAGCATACAGTGAATGAACACAGATAATGCTAGCTGTGAGTAATATATGCCTGAATGTTCTGTATCTGCAGGTAATCTACAAGTGGATAATGGAGCAAGTAGAAATGCAGGCATCAATGCCATTTCTCAGCTGTGAAGGACTGTTCAGTCTGTGAAAAAATATAACCCAGAAATAATTTACCTGCGATGCTTTTTGCTGGATATAAGGAATACAGAATATTCCCTGTAGAGTAAAATGTATGGTTGTATGAAATGGACTAGTCTGAAACAGTCTACCTTTGCCAGCTTTAATCGCGTCATGAAATCTGTCAAGGTCTAAGAGAATCAAGAAAGTAATTGAAGTTGAGTCTTTTCAGTCTTCTTGCTAACACGCATGTTATCTCGTCTGTAGTAAATGACAATTTAATTGTAGCTGCTGCAATGTTAAGGGTCAAGCTCATATTTTATTCTTCTAAGCTCTGCATTTTTCTTGAAAGCTTGTCAGCCACTTTCATTTGTACATTGTTATACCTGTCTGCCTCCTTGAAATGAGATCAATTTTTATGCAAAACAATTCTAATTGTTTTTCTTTTTCAATTTCTTTACATAAGTCCTGATACCAGCTTAGTTCACAGTATTGCCAAACTTTTTAGCCACTTCTGTCCTTTTAAAACAATTCATTTTTATAAATATTTACAAAGTAAAATTGTGTATAATTGCTTTAATAAAAAACACACACTCATTTATGGGTCTAGTTCATTATACTGATGCATCAAAATTGTAATACCACAATATCAACATTTCATGATAATGACAAAAATACTGAAATTACACACAAAATAAATCACAAAACACTATGCTGTGATCACGTTACACTAAAAATACAATAAAAATAAACAAATAAACCCTAAACCATAACAATACAAGAGTACCCAGTTTATCGGAATAGTGCTAGTATTACAGAAAGGGGTTTTCTAAGATAAAGTGCAGGTTTAGGGTTAGGGTCAGGGTTAGGGCTGGAGTTATTATTGTCCTCCCTGTAAAGCCTCAATAATGCATGCTAATCCCAGTACTAATCCAGCCCCTGGCCATAACCCTAGCTATTGCCTGCACCTTACTCTAGAAAAAACCCTTCTGTAACACTAGCACTACACAAGACAAGCTCAGACAAATATACATACACATATAGTGTAAGAAAAAAAATTAGCCAAGCTAGAGTTTTCACTGTGTGATACCCTAAACCTCCTGTAATGGAGGCACATGGGTATATGCAAATAACCCCTTAAATATATCAAATGTTTCAGCTACATGGCTTCTAAATCTCAATGACTCTTTTTCATTATTAGTTAGAATACTTTTTATTAAAATTGGCTTTGTGATAGCAGGATGCACAGTACTATGAGGGCTTTAAAAACACACACACCTCCCTACATCATTTCCTACACACACACACACACACACACACACACACACACACACACACACACACACACACACACACCTATTCACATTTCATATTGCTGCATCTTTAATGAAACACTGCAATGCATATATTAATAGCAACGAGCAAACTGTTTACTAGGCAAAATGCCAACAGTTACATATATTCTACAGCTACTGAGTAGTAAATTACTGCCAAACCAACATTCACATTAACACATAAATATGCACCATTGTTCCCAGTTTTGCGCTGAATGTTGAAAGTTAAGCCAGTCCACAGTTCTGTATTTCAAGTCTTGCAGACTTGTCAGATGCATGCGTGTAACCATCTAGTGATTCATACTACTCTCTACAGTAAGGAATAATGATAATAAATAAAATCAGGACACACAAAGTAAAGCAAGGCTTCAGATATGCACATTTGAAATGCAGTGTGTGCGGTAGCCTGCAGTGAAAGAAACAGAAAGGGGACTACAAATAATATACATACAGTCAAGACAAAATGCATTTCTGAGAAGTATAAATGCACATAAGCAAAAACTGACATATCTAGGCTACTCTTACATACATTATATATATATAATATACACTAAGTAGGCAAAAGAGGATGCTTGCGAATACACTGCATATGCACAGCTGAACATAATGTAACCTAGGCTGATTGTTAAAATATAAGCCCATTGCAATGAGATGTCATTCACTCACAATGCAATTATTTTAATCTGCAGTTAAAAAAAATGGAGTTCACTTACTTGTTCAATTTTCCTCATGTCTTTTCTCTTCCAATTTGTATAAATTTACTAATCAACATACAATCTCTGACATATAAAAAACAAAACTACTTAAAACAGTTATACCTAACCTTGCACATTGAACATATGCATTTAGTGATAAAACAAAGAGATCTTCTTAAAAACTAAAAAGGAATCCAGTACAAATATAAACATTTTTCTTAAAAATGAATGCTTTTTATTCAGTAAGTCTAAAAAGTAAAAAATAAGGAAGAAGAGTTAAAACTTTCAAAAGAAACACAGACAAGCTGATTTCAGAAAAATATTTGAGGTTGGTTTTGTTGATTCCTCCTACTACTTCTGCCACCTCCAACCTCAAATGCTTTTCTGAAATCAGCTTGTTTGTGTTTCTTTTACAAAGTGTGTGTGTGTGTGTGTGTGTGTGTGTGTGTGTGTGTGTGTGTGTGTGTGTGTGTGTGTGTATATATATATATATATATATATATATATATATATATATATATATATATATATATATATATATATATATATATATATATATAGTAAACTGAAGGACCAATTGGAAAAAAAAGAAGAAAATTATAAATGCAAATAGAACTTCTTTTACTAGGCAAGATAGACACAGCAGAACCAGTGCTGAGCACTTTATTTGTAGCAAGAACTTCTTCAGAAAAACTTTGCAATGGAAAATATGCAGTGGTGAGGTCAATAAATATTGTTTTTGGTATAATAAGCACTATCAGTAAGAAACGTACATGTCCTTGTTACACAAGAAAGTACACAGTGCTACCTATGTGTGAATGTAATCAGCGGTAATAAAAGTACAAAGTCAGTCAAGTAGGTGAAGACAAAATTCACACAAACCCTAAACAACTTAGTAAAATGGAGATCAGGGGTCAGCTAAGCCAATGCAGTGCACATTTAATATTAAGTGTTTCTTAAAGCCCTGGGAAAGAGTCAGTGTTTAGAAGTAACTGCCACTTCAGTTCACATACTTAGAACAGTGTAAAAATGTCCACTTTGAAAACATCAGCCTGTTCTAACACTATGAATTTAAATTTTCTGAACCCTGTGCAGTACAAACTGTCTTTACTTAATGCATTTTTCAAGTCCTTGTTTTGGATAGCCGCACAGTGTTCTTTTATTCTGTTGAAAAGTTTCCAAAAAAGTTTTACCTATGTAGAAACTACATAAGTATACGTGTTACATAAACAATATTTGAGCTTTGGCAATCAAAATATCTTCGGTGAATAATTGTAAAACTGCAATGTTGAAAAACAATATAAGATCCACAGGGGAAACATGCCTGGTGGTTTATCGACATTTACTGTTTGTTTCAGTAAAAAACACTTTATCAGAGTGTTCAAAAGAAAAGACCTGAACTCTTTCAGTCCCTCCCTATTGCACAGCATTCCATTTCTCAAATTCAAAATATCAGGCTATGGCTCCATAGTACAATTCTTGGACGTGGACATCACTTGACACTAACTAG
This sequence comes from Protopterus annectens, assembly GCF_019279795.1. NCBI lineage: Eukaryota > Metazoa > Chordata > Ceratodontiformes > Protopteridae > Protopterus > Protopterus annectens. The sequence continues at coordinate 500,032,943 of NC_056749.1, forward strand.
TTGTGCTGGGATTCCAATATGTTCCGTAAGAAGATGTAGGGTAATATTTTTTTGGATTTCAACAGTCAGCACCCATTTTTCATTAAGCGCCGTATTGCCAAGGGGACAAGTCATGAGATTTTCCTGCATTATTAGCAATGAGAATAATTTCTACAGAGACACACTTCCTGATCAGCTAGTTAATGAATTGAAATTACCCTAAGCCTGTACTTGATAAAATTTTCACCAAGGTTGGTGAATCACGGGAGCCCAAATTCAGACCAACACTTACCTTCTGGTTTACAGACAACGTCCAACCAACAAGCAATTTTGGACCTAGCCCTTCGAACACCCACTCAGACTAATACTATAAACCAACCCCCCCATAACCTATCATGGCAGCAACTTGGAACATATCTTTAGCTTTCCCACTTCCTATTTCTTTGGACCTTAAACCAATACAAGACATTATTTCAAGGAACTGGGAAATTATCAGAAGCAGTAGGGATATTGAGGCAGTTCTGGGTGATGCGTCTGCTTTCTCTCACAAAAGAACTAAGTCCCTATGCATTTCTTTTGACCATGTGTGTGTGTGTGTGTGTGTGTGTGTGTGTGTGTGTGTGTGTGTGTGTGTGTTTGTGTGTGTATATATATATATATATATATATATATATATATATATATATATATATATATATATATATATATGTGGGCCCCCTTCAGTAGATCGAACTTTAAATGTTTGAAGACAATATGGCCGAGACCATACCTTCAAACACTTAAAACTGAATGGAGATCTGTGTACAGAGGGTAACAGGAAGATTTCCCATTTCTGCAATGTAATGCGATCTTGGAGTTGGTATATTTAAATAAGGGGGTGGGGGGGCATAGCCCCCCCTGCTACAGCAGTTAAGTTTTGTTTTTTCTTTTTTTCCTTCAGTGTTCTAACTATTACAAGTTCGAACATATGGTTCCGGCCATATTTGGTTCAAACTTGTAATATGTTTGATCTACTGAAGTGGATCTATATATATATATATATATATATATATATATGTGTGTGTGTGTGTGTGTGTGTGTGTATACATATATATATATATATATATATATATATATATATCTCTCTCTCTCTCTCTCTCTCTATATATATATATATATATATATATATATATATATATATATATATACATACACACATATATATATATTTATTTTTTATTATTTATTGACATTTGTTAACTGGATTAGTCCAGCTGGGCCAGGAGCCTATTTCCAGTGGAGACCCAAGGAGAAAAGCTCCATTTATAGACAGTTTAAGCATAAGTAACAGTTTAGTTTACAATTAAAAACAATCATTATTAGCAAACACCACAAGTACACATAATTTCTGTACTGTAAAGAAAAACAGAAACAATTGCTGCTGTATAACTGATGTGGTAAGGTGTATAGCAAGTTCCTGAAAGAGGTGGAAAGGATATCTAGGGGTGTAATGAGATGTTAGAGAAATATATGTGAGAGATAATATACTGAGAGGATTGTATGAGATTGTGGTAGAAAGTAATAGTATTGGAGTGGTAAAAAAGTATACTGTGAACTTGTATTGAATTGTGTACTACAGAGTAATATTGGAGTTAGGTAGGGTCATGGCAAGTGCAAGTTTTGGATTTTATAAAGTGTAGTTTGAGTTCTTTCTTAAATTGTATAGGGTGTGTAATGGAGCACAATTGGAATGGGAGGTTATTCCATGCTTGGGATAGGGTGGATTTATATAATAGTCTACTGATAGTTATTTTGGTTTGGTAGATGTCAAGGAGTTGTTGGTTAGACCTATGAAGTGTGCGAGTTGGTGTGTAGATGGATATCAAGGAGGACAGGACAGGGCAGGAGGATAATTTATAAAGTATAGAGTGAATAATTTGTAACTGAGATAGAAGAAATTGTTGAGGGAGTTGTAGCCATTGTAGTGAGTTGAGTGTGAGGCAGTGGTGTGAGTTATGTGGGGAGTTTGTGATGAATCTTGCTATTTTGTGGTAGGTTTGTTGGATTTTGGCCAGGATAGTGGTTTGAGTAGTAGTTAGTATTGGGGTGGCGTAGAGAAGGGAGGGGAGAAGAAGAGCCTGAGCCAGGGACAGTCTGGCATTGTAGGTCAGGAATCTACAGTTTCGGTAGAGCATACCCAGCTTTTGGTGAGTTTTCTTTATACTTTGAAGGATGTGTAGGTTAAAGTTAAGTTCATCAATGATGGCTTCTAGAAACTTTGGGTGGGAGTCAGGTTGTATGGTGGTGTTATTGGAGGATGAGATGAGAAAGGTAGATTTTAGGTGAGAGAGAGTCCATGGGAGGAATAACAGGAGTTTAGTTTTCTTGGGGTTTAGGATGAGTAGATTATCAGCTAGCCATTTTTCAACAGATAGAAAGGTGTCTTGGGTAAGGGAGTGAAGGTCAGAGATACTGTTGGAAGTGCAGATGAGTTGAATCGTCAGCATATTGGACTAGTACAGATTGACTGCAGGAGGTATGTAGCTCATTTGTAAAGATGTTGAATAGGAGGGGGTCCCAAGATGGAGCCTTGAGGCACCCCAGTAATTACTGGGAGGTAGAGTGAGCAAGAGGAGAGCCAACAAACAGATTGCTATCAGACAGATAACTAGAGAAGAAGGTTAGGGTGAAGGGAGCTAGACTGAGGTTAGAAAGTTTAGTCAGAAGTAGAGAGTGAGAGACAGTGTTAAAGGCTTTTGAGAGTTCAAGGAAAAGGCTGGATACTAGGAGGTTTTTGTCAAAGACTTCAGCTATTGCATGTGTAAATGACAGGAGGGCTGTAGAAGTGCTGTGGTAAGGGTGGAATATATCATGGGAGGGAGTGAGGAGGTTATATTGGAGGAAATAGTTTAGGAGTTGTGAGTGTACACATTTTTCCATAAGTTTGGAGAGATGAGAGAGGATGGCAATTGGACAAATGTTTGATGGGTCTGTTGAGTTCCCCCCTTTATGCAAGGGGATAGTTAAGAAGGTTTTTCCAAATATATGGTACTGTAGCTTCCTGGATAGATCTATTAATTAAGATAGCTACTGCATAGGCTATGGATTCTGCAGCTAATTTGAGGAAAGTGGGTGGAAGGTTGCCTGAGGAGGGAGAGCAAGATTTAAGCTTCAGAAGGAGTGATTTTATATATGAGGTTGGAACTGGTTTGAAGGAGAAAATATTACTGTTTTGTGGCTTGGGAGGGATACAGGTGGATTTTTTGTTGCAGTTTAAGGTTGTAAGTTTCTGGACAGTGTTGATGAAGTGTCTATTGAGAGGGATAGCAGTTTTTAGAGGGCTGTTGTTTGGGTAAGGGCAGGGATTTGAAGGGGACACGGGATTGAGAATTTTCTTTAAGGTGGACCAGAATTTCTGTGGATTGGTTTTGCAGTTATTTGGGGGAGAGTTATAGTATGATTTTTTTTTGTCTTTACAAACATGTCTTTTGACAAGATTCTGAAGTTCTTTGTACTTGTGAAATAGGAAAGGTTGTTTAGTCTTAGTCCAGGCTTTCCAAGTATTGTCACAGTTATGCATGAGCGATTTAGTTTCTTTAGAAAGCCAGGGGGCAAAGTTAGATTTGATTGTAATATGCCTTGTAGGGGCAAGGGAGTTGAGTATATCTAGGAATATGCTATTAAATTTGTGAACAGCATAATTCAGAGGAATTTGTTTAAGGATGGACCAGTCAGTGGTAGAGAGGATAGAGCTGAATTAGATAGTATTAACGCTATGTAATTTACAACAGTCTGCATAAGAGTGAGGTTTGTCTGCCTGGAAAGTGTGTCATAGTATGTCAGTAGGAAGATGGTCACTCAAAGAGTTTGCTAAGGTAGGTGGTCTGTGGTAAAGGTTGGGTGAGTTAGTGAGAATCCAGTCAATGGTCGAAGTGGAAGAAGTGTTATTGTGTAGATGGGTAGGGGATGTTATCAGCTGGTGGAATACATTGAGGTTTATACAGAGCTGTGGGGATTTAGTGGAATGTTTGGTCCAGTCTATGTTAACATTGTCTAAGATGACAGTTTCATAGGGTATGTTGTGAGAGAACCAAGAGAGGATAGATTCTAGGATTGGAATATTATTACCAGGGGGAATATAAATTGAGGCAATGACAAATGTCTTATGGGGGTTAAGATGGCAATTGAGGATGATAAGCTCAGCTGGGTGGAAATCAGGAGTAGTTGATGTGATGGTGGAGATATTAAGGCTATTGGAATGGAGGATGGTAACACCACCACCCTTTTTGTTGAGTCTATCACAGCGGTAGATGTTGTAACCAGGTGGCAGTATTTCTTTGTTAGTTATGTGGGGTTTTAGCCAGGATTCAGATAAGGCTAGGATATGAGAGGAGGTTTGAGCTATCCCAGCATGTAGTTCAGTGATTTTTTTTAGTGAGGCTTTGTATATTTAGGGCATAGATAGAAAGATCTTTGTGCTGTGAGGTTTGATTTGAGGGAGGTTGAGGGGAGTGGGGGTGGGATAATGTAGGGGTGGAGGAGCTGTTGGTGGGTGTAAGGTTATGGGCAGGGGAGTGTGGGCCTGGATTAGGGTGTATATCACCAGTGAGTAGTATGTTGCTGGGAACTTGGGTAGAGTGTGTTACTGAGAAAATGTGGTGGAGGAGTTTAGGCCTGGAGTTATAGGAGAGGGGGTAGCTGTCAAGTATAATGAGTTTATGACAGCAGCAAAAGGTGAGTTCAAAGAGAGATGGGGAGATTAAGATGGGGTGAGATGGAGGGGAAGGTTTGACAGTACATGTGGTAGGAGAGTATAGAAAAGGTTGGGAAAGGTTTGCCTGACCAGAGGTTAGTTTTGCGAGTAGAGTTAAGATTGGTAATGAGAGGTATAGAAGTAGCATATTAAGTTAGTATGAGTGTAGGAGGGATTATGAGATTAAAGACTGGTTGGGTATGGAGGAAGTAAACTAAGTAGTGATGGTGTAAGAGGTGAGAAATGTGAGGAGTGAGGTGAATAGTTAGTAGTTAGATAATGTCAGGAAGGGGAGGAATTAGAGGTAGGCAGGAAGTGGAGTGTAGATGGTTGCTATGGAAAGGAAGGGGAGGATCTGGATAGTATAAATGAAATTGATGTGGGGTGGGTGTGAATGGGGATAGGGTAGAGGAGCAAAGTGAGCAAATATGTATTTATGTGTGTGTGTGTGTGTGTGTGTGTGTGTGTGTGTGTGTGTGTGTGTGTGTATCGATATATTCTTATATGTATGAGACCAATTGGCATAATGGTTAAAGCCTTTGCCTCCCATGCACAAGGTACAAGGTTCGATCCTGACCTCCAACCAATGCCTATTTGGAGTTTGTATGTTTTCCGTGTCTCTGTGAGGTTCCACCCACCTCTAAAAAACATGCTGAGTGTTTCCATGTAAAACTCACCAATTAATGGAGCTGTGGGCAGCAGTACTGACTCTTTATGGTGCCTTATAGGTTACAGACCAACCTCTTTTAGGCATCTACTGTGGTGCACAGTATCCTCAAGATAGGAGAAGATGGATCACAGACTGCACACCGAGGCAAGGCTAGTCACTCAGTGGTGTAAAATATAGCTCTAGGTGATTCGGTCATGTTGGCTAATATCGCCAAATGGGCATGGGTACTTATCAGCAATAAGTGGGTTACTCTCTACTCCAACCTACATCAAGCACCCTTGCTAACTGTGGGAAGGGTGTATGTGCCCCTGTTGGCCAGTGTCTGCCCACCATAAAGCCCAGCATCCCTGAGTCAGTTAGCTACTGGCCGGCCAGTATCTAGTTGTCCAGCCTGGGTTACCTGGGATAGCTCTGTAGCATGAACGCTGCATGTAAAACCAATCAATCCTGCCAAACATAAACTAAGAATTGCAACATGTAATGTGGGTTCACTGATGGGATGCACCTTGGAAGTGGATGACATTATGATACAGAGGAGGCTGGACATTCTATATATCCAAGAGACAAGATGGAAGGGCAGTGCAGGAAAACCACTTGGTTTGAGTACTACCCAGGAGGGGGACAGGCTAGAAATGGTGTGGGAATTGTGGTGAGAGAGCCTTCAAATGGCAGTAAGGGATTTCATCAGAATTAGTGACATACTCATGGCAGTCAGTGTAATGATGTGTCAGTATTAAAAACACCAAAACTAAAAGCAAAATCAAACCATGAATGAAAATCACTTGGCACCACAGGACCCGGAAGCACGTAATGATGGGTCAGTATTAATAATCTCAGCATATACCCCACAGCAGGGTAGTGACAGTGAGGAAAAGAGTGCATTCAGATAGCAGGACTTACTCGACAAAGCAGGACAACATGAATTGGTGTTGATAATGGGTGACTTAAATGCACATAATGGGGCAGACAGAACAGAAATGAGGACTGCCTGGGTCCACATGGGTGGGGCAACATGAATAAAGAAGGAGAGCCCATTCTAGACTTTCATCTAGAAAAAGGCTTGATAGTAGCCAATACATGGCTCAGAAAGGTAGACAATTACAAGATCACATACAAGAGTGGCCAGCATGCAACTCGGGTAGACTTCATCCTAGTAAGAAAAAGCAGTGGGGAAGATGCAATGATTGCAAAATCATCCCCAGCAAAATAGCCCACAGCATAAACCACTGGTTGTCACAATCAACTGGAAACAGTGGTTAGATAAGGCTTTAAGGTCCAACAGAGACCAGGATGAAAACCTGGAATTTGACTGGAGAGAAAATGCAACAGTTCAAGGAATTACTCAGGGCTCTAGCACCCCAAGAAGAGGTGCAAATAGGAGAAATTGAATTAGAATGGCAGCACCTAAAAACAGCATGCGTGAGGACTACAGAAAAGATACGTGGCTGAGTCAGGTATGGAAATAAGGTACATAAAGAAAGCTGTTGGTGGAATGCAGAAGTCCAGGAAGTCATCAAAAGAAATAAGAAGTGTAGGAAAAAGTAGGAAATAGAAAAGGCAGAAAAGGCAAGGAAGGAATACTGGTTGGCTAATAAAGAAGCTAAGAAAGTGGTTGCAATAACAAACAGTAGGGCATCAGAGGCACTCTACCAACTTCCGGAAAGTGACTTATTAGGTGGTACAAATAAACTTTATTAGGTTTCAAGGCAAAGACAGACAGATAAAGAAGATGGTCAGACACCATTCATAAGGGATGCCACCAACAACCTGCTCACCAGTCCACAGGACATCAAAGGCAGATGGAAGGAGTATTTCCAGTAGCTTTTGAATGAAGAAAACCCCAGAGAAGCTGTTCTGCTCTACAAACAGCCTACAATGAGAGAAGAGGAGGAGCCTACCCTAGAAGAAGTAAGTATGACATTAGGGAAAATGAAGTCAGGGAAAGCAGCAGACTCAGATGAGATCACAGCAGATATGATAAAGATGCTGGGTGAGATAGGGGAGAAATGGGTCCGGAGGGTACTCCTAGCAATATGGAAAGAAAGGCATATCCCAGATGACTGGAGAATAAGCATACTCATGCCAGTGTACATGAACAAGACAACCACAACTGTGGGCATTAGAGAGGAATCACACTCCTATCACATTGCCAGAAGGTTCTAGAGAGGGTGATTGATAAATGGATATGCAAAGTAGTAGAATGTAAGATGGGAGATGAGCAGTTCGGATTTTGATCAGGAAGCACAATGGACCTGATGTTTGCAGTGAGACTGATAGTTGAGAAGAAGCTAGAGATGAGGAAGGAGTCCAAGTGGACATTCCTAGACTTGGAGAAAGCATATGACAAGGTCCCAAAAAAGTGGATCTGGGCAGTACTTTGGTAATTTAAAGTCCCAGAAACATTGGTAGAATTAGTGCAGGCTATGGACAAGGACCCAATGACTCAAGTATTAACAGTGTTTGCTGTCACAGAGGGTTTCCCAGTTGAAGTGAGTGTACATCAAGGTTCAGCTCTGAGCCCACTGCTGTTCATACTGGTGATGGACTATATTAGCAAACAGGTTGGAGGGGGCAAATCAACAAAGCTGTAGTATGTAAATGATGTGGCATTGCAGGCAGACTCTGAGCAAGAACTCCAGCAAAGGATAGGGGAATGGAGTGCAAAACTGAAGGCACATGGGATGAAACTAAGCACAGATAGGACAGTGGTAATGGCAGCAAACTGGGTAAATCAGAAGAATCTGAGAATTGAGATAGAAGGGAAGAATGTGGAACAGGTAAATAGCTTCAAGTATTTGGGAGGGGTGGTTGAGGAAAAGGGAATTCTGAATGAAGAGGTCAAAGCTAGAATCAGAGGATCTGTAGCTGACTGGCATGGACTGGCAGGTGTAGTCCATCACAGAAGCATGCCAAGGAAGCTGAAAAGTATGGTGTACAAGACAATGGTGCAGTCAGTACTACTGTATGGTACAGAAACCTGGGCAGTAAAGGTAGAGCAGATGAAGAAGCTAGAGGTGATGGAAATGAAATACCTAAGAAGGATTGCAGGATGCACTCTGTGGGACAGACAAAGAAATGAGGACATAAGAGCAGAAGCTGAAGTGGCTTCAATTGCAGAAAAGATCACAGAGAACAGATTACAGCAGTTTGGACATGTGCAGAAAAGCAGAAGACAATATGGTGAAGATTTGGAACAGACAGGAAGAAGGTAAGAGGAAACGAGGATGTCCAGCAAAGAGGTAGATGGATTGTGTGAAAGACGGTCTGGGACAGTCAGGCATGAGTGTTGAAGAAGGCAGGAATGTGGCATTGAATTGAGAAAGATGGTGACAGTTAACATGATTCGGCAAATCCATGTAGAAAATGGGAAAAAGGGGGCTAATGATGATGATGATGATATATTGAGTGTATAGCTCTTATATCTGCATGTATATATGTATATATATGTATGTATGTATGCATGTACAAAAATCGATCAAGTTATACTACAGCGAGCGGGTAGTGTAGGTTGATCATTTTGGTTTGACATTGTGCAGGGAGGTCGTGCTTCAATGAGGAACAGGGAATTAGCCCATTTTCTCACTGTAGTGCAATCTCAGAGTTGGTATATTGTTAGAAAAATATGTATTAATGTATATGTTTCTTGCTTATTAGAAGCTAAAAGGGTTAACACATTTCATTCTATTTTATGTACAGCTTAATTCTGTATGAAATTACAAGATGCTTTTCAAACTGCAGTATGCTTTCTGAAATTGCAAGATGCTCTCTGACCTAGTATTTGCTAGCACAGCAAAATTCATGTTTATACCTTCTGGAAATTTACTGAGAAGCAAGTGATTATCTGCTAGGTCAGGAAAATAAATGAATAGAACAATACTGTTTTCTATAATGTTATTGAACTTGAACAATCAGCTCTGTTTGTGTTATGAGAACATGCACAGCTGCAGAAAAGAAAGATACATCGAACAAAGACTGCTTGAAGAAATGAACTATAATCTGTACTTGCTTTGTGCTCGAATTAGCCATAGTACCTTGAATGGTAACACTGCATAGTGAGAAGCTGTATCTGACCGGTGGTCATCAAGGCTACGTTGTTTTTCTTAGGAATTTTTTTTGTAAACTTGATGTGCCAGCAGAAAATCATGGACAAACAGCTGCTATGAAATAGTATTGAAAGAACTTGTGATTTATTACGTCAGCTTGGTAGGCAATGTCTTGTAAGAAATGTAAAAGAATAGCTTCACTTCCTGATTCTAGTTTGACAAACTCTGTATTAGCACGTTTTTGTCTCCTTGCTGCAAGATTAAAGTGCCTTAACCTGAACCTGCCATGTGTTGATCTTTTTGAAGTTGTTTTTCCTTTGACAGATTGGTCCTTTGGACCGGAAACTCTCACTTCACCTCAGGTCAGATGGGCCAGGTGGCATGAAACCATACGTGGAAGAGACCACATCGGTTCTTCTGCTCTGAAAGACCTCCGACTGAATTGTCGTTCAAAAGAGGCCAGCCACTTTTCTGATCTGCGACTGGAGGATGAGTTAACGGCTTTCCATCAAACCTGGTGATCAAGCACGGAGGCTCAGGTAAGGTGAGATTTACCTTTTTTCTGTTTTAGATCAGGGATTTGATTTGAATCATCTGTCAGGAGATTTGTTTTGTACAAGTCAGGGACAGAAAGATTGCAGGGAAACAGAATAAGTAAGACAGTTATTCTAGATAAACTGTGAAACAGAAAAATCGTGGTACCAAGTGAAAATAAGAAGGGTTACGTAACATTTTTTAACAGTCAGAACAATATGAGTAATAAGTGCACAAAAAGTTCCCAAGATCCACCGCTAACCGAAGATGCAAAATATATGCAATTACAGCATGCCGACAATGTTAGATACTATACAAAATGGGTTAATAAATATGAATTTGACAGCAAATTAGAAAAATACTCGCTTATTAAACTTGTCAAACAGCTTAAAACTGATGCAAAAGGTCAGATAAAAAAGCAATGACAATTAGGCATTCCTCAGGCACACAGGTGGATTGAGGAAGCAAACCGTAGGGAACAAAAAAGTAATAATTCAAAAGCTATGTTCCTAGATAAAGAAGACAATACTTGGTAATAGCATCAGCCCCTCTGTCCCCTCTACTTCCCGCACCAGAATATGAAGCAAGTGGACAAGCTGATCCACCTCTGCTATACCCGGCTGTCACCGCGAAGCCAAGACCGTATGTCAGAGATCCCATTGAGACAAGGTCTGGAACACGTAACTTAAGAGGGGATACTGAGTTATATCAAATAAACAAAAATTCACAAGCTATGAGTGAAGAAGAGATATGTCCACTCATAGAAGTACCAAATCCTCAGGCAGGACAGGCAGGACAGGACCCGACTCTCCTAGTATATAGACTGTGGACACCGGAAGACATCCGGAACGCCACAGAGGGAATTCCCCATCCAAAAGTTAATTTTAGAAAATTCTTAGAAGACTTACAGGGCATGAGGTTAAGTTATCATTTAAATGGAGAAGAAGTAGGAAAAAGTAGTTAGACAAATCATAGGTCCAGATTGGCACATGATCAGTGGCAACTGGAATCCCCGTGACGCAGAACACAAACCACTCCCACATAACAATGCAGAACTGGATAACAGAGTGAAAGGTCTAACAGACCGAATCTCTGAGAAGTGGAAGCTTAGGGCAGACTGGACTTGCATTAATCAATGCATCCAACAGGAAGGTGAAACTGTTGACAGATATTATGCTAGATGGTTAGAGAGTTTTAATAACCATTGTGGAATGCAGGTACCTGAAGACCAAACACATGATTCCCCGTATGAGCAACAGCTAAATAAAGGCAGTATTTTGCCTATAAGCAGCTTTATTACAAAGCACATGGTAGACCATCGTACAAGTAGATTACAGTCACTACTTGAATATGATAGACATGCTGAAAGGCATTTTAACAATAAAAAGAAAAAGAAAGCCCAAGTATTTTCTGTAGAAGATGGAGCAGAAGTTTATGTAGTACAGTCCGGAAAAAAGGGCAGGAAAAATGCCCAGGGAAACAAACAATCTGATAAACGATCAGAAGAGTTTGAAGAGAGAAAGAAAAGGGGTGAATGTTTTAAGTGCGGAAAAAGGGGACATTTAGCAAGGGATTGCAAGCAAAACAAGAAGGTAGCCATGGAAGATAAGGAGGGTGAGGACTGACTATATGATAGTCAAGAATCACTAGAAGGGAGTAACCGAGAAAAGACAAATGCAAATGTCATAGAGGGAGTAGAGGATGCGATAGAAGAAATAGAGGAAGTGCAAGAAATCGCAGATGGTGAAGAAAGTGAAATTTTAGACTTAGCATTATTGAGCCTAGAGCTCTATTTCGTAGACATGAAACCGGAAGTTACAGTTCTGGTAGTGGGGAGGGAAGTTAAATTCCTGAGTGACTCAGGGTCTTCACGGACCCTGATACATCCTTCCAAACTACCAGAAAATTCAGAATCACTTGATTACATATTAGTGAAAGCAGCTAATGGACAACTGTATCGGGAGCCACTCAGCAATAACTGACCCTATTTCAGAGATGACCCAGAAAAGCAAAATTGTTGTTTCTGCAAAATGCCCAGTAAACCTTTTGGGCAGAGATCTTATGCAGATATTTGGCATAGCGGTAGTTCCAACTATGCAGGGTATGGAAGCACAGCGACAAATGGATACTTTTGTAGTGCGGCGGAGGGTGAAACATTTTATTGGTACAGCCAGGACTTAGTCACGACTGATCCAGGGGCAGTAACTGAAGAACTGATGAATGTAGCCATCAGTAAGTCCCCCTCCCTTGACACTGATAAACAGCATTTGTTGCACTGTACTCTGTATTATTGTAGCACACCAGGAACTGATAAGGAATATGAGCAAGAACTGTTCAAAAACCATGCAAACAGATTAGTATTACGTAATCTGTACTGGGACACAGAAGGGAACAGTATAGTTAGTTGTTCATTGCCCCAGGAATTCTTTGCACTCTATAAATCTAATCGATTATCACATGTTAGTTTAACTAAGGACAAGAATGTGAAATGGGCAGACCTAGGAGAAAAAGTCACAAATTGGGAAAAACAGACAGAGCTAGAATTGTCAGAACGGGGAGTACAGAAGCAGAAGTTAAATTGGATAACACAGACACACCCAGCTCTACACTTGCAGTCTAGTGAGGACAGCTGATTAGCACTCTTACTAGAAGAGGAAGAAAATGCCTTACAGAGCATACCAGAAACTCTCTGGTCAACAGGGAAGTCAGATGTAGGACTAATTTGTACAGCAGGACCAGTTACTATTACACCAAAATCAGCATTTAGACCTCAAAAGAGACAGTATCCCTTAAGAAAAGATGCAGAAGTAGGAATCAAACCTATAATAGCAGCTTTGCTTAAGGAAGGAGTACTGGTAGAATCTCCCGATACACCATGTAACACACCCTTATTTCCTGTCATGAAAGCAAACGGAGAATGGCGTATGGTCCAAGATTTAGAAGCTGTGAATGACGCAGTAATACCTAGAGCACCTCCGGTGCCAGATCCACACACCCTATTGAATGATTTGAAGCCTCAACAGAAGTATTTTTCTGTGGTAGATATTAGCAATGCGTTCTTTTCAATACCGATACACCCTGACAGCCAACATTGGTTTGCATTCACATTTCAGGGGAAAAGGTATACATACACACGACTACCAAAGGGGTATTGTGAAAGCCAACAATATTCGCACAAGAGATGGCAAGCAACTTGGCGGGATTTATCCCATCAAGAGGCAGCCAAATTTTACTTTATGTAAACGATATCCTGTTGGCAGCCCCCACCCAGCAAGAATGCAAAGAAGATACCATAGCATTACTACAATTTCTAGCCACTCAAGGACATAAAGTAAACAAAAACAAATTGCAACTTTGGAAAAAGCAGGTTAAATACCTGGGATATGTAATATCCAAAGAATGTAGGGCATTAGATGAAGATAGGAAAATAGCAATTTTACAAGCACCCAAACCGACTACCAAGAAGGAAATTATGTCCTTCCTGGGCACGACTAATTTCTGTCGGAGTTGGATTCCAAACTATGCCTTGGAGTCTGCTCCACTGACCAACTTGATATACAAGAAGCCTATGGCAGAACAAGATTTATTACAATGGACACCAGAAGCAGAATCAGCTTTCTGCAAACTGAAACAATTGATAGCATCCTCATTAGTTTTAGGATTACCAAACTATCATAAACGTTTTTTCCAAACTGTAGATTGTAAGCAAGGCTATATGACATCAGTGTTAACACAGCAACATGGGGATAAGCAACGCCTCATAGCTTACTATTCATTACAGCTGGACCCAGTGGCATGATCCCCGCCCCACTGTGCACAAGCAGTAGTTGCAGCTGCAATGGCAGTACAGGCTTCGGCCTCAGTAGTGTTGTTCCACCGTCTCACATTGAGAGTGCCTCATGCAGTCGCGATTATTTTACTGCAAGAAAAAGTAGCATATCTTTCTCCTGCTAGACATCTTTCCTGTATGACTATACTGTTGAGCCAACTTCACATGACAATTGAATGATGTACAACTTTAAATCTGTCTACCTTGCTCCCGACCCCTGCGGATGGCACACCACATAGCTGCCTGCAGGAGATTGAACAAAAGACGCTGCCTAGAAAAGATCTAACGGATGTTCCCTTGGATGATGCTGAGGTGACATATTACGTGGATGGCTCATGCAGAAGGGGTCCTACAGGACAGAACCTAGTGGGGTATGCAGTAGTTTCTGATACTGAGATTTTAGAAGCAAAGTCTTTACCACACAACTTATCTGCACAAGCAGCAGAACTGATTGCCTTGACAAGGGCATGTACCTTGGCAAAGGGTAAATGTGTGAACATTTTTACTGATAGCCAGTACGCTTTTTCTACTGTTCATGTTTTTGCACAACAGTGGAAAAATAGAGGAATGATAACATCTACTGGTAAACCGATTAATCATGCGCAATTTATTTTAGATTTGTTAGAATCTATTCAGTTACCTCAGAAAGTAGCTATTTGTAAATGTGTAGCTCATACCAAGCAACAGGATAGGATTTTAAAAGGTAATGCGAGAGCTGATACAGCTGCAAAGCAGGCAGCTTCAGCTTCAGAAGGATTTCTTTTGAGTGGGGAATTACAACCGTCTGAGATTTTAGATTTAGAAATGGTGAAAACAATGCAGACACTTACTACGAAAATAGAAAAACAGAAATGGATAAAAAGAGGAGCAATTCTTGAGAAAGAGCTGTACATCTCCAAAGAAGAAAAACTGATTTTGCCGTCTAATTTGTTTAGATATGCAGCTTTGTTGAGCCATGGGCAGTGCCATGTCTCAACAGGAGGGATGGTACAGTTAGTGAACCGAGTGTTCACAGCATATGGATTTACAAACTACACAAAAAATTTTTGTGCAGCATGCCATGTTTGTAACAAGCATCATGCACAAGGGGCATTGAAGCCTAAGCAAGGGAGTTTCCCAACCCCACTGTACCCATTCTATACTATCTGTATGGATTTCATAGAACTAAACAAATGTGAAAATAAGAAGTATTGTCTTGTCATTATAGATATGTTTTCCAAATGGATGGAAGCTTTTCCAACCAAAAATCCAGATGCAGCTACTGTTGCAAAAGTCCTTGTTAAAGGAATTATTCCTAGATTTGGCATACCAGAAAGATCTACAGTGACAATGGCACACACTTTGTAAATCAAACTATACAACAGTTGAGCCGATATTTTGGAATTTCCTTAAAGAACCATCATGCATACCACCCACAATCCGCAGGATTAGCAGAGAGGCATAATGGAATTTTGAAAAACAAACTTAGGAAATGAATTAGTGAGACACAAAAGAAATGGGTGCACTGCCTGCCTCTGGCATTGTTGAGCATGAGAACTGTTCCGAATGCAAAGGGGTTAACTCCTTTTGAAAAATTATTTGTGAGGTCATACTGTATACCTCAATGGAAACCTCTCATGCCTGCAGACCAGGAGGCCGACAGTTCACTTGCCGAATATATGAGATGACTTTTAAGTAATAAACTTTTGCAGTTAAATTCTGTTTCAGATAAAGAACAAACCAGACCATCGGAAGCAGCAGTAGTCCCAGGCACATGGGTCTGGGTGAAAGTCATCAGGAGGAAGAATTGGACCTCAGCGAAGTGGGAAGGACTGTACCAAGTGCTACTGTCTACACCCACTGCAGTCAAGATCGCAGAGTGAGTGTCCTGGATTCATCTGACACATTGTAAATTGGTTAAAAACTTTGAACTGGACAAAAACTTGTTACTGTTACACAAGAACAAAATGACCAGATACGGAGCAAATAGAAATACAGAACAACCTCAAAAGTATTGCATGATCATTCTGTTAACCATACTGATAACATTAATGTTTTTGCTGTGGCCTTTCCTTTTTCCAGCCACACGAGCTGAACTGAATAAACGAGATGCATTACTCGTAGACTGACATCCAAACTTTAACACTTACCAAGCAATTAAATATGTGTATGCTGAAACTTTTAATGTTTCGAATTGCTGGATTTGCACAGCTATACCAACAGCATATGGGGGATTATTAATGACTGCTCTCCCCCTAGGAGTCAATGAGACCTGGGAAAATTTGATTTTTGATACTACAACTGTGAAATTACAAGACAAAATAGCATTGTACCTGCCTGTTACACAAAAGGGAATTGTATGTTTTTACAAAAATGATACTGTACAGGTGGGTTGGAGCAATTGTAATGTGACTGTTCCTTACAAATGCTATATCAAAGCTAATAATGCAGGTTATATTTGTGATACAAACTATGACTCATATTTTGAATTAATGCACAAAACGGTTAATGAAGTACAATGTAATCCTGTTCTTTTCAAACAACTATCCATCATTGATAAGAAAATGTTTCATGCAGGGCAAGTATATATTAATACTAAAGTAGAGAATTGTTATTTTGTGTGTGGGAAAAAGGCATACAAATGGTTACCTGAGAATTGGTCCGGCAGTTGTTTTTTGGGTTACCTGGTGCCAGCCATATGACACACTGCAGTTTTGCCTCAGGGAAGAATTTGAAATGTCAGAGAGGTCACCAAGAAACCTGGAAATCCAATCAAGAGACCTGAGAATCCAATGGGATGGATCGAAGCAGGCTGGAGAAATCATAACTCTGTGAAAAACAAAGATAAACTGACACACATGGACTTGAGTGACACTATTATATCGTGGGCAGGTATAGCCCCTGCATATGGCGCAGTGAAATCGATTTGGGAGCTGAGAAAACTGTCCAAACTTCTCGAAGTAATGAGCAATGCAACTTTTTCTGCTCTCGAATTAGTGACCAATGAACTGAACGCTATGAGAACTGTGGTGCTTCAAAACCGCATGGCTCTCAACTTCACCCTAGTGGCAAAAGGTGGTATGTGCACTTTAATAAAAGAGGAGTGCTGTTCTTATATTCCTGACAACCAGCATGAGATAAATGACCATCTTGAGGTGATTCAGTAAGTGTCGGCCATGACCAAACCAGGCCCAAACCCACTGATGGATTTTTTCCAGAATTTGTTTGGGGGGTGGGGTAGCATCCTAATGAACATCCTGGTTGCCATTTGTGTGGGATTACTCCTATTAGGAGTGTGTGTTTGTTTTGGTATTCCCTGCATGAAAAGATTAATCAAAGATTTTATAGACATGTCAATTTCTGAGACTTTGTATCAAATTGAAATTGAAGAACTGTTGAAAAATGAAACACTTTCATAAGTTTAAACTAAATGACACTCTTAACTGCAAATTCTGAACAGAAAGAGGTTAGGAGAAGAAGCAACTGTTTATGCTTTTGAAAATAGAATAAAAAGTATTAACAGGTGGGAAATGTTAGAAAAATATGTATTAATGTATATGTTTAGTGCTTATTAGAAGCTAAAAGGGTTAACGCATTTCATTCTATTTTATGTACCGCTTAATTCTGTATGAAATTACAAGATGCTTTTCAAACTGCAGTATGCTTTCTGAAATTGCTAGATGCTCTCTGACCTAGTATTTGCTAGCACAGCAAAATTCATGTTTATGCCTTTTGGAAATTTACTGAGAAGCAGGTGATTATCTGCTAGGTCAGGAAAATAAATGAATAGAACAATACTGTTTTCTATAATGTTATTGAACTTGAACAATCAGCTCTGTTCGTGTTATGAGAACATGCACAGCTGCAGAAAAGAAAGATACTTCAAACAAAGACTGCTTGAAGAAATGAACTATAATCTGTACTTGCTTTGTGCTCGAATTAGCCATAGTACCTTGAATGGTAACATTACATAGTGAGAAGCTGTATCTGACCGGTGGTCATCAAGGCCACGTTGTTTTTCTTAGGAAGTTTTTTTTGTAAACTTGATGTGCCAGCAGAAAATCATGGGCAAACAGCTGCTATGAAATAATATTGAAAGAACTTGTGATTTATTACGTCAGCTTGGTAGGCAATGTCTTGTAAGAAATGTAAAAGAATAGCTTCACTTCCTGATTCTAGTTAGACAAACTCTGTATTAGCACGTTTTTGTCTCCTTGCTGCAAGATTAAAGTGCCTTAACCTGAACCTGCCATGTGTTGATCTTTTTGAAGTTGTTTTTCCTTTGACATATATTTAATGTACAGGGGTTGTGAAGGGCAGAGCCCCCTACATGGGGGGGTGCGCCCCCCTGCAAAATACTAGAAGTAATGTATCGGTGACTGTAGAGTTCAATGGTATGATAATGTGCACAGAAGGAAGTGAGTGATGTCACCACCTGCTATGTCGAATACATCGAACTATGGTGGTCAATGTATTCAGTTTTGCTTTGGGTTTACTTTCGAAATTTTGGATTCAGCATTTTGAGTTGACCTTTGTTATAGTTCATCCGAAGCTGATTCAAGCTTTCAGTAGTATATATATATATATATATATATATATATATATATATATATATATATATATATATATATATATATATATATATATATATATATATATATATATATATATATATACACACACACACACACACACACAAAAACACTGCACACAAAAAGAGAAGTAACTAAAGAACTATTACAAAACAAACTTTATAACAAATTAGCTAGGAGATAGAAACACATAGAACAAGTCTATTTGAGTGTTTTCATCCTATTATTGTAAGAACTTCATCAGAAATGAGAAAAATGAAAACGTATACTTCAATAAATACAGTAAACTGTCATTCCAACTTAAAACATGAAATCAAATGTCCAACAAGGAATGCAACCCAGTAAGAAAGCCTTAAAGGACCTAACTGGTCAGGAGGGAGTGTAGCGTAGGGAAGTGAGAGAGCTTAATAGCCCTATGGAGGGGGGAGGGACTGGCTCACCTACACCACCTCAAGGCATATTTAATGTTAAGGTTTTCATTCAAGCCAGACAAAAAACCCACATCTAAGAGCAACTGCCACTTTAGTTCATTTACCTCAAGAAGAGTATTATAATCACCAAAAAATGGTGGTACTTGGTCCAAAACAAAAAAAAAAAAGAAATGCTGCAAAATTGCCGCAACACACACAATGTTTTCCCAGTGCATTATAAATGTATATATACACACACACACACACACACACACACACACATATATATATATATATATATATATATATATATATATATATATATATATGTTTGTGTGTGTGTGTGTGTATATATATATATATATATATATATATATATATATATATATATATATATATATATATATATATATATATATATATATATATATATACTGCTGATGCTATAGCATACCCTGTCAACATTCTCATCAACCGATCTATCTCTGAATCATATGTTCCACAACGCTAAAAAAACTCTGTCATAACTCCCTTACATAAAGGTGGCAAAACCAGTGATCTCTCTAATTACCGGCCCATCTCCATACTCTCTTCTGTATCTAAAATCCTAGAAAAGTGTATACATGCTCAATTGGTAAAACATCTCTCCAATATAACTCACTTGCTCCCATCCAACATGGTTTTCACCCAACACACAGCACAACTACAGCCTTACTTTCCTTTACCAACATGTTAATAAAGCCTTAGGTGCTGGACTATTAACCTCAGTTATCTTACTGGACCTATCTGAGGTTTTCTGTACAGTATCACACACTAAACTATTATTACAGCTTGAATCCTTAAACTGTTCCTCAAATGCACTGGCTTGGTTTTCTAACTACCTCTGTGACAGGAGAAAATCTGTCAAATGGCAAAACACTCAATTTGAGTATCTCACAAATAAAACTGGAGTTTCCCAGGGGTCCATTCAGGGACCACTACTTTTTAATACATTCTTCCACAATCTCTATAAAGCATCCCATCACAGTACTTTCATTCAATACGCTGACATTTCTGTGATAATCACTTCTGCTCACAACCTGCTAGAGCTCCAAAATTTAATAGAAAAAAAATGTACTTCTCTCAGATCCTGGCTAAATAATGCACAACTTTTACTTAATCCAAATAAATCAAACCTCTTAATATTCGTCTTCAAAGCTCTAACACAGGACTTTGATTTTCTTACAAAACAATACTGAATTTGAATGTGTAAAAACATCAAAGCTTCTAAGCATCATAATTGATGACATAAACTTTATTTGGATATGCCCATCAAGTCAAAACTGCCCAACAGTCTCCTCCTCCCTTCCTTCCTCTGTGGTAGCCCGATTTTCACTAACCTACATGCATCACACTTGATATTATCCCAGTTCTTCACATTTGACTGCAGTACTAGCTTCATAGAGAAGCTGAATTATTGTCTGTAATTTGTTTTACTTCATGACTATAAAACTGCACTGGAAATGAATGTTTTTAATTAAATGCTCTGATGTATTCTATAAATGTTTTTTTTACATTAATGTTATTTCTAGCTCAGTACTTTAATACTGTTTATATTATGTTATATTTTTGTAACTGTACTTGGAGCATTTCTCCCTGAACTGAACTCGCTCCACTGAAAATGGGTCTCTGGTCCAGTGGACTTTTCCAGTTTCCAAATGTCAATAAATCAATCAATCAATCAACACATATATATATATATATATATATATATATATATATATATGTGTGTGTGTGTGTGTGTGTGTGTGTGTGTGTGTGTGTGTGTGTGTGTAATTTGTGTGTGTGTCTCTCTCTCTCTCTCTCTATATATATATATATATTTATATATATATATATATTGATATAGATGTGTGTGTGTGTGTGTGTATATATATATATATATATATATATATATATATATATATATATATATATATATGTATATGTGTGTGTGTGTGTGTGTGTGTGTGTGTGTGTACATATCATCTTCTTTCGGCTGTTCCTGTTAGGGGTCACCACAGTGGACCATATGTTTTCATTTCTTTCTTCCCTCTGCATCTTGCTTTGTCACACCAAATACCTGCATGTCCTCTCTCACCATATCCATAAACCTCATGTTAGATATTCCTCTTTTCCTCTTACCTGGCAGCTCTATCCTTAGCATCCTTTTCCCAATAAAACCAGCATCCCTCCTCAGCAGATGTCCAAGCCAACAT
Organism: Protopterus annectens; assembly: GCF_019279795.1. Lineage (NCBI taxonomy): Eukaryota > Metazoa > Chordata > Ceratodontiformes > Protopteridae > Protopterus > Protopterus annectens. The sequence goes on from NC_056749.1 coordinate 500,053,948, forward strand.
GATCTCACCTCTCTGGATTTGTTTGCAAACCGTCCAACCTGAGCTGACACTCTAATATGCTGATTCCTAATCATGTCCATCCTCATCACACCCAATGCAAATTTTAACATCTTTAACTCTGCCACCTCCAGGTCTGACTCCTGCCTTTTAATCACTGCCTCTTTCTTCAGCTCATATAACATAGCTGGTCTCACTACCTTCTTGTAGACCTTACCTTTCACTCTTACTGGTACCCGTTTGTCAAAAATTACTCCTGACACTCTCATCCACCCACTCCACTCTGCTTGTACTCTCTTCTTCACCTCTCTTCCACACTCACCATTACTCTGTACTGTTGATCCCAAGTATTTAAACTCATCCACCTTCACCAACTGTACTCCCTGCATCCTCACCATTCTTCTATTCTCCCTCTCATTCATATACATGTATTCTGTCTTAGTCTTGCTGACCTTCGTTCCTCTCCTCTCCTCTCTAGAACCTATCTCCACCTCTCCAGGGTCTTCTCTACCTATTCCGTACTCTTAGAACAGATCACAATGTCATCAGCAAGCATCATAGACATGGGGACTCCAGTCTGATCTCGTCTGTTGACTTGTCCATCACCACTGAAAATAAGAAAGGGCTCAGAGCTGATCCTTGATGTAACCCCACCTCCACCTTAAAAGCACCTCTGTCACACTACCCTCATCCATATCCTGTATCACTCTTGCATACTTCCCTGCTACTCCTGGCTTCCTCGTACAGTACCACAACTCCTCTTTAGGCACCTTGTCATATGCTTTCTCTAAGTCCACTAAGACACAATACCACTTCTTCTGACCTTCTCTATACGTCTTCATCAACACTCTCTGAGCAAACATCGCATCTGTAGTGATCCTTCCTGGCAGGAAACCATACTGCTGATGACTGATCATCACCTCCCTTCTTAACCTAGCTTCCACTACTCTTTCCCATAACTTCATGCTGTAACCAATCAGTTTTATCCCTCCGTAGTTACTACAGCTCTACACTTTGCCCTTATTCTTAAAAATCTGTACTAAAACACTTCTTCTCCACTCCTCAGGCATCCTCTCACTTTCTTCTCTATACGTCTTCATCAACACTCTCTGAGCAAACATCGCATCTGTAGTGATCCTTCCTGGCAGGAAACCATACTGCTGATGACTGATCATCACCTCCCTTCTTAACCTAGGTTCCACTACTCTTTCCCATAACTTCATGCTGTAACCAATCAGTTTTATCCCTCCGTAGTTACTACAACTCTACACTTTGCCCTTATTCTTAAAAATCTGTACTAAAACACTTCTTCTCCACTCCTCAGGCATCCTCTCACTTTCCAAGATTTCATTAAATAATCTGGTTAAAAAACCCACTGCCATCTCTCCTAAGCATGTCTATGCTTCCACAGATATGTCATCTGAACTAACAGCCTTTCCATTCTTCAGCATCTACATAGCTGTCCATACTTCCTCCTTGCTTATCTGTTCCACTTCCTGATTAGCTATCACCACATCATCCGGCCTTCTCTCTCTCCCATTCTCTTCATTCATCAGCCCCTCAAAGAATTCTCTCTCTAATGCCTGCTCATACTTTGCATCAACAGAAAGCCTCAACATGTTCCAACACTGAAAAGGTAATGATACTATAATCATTCCTTTGGTGTATGCCAACAATATAAATCATGCCACTTAAACTTAGATCTGAAGATCAGCTTACAATCTTTACTTCTTAACCTCAGGATAATTGGTCATATTCATATCCTAAACATTTTTTTTTCACAAAGACCAAATATCTCCTTATAAAATGTAAAAATCATAATAAAGGTGACATCACAATTTAGCACCAATCAAATTGTTCTCCTCATATTCCAGTCACATTGTTTGAACAGCTATCTCATCCAATAAATATTCACAGGTATCAAGGTCTATCATAGGTTATGTACCCACCATTCATGCTTCATCATTAGTCTATTGTAACTCACCAGTGAGTGTTGCATATTGGTTAACTGTCTCTATTAATTGACCAGTGGTTAACTGTCTCTATCAGTCGACCAATGGAATCTTTCTATTTAGATACGAACACTCATAAATGGGCTTAGTTCCTCTGCTTCATGTTGAAACACAATCACTTGAACAAAAATTTTTCATTATTCAAGTTAATGAAATATAATCTCCACTTCTGGGAACATATTCTTATTGTAAAAGAAGAATATCTATACATATATATATATATATATATATATATATATATATATATATATATATATATATATATATATATATATATATATGTATATGAAGAAAGCATATTTAACAATTTATCTTTATGCTGTCCATCGAATATATCAGAGTATACTTTTCACCATACATTTAGCAATTCGTATTTGCTAGCACCCTTAAACCCAATGAAGTCCTGAATTAAATTACAGGCATAGGGTCTGATTCCTAAGGGTCTATATTAGATCAGCGAACACTTAAACAAGCGAACGCTGATTGATTGACCTTATTTTAGTGAAAGTGAAAAATATCGAAGCAGCAGAAACTCAAATTTTTTCCTAGGGAAAGAATTCGGTTGTCCGTTTCTGTTGCTTCAGTATTTTCAGTGCTGTGCTTGAAAGTTATGGGTCGGATTCCGGTAAGTGTGCATTTGTGTGGATGTGAGTGTTAGGGTGGTTTAAGTGAGTTAGGGTTAGGGCTCGGGTTAGGTATGTGTGCAATTGTGTGGACATGAGGGTTAGGGCGGATTTAGGTGAGTTAGAGTTAGGGAGCGGGTGAGGTGAGTGTGCGATAGTGATATATAGTGATATATATATAGTGATAGTGATATATGTAGATGTATGCATATGTGAGACCCTTACAACATACTAACCAGGCATAGTAGGACCTGCTCCCAGTTCTCCTTATTCCAATTTGCAGCAATATACATATTACACATGGAGATATATATATATATATATATATATATATATATATATATATATATATATATTTAGATAGATAGATATGTATGTGTAATATACATGAAGAAAGACATGATAGAACTTGCTGAATATGTGTTCCAGGCAGGTATGTTCCTAGCCTTATGCAGCATTCTACCGTCACCCAGAATGATGCCTCAATACAAACAGAAAATGATTGACTTTAGCAATTTGCTTAGTTTCTGGTGTCATTCCAAATGGGATCCAGTACCTGACAGCCTGGGAAGACATGATTGATAAACCATGATGCTTTGCAGCGATGATCTGCATATGTTTCCCTTGGGCTTCAGGCTCCTGGCAAAGGCTCTTGCCTCCCCCTTCCCCCACATAGTGAAAATCCATGAGGTCGAAACTACCAACATGAAAATTTCATAAAAATGCAAATTAAAGGTCATACTTATTCTCGGCTTGGCTTGGGAGTGCCTTCTGTATGGAGTCTGCATGTCCTCCCCACGGTTGGGTAGTGTTCAAAAGACATGTGTGCGTAAATGGACATGCCTTCGTTGTAGGTTGGGCATCGAGCTGGCAACTCGGCATTTCATAAAAAATCTACTGCCAATCATGAGCGGACCAGAGTTCCACTGTGGCGACCCCTTACCGGGAAAAAGCTGAAAGACAAACAACAACAAAAAAAACTGCTAAATGCTAGGAGTCTAAACATGAAACTGCAATCATTGCAAGCATTCTTAACCCTGGAAGATGCTGACATTTGTGCAGTCTCAGAAACCTGGCTTAAAGCTGCGGAGATCACCCAGCCACACCAGGTTACTCATCCTATCCTACATTCAGACCCCATCATACATTCAGACCCCAAACCGTGGGTAGCAAAGCAAAAGGAGGTGGAGTTGCAATATATATATATATATATATATATATATATATATATATATATATATATATATATATAAAAGCCATACACACCTCCAAGCTGGTTAAACAGTATGACTTTTGGTTGAATAGTGTGCCTAATGGTGCTGCAAGTTCCTGTCTGAGTTCATGTAGGATGCAGCTTAGGATGTTATCTAGTCCCATGGTGGCTGTATGTTTTGCCTTTGAGAGAGCAGTGATGACTTGCTCCCTAGAGATAAGGAAAAGGGGGCAGGTGCTAGGGGTATGCACTACATAAACATAGTACAGACTGCATGCACTACATAAACATAGTACAGACTGCATAGTACCACAGCACTTCATGCACTACATAAACAGACTACAGACTGCATAGCATCACAGTACTATGTGCACTACACAGAGTACAGACTGCATAGCATCACAGCACTCCGTGCACTATATAAACATAGTACAGACTGCATAGCGTCACAGTACTCCATGCACTACATAAACATTGTACAGATTGCATAGCATCACCGCACTCTTTGCACTACATAAACACAGTGCAGACTGCATAGCATTACAGTACTCAGGGCACTATATAAATAGAATACAGATTGCATAGCATCAATGTGCACAACAGTCCAGTTCCAATAGCAAAGACAAGTGCAGCATACCTCTATCCATCGCCATTAAAATATTAACCTGTGCCTTTCAAAATCATAGCAGAGTATACCACATTTAGTTAACGACAAGAAGTCCTTGTGTGGATTTATTTCACTTATATAATGATGTTTGTACTCTTAAATGGATCTAAGTATGTGCAGAAAATTTGGTAAATATGCGAAGAGCAAGAGTCAGTCTGAGGCAAAAATAAAAAAAATCCGAGCATTATGCAGTAATGCTGCAGAACTAGTAACTGTTCCCAAAGAAGGAAGCAAGGCAGCTAGTGAACAACTTATGTGCAAATGAGCTACTTGTGTTAAAACAGTGATTTTACCACTCAGAGACAGCTTTTGATATGCAAAATATGTGCATTAAAACTGAATTGCATCACGTTTATTGACATTTAGTCACAGGATAGATTCATCTCTTTCCACTGTTTATGATTCCATAAGTGTAAAAAGTAATTCAAACACTAAACTCACAGAGTGACTGATTTTGACTACACTAATCAACCCTTACCCATATTTCAAATTAACCTTCTCTCTAAGCCTTTAAACTAAACTTGTATGGTGCTCCTCTTATCTCTTATCCTTTTCATGTGAGTAGCCCTACATTATTCCTCACCACAAATGTCTCTAAAGCCATTTTTCTCAACTCTACAAACTGCATAGAAAACAGAACACTTAGATAAAGAATCATAAATAAAACAAGTTTAGTAGCAGCATGGCTTGTCTATTACAATACACACTTTTTCATAAAATGTCACATTAGCAGTCAGATAATTCTACCTTGCACCTGCACCTAATTCAAGGTAAATGTGAAGGTTAAACAGAGTTGCTGGTAAGGCTTCCATTTCTGCTGAAGGAATGATCCATTCCATCTTTTCTGAATCGTTCCTTAAACTTTTCAATAATAAATTAATTCAGCTGTATTTCAGACTTTGAAGAATGCAGCAGAACTCCAAAAATCACTACATCCTCACACAAGAGAAAGAACAAGGCCATCTGGTTCTACCACATTATAACAAACTTTCCAGATGGGCGAAGATTATTTGAAGCCAGAAGCAGCGATTCCAACATTTGATAAATCTCACAAGTTTGATTGAAGTCATCATAATCAGACAGTGCTGCTGTACTGCAGATGAGATCTGAGGACTTTAGTTATAAGCAGTTTGTCCCCCTTCAACCCAAAAATTGGTTTAGAATAAATCTCAGTATGCAGATGAGCTTGACTTATGCAAAACGGTGTCTTTTTTTTTTTTGGTTAAGGCAATGTTTTCAGTGTTCAGCTGTATAGGAGCAGTGTTTTGTAGTACTATGTCTTTTTTCACATCATTTAATATCCATGATTCCTACAGAGGCAGTAGCTTGGCCCAGACTTTTACTATTTCATTTGGTTTGGTGGTGATAGCAACCCACTGGAGTTCCAACAGTAAGTTAACCAAGGAATCTCTAATAACTCTAACCAGAGTTTTAGTTCTTTTACAGTGCAGTAATTGTGCAGTTAATTGAATTAAAGCATTCACTGCAGACAATAAATAACACAGATTGGAACTGGAGCCTACAGCTCTAAGAGGGATACATGCCTGCAAGTAGCCAAAGTACATAAGAGAAACTGGATAACCCAGTAAACTGACCTATGATAAACATCATCTGCTTATCTGGTGTGGTGGCTAGAACTGAGTTAGACAACATTATTCTTTTTCTGACTGGCAGGTCCTAAAAATTATGCAATTGCATATCAGCAATTGGTTAGACACATTGTTCTGTGCAAAACAGGCCATCATCAAGATTTATTCAGATGAAGGTGAATTGTTTTCAGTCATACCTAGAAAAAGATTGTCCTGAGGAAATCCTGGAACTTCACAGGCTTGACGTTTTAGGGCAAATTACCTTGTTGGGCAAACAGTGGCCTGGGAAAGTCACATTCTCCTTTTTCTGGTCATTATACATAATTATAAATATATCCATGCTTCCATACTGTACCTTGCATATTAAGGTCCTTTATAAACAGGGCAGCGAGAAGACTTATTACAGACTTGAAGAAGATGGAGGCTGTGTCTATAGATCGGGATAGCATGGGCGGCCCCATGAAAGAAGTATGGTTTGAATGCGTGTAAGGGGATAATTGTATGACAGTAGGCTGAAATGACCATCTGCTTTCTCCATCATTCTTTTCCCTGTAATGGAATGTCAGCCCGATAGAAGGATATGAATATTACCTGGTAGCAATATTTCTTAACCTTGTATGCCAATGGAGGGACAACTTTCTTCTTTTGCTATATTTTTGTTCTTGTTTTATTTGGCTTTTACTGAGTATCCAGACTGCTTACACCTCCCCAAGTTGAGCATATGTGAGTAGGAGGCAGAAATATTTATAGGTTCATTATTAGGCAGCAGTCTATTAGACTTTTCATTGCAAATCACATTAATTGCTTCTTGTAGCTAAATGACTTTGATTACACAGTGCAGGGATGAACTTACAGAACACATCTATATGAATATCTTTTGACCTCTGCATGACGTTCACACCTACATCAACAAATCAACACTACTTTCTGCATATTCCAAAATATTTTCTCTTCTGGACGAATTTTTTCTAACTTAGGATCCCTACTCACCTTGTCTCTAGAAATTACAAGATTCCAGACCCTTCACAATATGCCTACCCCTGGATGAATTATATTGTTTCTGACATTATTTTTTTAACTCGATTCTTTTGGTTTTAGGTAAGATATATAAATTGTCAAACATCACTGTGAATCGCCAATACCCCCTAGCTAGAATGCATCTTCCATTTTCATCCATACTCTCTTCCTTAATATATAATAACAGTCTTCTTCTCACTAAATTTAATTACTCCTTTTTCTCTTCCCTCCATCTCATTAGCAAAATATCCCCCTCTAAAACCTCTCTTGATTATTTCTTCTTTTTCTCCCTTGCTTAATTTGAAGTATTACTATTCTGCTTACTGCATACTGATATATTTTAAGACTTTCCTCAGTTTTTCTTTGTGAGGCTATTCACATTCCATAATGTAACCTGTAATGATACTTTGTCATGAAATATTTTGAGTTATCTCCTTTCTTCTTGTGCTTTACTTGAAGTCCCACATTTTGTAAGCTTCAATTGTACCTTTTTTCTAATTAATGAATCCTATTTCCATCTTCTTTTCCCACAAGCAACTTTAACTTAAAATTAAAACTAACAAGTAATTAGTAAACCTATGTTCATAACCTGTCCCTTTTGTATCTTCCTTTTAGAGAAAAAAATAAGCAGACATTCTTTCTGGGCTCCTTAGTAATGTAATGTTCATAGTCTCTTTTTTTGCCCTTCTAATACCAAGAGGCAGTCCAAATTACTTATTTCCTTTTGCCTCTGCCTTTTTAACTATAATTTCATTTAAACTCAAATTTTCCAGTTATTATTCAAGAGCTCTATTTATTTCCAAAAACTCTTTATGGCGTTCATCTCTTCTCAACAACTCTTGTATTTTGTCTTCACCAACTACATGCATGGTGTTTCCTCCAAACTCGACTGCATATTTACTTCTTAGTGTGCCCCTCCCTTGCATTTACTCCGGCTTTCCCACACTGATAACTTGCTACACATTTTTCTAAATAATATGGTATCAGCTTGGTTTCCTTTTGCCCTGACATATGAGTAAGTCATTCTTACCCCTATGCTAATTAGAACAAAAAGGTAATGCTTAATATTTTTTTTCAACTAAAAGGGGTTTCTAGTTCAAACTGTACAGTATATTTTGTTTCCAACTGCAATCTGACTTGCCGCTAATGTATTTTTCTTATGTGTTATCACTGTCAAAAAACGTCTTTATTTTTTCCAAACTGGTATGGATACTCATATGTAGAGAAAGTAAATTAAGGAAACTTCACAATTTCAGATTACTTCTCCCCCCAACAAACACAATGAATCACATGCTATAATGCATTAACAGTATTATTTAGTTATTATTCATTTTATTTTATTTTATTTTACATTTGTTAACCGGGAAAGTCCATCTGGACGTGTGTCCTTTTTCAGTGGAGGCCCAGGGAGAAAAGCTCCAATATCAAATAGTACAAAGTCTTTAGTACAGAGTATAGTTAACACATATTGAAAAACATTAAGTTGCTACATTTTCTAATACAGCAATACATTTTGTAACACAAAGTAGGTAATTATCATAAGACTATTTACAACAGTAATGTTTCATAGGCGTAAAAAAACAGTAGGAATTATAGCACCAACATTTAATACATTCTGAAGGGTTGTACTTAATTTCAGTACATATAGTTTTCAAAGATATGTCAGTGCAATCAAACATTGGTAGTAGACAGAGAATAAGTTTGATATAAGAATCAGTAAGGTGTTTGTTGAGTGGGTTCAATGTTTGAGGGGATGATGTAGTATAGGAGGTTTGGAGGGAGTTTAGTAGGTCTAACCTGGGCTGTGGCAGGAGCAGTGGAGAGTAAGGTGGGTTTTTTAGGAGTTCTTTAAAATGTTTAGATGAGGAAGTTTTCATAAGTGGGTTTGGCAGAGAGTTCCAAAGTTTAGAGATATAATTGGAGAAGAGGGAACCACCTGTTGAGTTTTTTACTTTGGCGACTTGAAGGAGTAGTTTGTTGTTTGAGCAAAAGGATCTGGATACACAGTATGGTTGGATTATATCCTTAAGGGCTGTTTTTTTCTGGATGGTGGAGGATTTTGTGGGCTACAGTTAATTGATTAAATTGAAGTAAAAGAGAGAGTTTTAGCTAGTTAGCTAGTTAAGGTCTTTGAGAGATTAACAGTGATGGGATTTGTAGGAAGCATTAGTGGCAAATTTGAAGATTTTGTTCTAGCAGGTTTCAAGCTGGGCGAGGTCAGTTTTATGGACGTTTGTAAGGATAGGGGATGTGTATAAGAGTGTTGATAGCAGGTGTGTTCTAGTAATAATAATTTTTGTATTGTTAGTTAGAAATTGTTTATTGCTATAAAAGAGACCAAGTTTCTTGTGAACTTTTTTAATGGACTGGTCTATGTGGAGGTCAAATTTCAGGTTATTGTCAATAATAACACGTAGAAGTTTGGTATGGGGGGGTAGGAGTGATTGTAGTTTTTGTTCTTAGAGAAGATATGAAAGGTTGTGGAAGAAGAAGGATTTTTGGTGGGGTAGAAAAGCATATGTTTAGTTTTATTGGGATTTAATATAAGTTGGGAGTTTGTTAGCCATGTTTCGACAGATAGGAAGGTGACTTGGGTGGGAGATTGCAGGTCATCAAGGGAGGAAGCAGAGCAGATTCGAGTGGAGTCATCAATGTATTGAATGATCTTGGCTTGGGGAATGGCAAAGTGGAGGTGATTGGTAAATAGTGATAAAAGTAGGGGTCCAAGGATGGAGCCTTGGGGTACACCCAAAGTAACTGGTAGGAGGGGTGAGAGGGACTCTTGCCAAAGTTTGGTTTGATGATAATCTGTTAAGTAGCTTTGGAACCATGCTATAGCTGTGTTGCTGAGGTTGTGGGAGGAGAGGATGTTTATGAGGTTGGGGTGATTGACCATGTCAAATGCTTTAGACAGGCTCGGGAATATAGCTGATACGAATTGGGAGTTGTTTCTGAGCTGATTAATTGTGTTTGTGAATTATAGAAAGACTGTTGTGCTATGAGCAGGGCAAAAGCCATGCTGAGTGTGGGATAGAAGGTTGTGTGATAATAGATATTCCATGAGTTGTGAGTGTGCGACGCTTTCTAGGATTTTAGACAGGGGAAAAGGATGGCAATGGGATGATAATTGATTTGTTCACAGGAGCTACCTCCTTTGTGCAAGGGTAAGATGTGTCATATTTTCCAAATGGTGGGAACATATGTCTCAATGATTGATCTCTTAACAAGTATGGTTATTGGGTAGGAGATGGCTTCTGATGCTAGTTTTAGATAATCTGCAGGGAGGTTATCAGCAGCTAAAGTAGATGGTTTTAGTTTTCTTAGTAGTTTTTTGATGTATGGGTCAGGACTGGTTTTATTTTGAAGAGGTTATTGCAATTTTGTGGGGGATATAGGGATTTTTTACTGGGGTTAGGTGTAGTGTTATTCAGATTGTTTGCTAGGGATTGAATGGATTCTGTTAAGTAGTTGTTGAACTGGGTGGCCATGCTTTCACAGTTGTTAGCTGTTTTTGGTGTGGGTGTGGTATTTTTACCTGGTTGAAGTAGGTTGTTTACCGCTGCCCAGAAATTTTGTGGGTTATTCTGATGTTTGATTTGGATGTTGTGGTAGTAGTTGGATTTGTCGGTTTTAATTCATTTCTTTACTTTGTTTCTAAGTTCTAGGAAAAGTTGTTTATTGGTGCTGGTTTTGTTCTTATGAAACTGTAATCAGGCCTTGTCCCTGTCTTTGAGCACTGCTCTAGTTTCTTTAGTTAACTAGAGTGCATGATTTGATTTTACTCTAATATTTCTGGTTGGGGTGTGGGTATTAAGAATCTTGAGGGAGGTGCTGTTGAAGGAGAGTACTTTCTCATCTAATGGCAGTTGTTTGAGATGTTCCCAGGAGCAGTTTTTAAGATCAGAGGTAAACATATCAGGGTTGAATTGTTTTTTGCTTCAAATTGTGTGGAAGGAAGTTGGATGTGGTACCTGGTTTCGCTCTCTTAAGAGAAATATTGGGCATTGGTCACTTAGATTATCAGGGAGGCAACCTGAGTGGATTGATAGGTGGGGGGAATAAACTAGTATCCAGTCTAGTATGGATTCATGTTTAGAGGCTTTATCAGTCCTGGTCGAAGCTGAGATGATTTGAGTAAAACCGCATAAGTCAATGTTCATTGTGGGAGTTGTGAAAGAACATAGAAACCAGTCTATACTGAGGTCACCCATTAAGATAGTCTCTTGAGGGAGGGATATGGTACACCATTGTAATAAGTTTTCCAGAGTGGGAATGTTGTTACCTGGTGAGATGTAACCTACTATATTAGGGTGTTTGTTGGGGTTGATGGCTAATCTGGCTATAATTAGCTCAGTATTTGTGAGGTCTCGGGGGAGACTTGTAGTATTTCAAATGATAGGTGTTCTTTGTACAGGATAGCTACACCACCTCCTTTTTTGTCTATTATATCTTTTCTTAGGATATTGTAACCTGGGGTACTGATTTCATTATTGCTGATGTTTGGTTTTAGCCATGTTTCAGTTAAAGTAACTATGTCTGGGGAGTAGTAGGATAGTAGAGCATGTAAATTGTGGGTTTTGTTAGCTATGCTACATATATTAATGTTGAGAAGGAGGAAATGTGATTTTTTTTCCTGTGGTGAATTAGACTAAGGTTAGTTTGAGGGGGGTAGGGTTGTGAAGTATGTGTATTTGAAGGTCCTGGATTGGGATGGATGTCTCCTGCCAGTATTAATTGTTTGTATGTGTTGAAGGAGCTTGGAAAGTTTATTAAGGACCTTAGAAAATCTGAGAGAGGTGGGGGATTTTGTTAGTTGTGGAAGGAGTTTGAGTGTGTGGTAGTCTGTACTGTTTGTATAGAAGAGAGCTGGGGTAAAAGTCCATTGTTGAGTTTTCAGCAAAGTTGGTGCTGTTGAGGTGTGGTATGGAGGTGGAAGAGAGTGTTTGAGAGGAGTTTCATAACAGGAGAGATTATATAGCAGGAGTAGAATAGAGTTCAAAGTCAGGAAGAGTAGTGTGTATTTAGGAGATAGCATAGTGGAGAGTGTGATAGTGTACTTAGTAGTTAGTGTTAATGGGGGGGGGTGAGAGGGTATTCTGTGTGTTAGGGGTTAAAGTATTGTCAGTGGGAGTTGCTGATAGGTGGGAGGGGTGGAAATACTGTGTGGGATTGGTGTCTAAGTTGTAGGTGTGACTGTGGCTAACTATAAATTTACGTGTAGTGGTGGGTGGGTGGGAATTGGAGGGTAAGGTGGGGGAGCAGGGGGAGCCTAAGCACAACGAGGGTGAATAGAGCAGGTTGAAACCACCACAAGGCGAAATTCCAAAAAACAATCAGCCAAGTAGTATAGGGTGGTAAGTAACAGTGGTGAATAGTCCTGTCCCTTACTGTTCTAATTTCAAAAAAAAAAAAAATAGTGCGTTTAGAGCTTAAAATTAAGATATGCTGCCTTACACAAATATTCTTTTTATTTTACTTTTCTTTTTTTGCTGCTGTTAGCCCTTGTGATTCAATTTAACAGGACCACCTAGATAAATAGCTTAAGTCCTGTAGTCATGAGCAATCTAAGGGCAGATTAAACCCAAGTATGATCCAAATTCTGGGGGGATTTTTAGAGGGGACTAGTGTATGTGTTGTGTGCACTCTATTTAAGAGTGTTTTCACAGTATGGCAGTTAACTGCTATGGCAGTTATTCAAGATGTTAGCAAGTCAGTTAAACGTGCCTATAACAGAGCTCTCTTCTCTAAGCTGTTTTACTTAAAACTTGTATATATGATGGCTTAGTAACAGATAACTAAATTAAGACAATTCAATGCAATGACTTATGTGGCAAGCACACAGTGTGTCATAGTGTATGTGTGTATATTAACAGTACATATCTTGCGCAAAACTAAACCACATATGCTCATTACAGGTAATATCTTTTATGTTGCTAACAACTATTTATGTCAGTCTTCATTATTTTCAGTTTCATCTTCATGCAGCTTGTCTAGTCTCATCCCATGGTAGCTTGCCAAATTGTCTCTTACTCGTTTCATATTTCTTTCCACCTTCCTTTGCTTTTCTTGCTTTTTTTCTCCCTGAAGGGTAGGAAGGGCTTGGTCGACCATCTTTCTCTCTCTCTTTCTTTACTTGCATGTTCCTTTCATTCCATTTCCTTTCACTCATAATCATTTGGACATATTGCTGATGATACTGCCCGTCTCTCTCAGTCTCAGATTGCACCACTTCTGGTTTTGAATATGATGATATTCTTGTTGGAAAATGGATTCTATAAGGAGCCAGCTAGACTAACTTATATTTCAAATTCAGCCCCTTGTGTTTCTTGAAGTGAGGCACAAACATTCCATTTCTACCTAGGTCCCAGTGAATAGTCTTGGTCAGCAAATACTCTCTTGCCTTCAGTGTACAGGATTTTCACTTTCTTCCTCAGTTCATACAGCTATTGATATGTTTGAACCTTTATTTATGTTGATGTTGGGAACCTATTTGAAAGTAAACAAGAAAGTGCATTTACCACAGAGACTCTGATTAAAGTTCCACTCCACATTGTAGAAAAAACAAAAAATACAATGGAAATGTAATAAGTGCTTTCATTTTAATACTCAAAACTTCTTCATATCTGAACATCAGTTAGTTACAAGTTCTCATAAACCTAATCTGGCCACAATTTGAGAACATACCCTAGGCACATTACATTGTTCAGTCAGTCTTATCTCTGCAAATATGAAAATTCCATTAATCATCATGCTATGGATAGTTCTTCAGCTAGGAAGTGAAGCAGAAATGCAGGAGATGACATGCTGTATCTGGCTGGGTTATTTCTGTGAGCCATACACATCTGATGGAATGTTGGGTAATATCTCAAAGTGGACATGCAGTGATGCCAATAGCATAATGGCACCACCTATGTCATGGTGGTTGGTGTACATATCATTTTCCACACACTTAATCTGACAGGTGTTTCTGCTCAGCTCTTGTCTCATCACCAGAGTTCATGCCCTGGGTATGCCCAAAACATGTGCCTGCATATTTAAAAGTGGACATCAGGCATTGCTTCACCAGTCTTCTTCTTTTCCCTGCTATGGCCTCTTCCACTGGCCAGGCTACTAAATGAACATGTGTCATATATGTTAGAGTGAGGTTTTCATTCATGTGTACTATGAAGCTAAGCAAATTTGATCTTTCATTTTTTTTAATTACTATAAGTTGACAGGTAGAAACCCACATAATATAAAAACAATCCCAAACTGCCTCACCTGATATTGCTTAATCTCCCAGTGCACTTCTGTATGCCTTTAATTCTGTGGTTGCTGAACAAGCTTGAGATAGAAACCTTCAACAAATTTGCAATGATTTAATTTCAATTAAGGTCAGGATAGTATACTAATCTTACCAAAACAAGTTTTGTTCCTTTCAGTTACAGCTCATCAAGCAACTGTTTCTTATTGACAAAGTTGGTAACTTAACCAAGTATCTAGGATATTTTCTGAGTCTTTAGCAAGGAACAGATGATGGCAACTTATTCAAAATTAAAAACATCCCTAGAGAACAACACTTTGTCATGGGGCACAGTCTGGTCTGCTTTTGTGAGTCTCAAAGCCATCTTGTTTAAAGATTCATGGTCCTAGTAGCTTGTCTCTCGGCAAATAGAACTGGGTAAGTGGTCACAAAAGGAATGGTCAACAGACAACAAACTCACTATAGAAAAAAAAAATACAATAAGAGGATTCCAGCCAGATTAAGTAAATGAGGACTTATATCTAATGTCAGACATGGAGGTACTGATAATTTCCTGGCAGATGAACCACCAAGTAATCTGAAATGTCTTGGATAAAAATGGCTAAGTGGATTTTGTCTGTAAACTAATCACATTTATTTATTTTATTTTATTTTATTTTACATTTGTTGACCAGGAATGTCTGACTGAGCTGAAGCCCTTTTTCAGTAGAGGCCCGGGGAGAAAAGCTCCAGTACGTACATGTAACATTTAATCATTGATTACAGATATTATACAAGTGGCATTTTTGAAAGTTTACAGATTACCTTTAGTCACCATACAAATAGTATTTAAGTAGAAAAAATGTTAAAAACAGCTAGATTACAGCCATAACAACTTTTAAAAAGTAGTAGTTAGTATTAAAATGCAACATAGGAGTAAAAAAGGTTTTTTTGCAATTTATCAAACAGGATACAGTACAAGTATAATGAACAGGAAGACTCTGATTAGGGAAGGTGAAGTCAAGAGTTTTCAAGGAGGGTTTGAGCATTGGCAGATCCATTTCCTGTTGAAATATTCTTTTAGAGTTAGCTTAAATTGTTTGGGATGCGTGTGTGTTCTAATTTCGAGGGGAAGTTTGTTCCATTCAGTAGAGGGGTGGTAGCTGTATAAGTTACATCCTGCTTTAGATTTGGGCTTGTAGATTTTTAAGAGGTCTTGGGAAGAGCTTCAGAGGTTTCTCGAATGAGCATAGTGGGCGATAATAGAGTGTAAGGCTGGACAGAAGGATGGCTGGTAAAGAACTGAGTGTATGGTTTGGAGCTGAGAGAGAAGGAGGAGGTGGGGTAGTTCTAGCCAGTTTAAATATCTTAGAGAGAGAGAGAGTGGTGTGATCTATAGGATTGTCTGGTTGCAAATCTGGCTACTTTGTGATATGTAATCTCAAGTCTACTAAGCAGAGAGGAGTTAAGGTTAGTAAGAATTTGTGAGCAATATGTTAAGCAGGGAGAAGGTAGGCATGAGTGAGGGCTATTTTAGCTTCCTGAGTAAGAAATGTGTTATTTCTATATAGAAGACCTAATTTAAGGTGAGTTTTCCTGATACAGTTATTTATGTGGAAGTCAAATTTTAGTTGGTCATCGATTGTGATACCAAGGAGTTTTGAGCTAGGTTCAACTACAATAGGAGTCTTGTTGAGTGACAGGATAGTAAAAGAGGTCTTTATGTGGTTGGCTGTTTTAGGGAGGAAGAGTAGAAGTTTTGTTTTTTTAGGGTTGAGTAAGAGTTGGTTGTTTGAGGGCTAGGTTTCTACTGAGTTAAAGGAGGACTGGGTAGCAGTTAAGAGTTCAGAGTGGGAGTTAGCTATTGTTATGACTGTAGAGTCATCGGCATATTGTAAAACAGAGGAGTGTGGGCAGGAGGTATAGACCAGGTTTGTGAAGATGTTGAAAAGTAGTGGCCCTAGAATGGATCCTTGAGGGACACCCATTTGTATTGGAAGTGGAGTAGATAAAGCAGTGTCCCATTTTACAGATTGGAGTCTTAACTTTTAGATAGCTTTCAAACCATGCCACTGTTTCAGGAGAGAAGTTGAGGTTTGTGTGTGGGGGGGGGGGGTTCTCTCTGCTAAGATCTCTAGGATTTACAGACATTCCCAGAGTGCTGGTGATTTTATCTGTCTGCTGAAAATGTCAGTAATACACTTAGCTGTAAATTGAACAGCAATTGTCTGCAACAAAAAGTTTGCCTATGAGCCCAATAAATTATGTCTATGCCTCAGCAGGTTTAGACTTCCTCAAAACAAAATCTGATAAAACATCCCAGCTGCCCAAGATGGGTATCCAGTTGTGTGAATAAAACAATTATTATCTCTCATTTTACCACAAGAACAGGACTCTACCTCTGGCTTAGGTGTAGCTCTTCTCTACCCAACTTTTAGTGGTGGTGGTGGTTAGAGATATTGAGAAATTAATGGGAGTGGGGTAAGGTGGGAAGGATCACCTACTGCAGCAGTGGTTACATTATTTAAACATATTGTTTATGATGACTGTAATGACCCTCCACTGGACCAGTAATCAAGGCACCCCAATCCTCATCACTGGAAACTGGGGGACGTTCACTGGGAGGATAACAAGTGCACACATACTATTTCCAGATGCAGCTCTCTGCATTGTGTAGTTTCTGTTAAGAGCACACAGACACCACAGTCAGTCCAGGGCTGGTTTCTCCCATCTCCTCCAGATCCCCAAAAAGACTCCCCATTGGTACAGCTATAGAGTTGAGATCTCAGCTAAGTGACCAAGTCAAGACCTCCAGCACCCTCTCTGTCCAACCAGTGCTTTGTGTCCCTGCCCAAGTAGCCAACACACACACTCTTTGAGGTTTGATTTACACACACACACACACACACACACACACACACACACACACACACACACACACACACACACACACGCATCAGAGAAAGGCTGGCACAGGTTAATTAGCTATGCACCCTTCTGCCCAGACTATAAGGTAGTTTTCATTGCCACCAGTCACTCCTGCCAGTTAACTTAATGCTCTTTCAAGGGTGCACAATGTACTGAATGATATTAATATTAATACAAATGGTAGTCTAACCAAGAGCAAGGCTGGTAGGAATAGCCCACACAGTGTCACCAAATAAATATGCAAGTATTCTCAAAACTTAAATATCTCTACACAGATCAGCCACAGTGAAAGTTTTAAATATATTTAATAATACATAATAAAAGAACCAGACAATACTAAATATATATTCACAGTGACATTAGAGTTCAAAACCACAGGACATATTTAAAATAACATTGCAGTACAGGCTCACACAAACAAAAAAAAATCTAAACTAGGCTTCACTATATTCCTGACTGTATCTAAGAGAGTTATACTGTTCCCTAGAAACTTACTTCATTAGAGGAAGGCAGATTTAGTGAATGTTTTTTCTTTGTTGTTGTTGTCAGGTCCAAGACAGAAAGCAATGTGTTCTGTCTCACTAAGAGACTTCTAAAATAATATCTCAAATATAACTGCTGGGATAGCTTGCAGAATAGCATTGCTTCTTGTCATCTGACTTATAGTTCCTAGACCAAAACCCCCATTGCTGGCAGCTGATAGCATGTAGCATCTATTTGTAAAAATACTCATCCAAGGGCTTTTGCTCAGATCTGGCAAATGCTGAAAGTCATAAAACAATTACATTCCTCTACATTTCAAGACTAGCAATTAGTCCACCATAAAGACAATACAGAAATCTTCCTAGTACAGAATTTGTGTCTATTGCTGCATTGAGAACTGAAAGATACTATTTTTACTGCATAACCTTTAAAGTAATTTAATACCAGTTATTTTTCTAAAGTTTGCAGGACTGAGGTTAACCTCCTGTATTCCAGTTTCTGCTTTAAAATATGTACATTTATACAGTTACAATAGTGCATGTACATTTCTTTTCTCTTCCAGTAGGGCACACTGTGGATACATTTTAAACACAACACTTTACAAATACCTTTTCAACACAAACATCTGTACAAAGCAGTTTGATATACATATGACATACATTTCTAATACATTTGTAACACCAGAATCTTGTATAAATTAGTTTGATATTCACAAATGACATATAATTATTCACAAAATTCCAGCTAGCTGTGCTGGCAGTATTTCCTTTCATCACAATGATGCTATTCATATGACTGTGTAATGATCTTCATAAGGATCACTACTGCAGTACAAGTCCTTGTACATTAGAAAAGTATTAAAGAAGTTTACTATTCAGTTGGGGAGGGGGGCTGAATGTGGACTAGGGAGGAAGTTACATATATTTAGAAATACCAAAAATCTCTCATGTAGCCTAACTGTACATTCAGTCTGGCAGTCTAGGCTGTTTTTGTTATTTTGAGGTAAAACTTTTCTGATAAACATTTTAGTAGTGACAGATGCTCTAATGGAATAAGATCAAATCTGAAGGACTGATGATGAAATTATTATAGCCCATTTCCAATCTTCACAGTCAGGTGTTGTGAAAATTAAAATAATATATTTTTTTTCATTTTTTGATGGTCTGTCTTACTGTATCAGTCTTTCAGTACATTACCAACAAGGTTACACCAACACAGAGAAGAGGGAAGAAACTGCATTCTTCTTTTTCCTGTGTTGCTGTACATAATATGTAGTGTATTTAGGATGATGAATGTGGTAGCAAAGCTGTTACAGTGAAGAAAACATTGATAGTCTCACTTATTTTTACTATATTAGACAAAATCAATGGCAAGAAAGTAAAGGTCAAGTTACTGAGTGTGGGAAACTGGATAACAGTAATTAAAGTAGATTCGTGGAATGTGCCCTTATCTGACCCTCTGTAAGTTTACTATAATGTCCATAGGAAAATAGGCATTTAGATAAGATTTGTTTACAAGCAAGTCTGATTAGTATTTTATCAAAAAGGAGATAAGTTGATTGCATTGATTAAAAGCCTCAATTCTGTTTTAATAATGGTTTACCTACAAACCATTGATGATGTTTCTTACAGACCATTTACCAGAAACTTAATTTTAAAATCAGTGAGCCAAAAAAATATATAAAAACAGAAAAAAATATTTTTTCCAGGGGAACCCACATTTGGGGGGGGGGGGTACCCACTACCATCCCCAAAATTATATATATACTAACTCCATGGTCACACCACAGTGAAAAAAGGGAAAAGCCCTGAAAATCATGCTGCTAACTCATACAGTATAGCACATTATGATGAAACTCACTGCAACATAAATTATTTGGGCAAAAAACAGTCATCAGTCATCCAAAATCACAGAGATGACTAATAGGATAGTTGCTTGTAGGCATCCACCATGTGCATAATTCATTCTTTCTTATTCTGTGGGTTTTAATATAAAAGACAGTTAATTTAATGGCTTGATTCATTCATTCATTCATTTTCAAGACTACTTTGGGCAAGAAGGATGCACTGATATGAAGGGACAGTACGTCCTTTTGACAGACTATATAAGCATACCTTTCAACCTCTCTGTGCAAGAAATCTGAACAAAGCCAAAAATAAAGGGGGACAAAGACCCACAAATAGGGACAGATCTTAAATATTGTTCCTGTAAGCTTAAAAACTAGCTAAAACAATATGTTTTGCATTATTATGTATTTTTCTGAAGGATATGAAGTCTGAAACTCAAATGCATGTCTTTATTTAGTGCCATCATTGCTCAATGATTTACCAAACAACCACAATTTTTATGAGGAACAGACCAAAAATATGGGGGAAAAATCTGGGCATTCTTTAAAAATCTGGACAGTTGAGAGGTATCTCTCTCTCTCTCTATATATATATATATATATATATATATATATATATATATATATATATGTGGTCCTTCGTGTATTAAGGATTACAGTTCAGTATCTCCTGGCAGAGATAATAGGTATTAGATAGAGCAACCTATCTCATAACAGCTGTGCTCACTGATTCAAAGGGAGGGAAAGTAAGCTTTTTAATGGCAACACTCAAATCCAGAGGAGAAAGGATGGTCCTCCTGGGATGATTATTATACAGGACCACTTTCAGGAAAAATGTCTGACTGTAATTGGAGAAGAAAGAGGGATCCATAAGGAAGGTAGCAAAAAGGGGGTCCTTGTACAGACGCATTCGTTTTATCAAGGATCTCCTTCATGTATTATGTTAAATAGAACAGGAGAAACGCTGGTGGTCTGTTTATGTAAAACAGCACAATACATAGACCCATTTCTGTGGTGCATGGTTGAAAACATAGTTTATAGATACAGCATATAGGCATTAACTGGATTAGTTATGTCAATGATCTACTACCCCCTAATGGAAGAATACACCCTACACTGTTCTTTGGCAGTGTATAGAACATCATCTTTATAGCAGCCAGGTAAAGAATAACTGGCTCTGGCTTTTGAAATGATATAATTTGTTGGTGCTAAGTGCACCACTTGTGGTAGACATCTGCATATTTGGACTTTTTTGGACATTTTGTAGGTGCTGCATTATATGAGACATACTTTCTTGAACATTTTCATACTCTTTTTACAGATCTGCATTGCTTTGCATGGGTGTTTCTGTTACCATTACTGTTACTACTATTATTCATACTGCTCTACCCTTGGTTTATCTGTAATCATTGCATATGTCTTGTCTCTGTTGTTTTTCAGTTACTCTTTTTGTTTACCTTCCACTGATTACAGACAGTTACTCTTGTGCCTTGGACACCCAAATGTCTTCTGTTTCCTATGCAATTTGTTTAATTTAAACCTGTCCAAATTTTGTTCTTAGTTACTCCTCCTCTTTTAGATAGAAAAGTATAGTAAAATTATAATTTATATTACTTTTCTCTCATGTTAGCTAATTATAAACCAGTTATGTTTCTTTATTAAAGACAGAACTGGCATATTTTAGTACTATTTAGCTGTAGAAACTACTAGCATTTTTTGCAAAATACTGTAAATCATTTCTTGCTGCTGTGCCAGCTTATTGCCAGTGCTTATGCATTCTGCCAGTAATTGTTCTGCCATTTTTGAGAAACTTTACTGTCTACTGATCAGCAATCTGCTGATGGCCAGTCTGCTCATTTGCTTCTCATCATGAGGGCACTGACTGCTCAGCAGGTGCAGTCATTAAGGCAGCCATCGGGGTGGTTTAGGTTTTTGTCCTTTTTTAAGCCCACACCACCTCCACTCAGCCAGCAATAACCTATGAATGAGGTTTACGATGAACACCAGCCCTGCACCATCCTTGAGTTCCACAAGGGGATGGCATCGGGAAAATGCCCAACAAACCCATAGAAGGCAACACATAGTGGTTCTCCAGTTTCCACTAGGGATATTTGGCCACTGTACTTGTGATTCGGGGCACACATACTTCCTCCTCCCACTGAGGATGGGCATGTCCATCCTCCTATTCCTGCACTGTTAAGCACCCAAGCCACTAATCAAACCTGAGTCACCCTGAAGTGGTCAGGGCTCTAACCATCTGTGTCAGTGACACTGACACTGACAAGCCCTGCTGCCTTACTTAAGAATTGTTTGGTTTTCTCATCATTTTTCCTCCTCTTAACGTGTTGTAGGTCATCATTTAACTAATTAGTAAACTGTGTTTCAGTGACCGTACTATATGTTGCATATATTAAGCTGAGTCATTTAAATGCTTTTCACATTATAAGGCATGTCATGACATTGCTTTACTGCTCTCCTTTCTAATGGGTTATAGAGACAAGCAAAGGCAATAAATGCATTACTTGTGGTAGTAATCTGTCCTCCTTAAATTGTGAAATTATACTCAACTGGATAGTTACAGTTGTGAGGCCCTGTCCTTTTCTTATAATATAGGGCCCTAAACTACTAACTAGTCATTATTCCTTTCCTTCACCTGGGTTTCTTATGTTTTTTGTGATATTACTTCCCTCCTTATGCACTGTCATGATTTTGTGTGCAAATGTTTTACAACATTCTTGGGTGTTATATAGGACCACTTCTTTGTGGCATTAGGACCACTTCTTTGTGGCATTCGGGAAAAAAAGTAATAAACAGGCTTCAGCAACCACACAAGGTCAGTGCAACTACCAGCAAGTCTGACACGATACTATGATTCTGAACCTGACATCCTGCCCAGCCTCAAACAACCTTGTCAGTTAATCATGTTAATGGATTACACACTTCAAAACCTGCCCTTCTGTGATGCAAATCTAGAAGTCCAATTATACCTTTGTGATATTTTGCAGCCTCCATCATTTTTCTTAGATTTTTTTTCTAACTCCTACCTAGTATTTCCTGTGGGTAATATACTTTGTTCTCTTTCATGTGCTACTAAGTAAGTTTAAGTTAATATTCAGCTTTTGTGCTAACAACTGCAAATGTACAGTCCTCAGAACATAAACCTTTATATGCATTCTTCAAAGAGTGTATTCATTTAACACCGGTACTGCTTTTTACTGTTGGTGTAACTGTCTCTATTAATTTCCTTCCTTTGTTCTTGCCTAGCTTACTTTGTCTGATGACTATTTCAGTCATAGTTGCTCTGTTATAACTATCTTTTGTGATTGTTCATATGAACAAACAAACTTTGAATACTGAGAATATCAATGTTAAACCACTTGAAGACTGTGTATTTGGAAAAAAAAGACACAGAATACTTCTCAACTAACACACACAACAACAACAGCACTTGGGCATCCATTCACATGCACACACTTCATACCATCCATTACCATATACATGCCAAAACCACTACCAGCAGACACACACTACACACAAGTGATCACTCACTCCCACACAGAAAAGCATGTCAATATTACAAAGACATGAGTCTGGAACATTTCTCCCTGGACCTCCACTGAAAATTGGCTTTGTTCCAAGTCAGACTTTCCCAGTAAACAAATGCTAAATAAATAAAGAGATAAATATCATAACAAACTCACAGGCAGTCACCTACCTTCAAAAAGCACAAATTACTGTATTATTCTACCCACCTCAACTGCACATTATAATACGGACACACACACACACACACACACACACACACACACACACACACACACACACACACACACACACACACACACACACACACACACACACACACACACACACACACACACACACACACACTTTCTTGTTGCTGAACAACTCAACCAGCAAGTATTTAGATTTGTTGTTAATATAAATCTGACAAGTGGAATTTGACAAACCTGTGCTCAACAGCTTTGATGAGAACTAGAAGGAATACCTCTAAAGACTGTATTATTTTGTCATCACTTTTTCTGATTCATTTATCTACACTTTGCCTTGAAATATCAAAAACGGAGGATATCCAGAGATTTTGTTATCTAGAACTACTAAAAGTATTGTGGATTTATGGGCTATTGAATATAAACCCCTTCTTTGTAGTGGTATAGTCACTGTAAATGCTGACTGTATACCACATGGTTCTAGTTTCTGTCTAAGTATGATTATTCCCTTTGGGGAAGAGAAACCGCTATAAAATCTATTATTCAGAACAACTGGAATATATTTAGGGGTAACACAGAATTATTCAACCTGGTGGGGCAAGGCCCACAGTTTGTACATAAAACAGGTAAAAATATTAAGTACTACATTGAGCACAACATCCCACAGAAGCCAATACAGAGGAAAGGTACACATAGCTGTGGAACATGCAAACAGTGTCCTTTTATAATAGATAGTGATGTGGTACAGACTGAAGGTAGAACACGACCAATTAAATTACAAAACGGGAATTGTTTAGTATATATTGCTGTATGCCAGACGTGCAGATATTTTTATGTAGGAAAAACGGAAAGGGCTTTAAAACATAGAATATGCGAGCATTTATATGCCATGTCTAGATGTAATTCTAACAATGCCCTGTATAGACACACACTTGTATGTCAGGATTTTACCAACTTTAAGTTTGGGATTTTGGAAATTGTGCCCATCAGTCCAAGAGGGGGGGTGGTGGGAACTCAGTGTCGACTTAAGAGAATTTTACTGTATTGTTAGCCTATATGCCAAAAACACACCAGGTAAGAAGGATTATTTTTCATTACTACCAGTTTTGAAAAGGAGATCTCTTAAGCTTTAAACACCAAAAGGTTTTTAGTTTTTTAATTTTATAATGTTTTTAATGTATATAAAGATTTCTCATGGTTTATGTGTATTTAAAGGTATTATTTTAAAGTTGTTGTACTAATTTTCTACAAGATAATTAAATAATCGATTGAATCAAGAATTAGGTATATATGGTGACCTCATTTCTTGTCTTTTAGTTCTGATGATGTCCCAGAGCATAGATGGAGGGATGAAAGCGCTAAACAACTGTTTTATTCAATAAACCCTGTTCTTGGATTTTATCTCGGACTGTTTGTGAAGCTTATTGTGGAGTACACGTACAAGCACTGTGTGGTTTTATTTCATGGTTTGTTCGTAGTGCTTGCTTCAAACAGGTACATTTATTTCTTGAATCACAATTTCAGCTATATGTGAATGATTGTATGCTGTTGTCAGGTGACACAGATGCAGTAACAGAGTTAGGTATACTCAGTGTTTGAGTAGGCCTCAGATCTTCAGCGCATCAAGAAGAAGACAGTGACATTCAGGATGGGATGAGGAAAAGGCATGGTAGGTGGAATCGTACAGGAAGAAGATCTCACAAAGTACTTAGGAGTCATAGTGGGGGAGCACAATCTCTAAAACAATACAGAAGAACCTAGAGAAAACAAGGATTAAAATGTATATAATCAGAGAGATGAGAGTGTGATGGTACACCCTGCTGGAAAGGGTTTGTTCAGTAAAAATGATATGGCCTGTAATGATGTACATACTTTTAAAACCGCTAACAGATATGATGGATGAAGGATTAACAAGAATGCAGAGTGATATAAAAATAAGATAGAGAATGAAAAGGGGAGGAAAGAAGAAAGAGAGAAGTTAAGACTAAGCAAGAAAAAAGGAGGTTGAGGAGTATACCACATAACCTCCTGTTGTGTGACTTACAAAATGGTTAGATTGATTGAGTAAGAAGGAAAGGATAACAGCCACACAAAGGATTTCCCCATGAGCTAAGTTGGAATGATACAAGGTTAAAATGGAATAGCCCCTAAAAGGAGAAAAAAATATGATGTGGGAGAGACAGGAGAAGAGGAAAGCATGTGTAAAAGGAGGCTGGGAGAAATTATTGGCAAAAGGCATGCAGAGAAGTTGTAAGCACTACAAGGGGGTGGTGAGAATGGAAAGGGATTTAACAAGGGAAGCTAAAGGGGGACTATGATTTTTCAAGATGTTGGAAGTCATGTCCTGGGCACATGGATTTCTAGCAAGAATGTACTGGACATATTGAAGGCTGAGAGCGGGAAACGGTTTTAAAAATGAGAGAGAAAAAAAGAGATAGAGAGTAAACATAAGGAAGAAATAAAAAGGAAAATGAAGAGCATCATAGGAAATATGGAAGAAACAAGAAAAAAGATGGGCAAGAAAAATATATGTAGACATAAGGGAGAAAAGGGAAGAGGCAATGCTGAAAGGCAAAAAGATAAGATGAGACACAGAAGAGGACTGGCAAACAAGCCAATAAAGATGGAGAAAGGTAATCAGTATAGTCAATGAGATGCATTAGGTACACAGAATGGGGGACCAAATACTGTGGATTATTCCTAGATGGCACCTCAAACCAAAACATTTGGCAACAGAAGGCAGGAAAACTCCAAATGCTTGAGATGTAATGAAAATAAAGCATAGATAGTACATATGTTCTGGGATGCAACTGAGCACATGACAACTGGAAGAAGGCTCTGGGCATGTAGCAAGAAATCTTCAACAGCAATACAGAAAACTCATGGGAATTCTGCATTTGGGGTTTAGTAATAGACGAAGAGGGATAGAGAGCAGGATGATGAATATTGTAAGGATATTTGGCTCTGAGATAGAGTGCATTGGCACAACACTGGAAAAGAAGAAGGGGAATAAGGATGAGAATCATGGAAAAAAGGCTCCTGGATGTAGTAAGAGGAAGCAAAAAGCAAAGCAAGATGAGAGGAGGGGAGAAAACTCAAGGGAACAGTGAACAAAAGGGAGTGGGATACTACAAAAGAAGGGTGTCAAAGAAAGAGAAGAACTGTATTAAATAGTGAACTGTTACTACAAATGTAAATAAAGTGCATCATCTGTGGTGACTGGCAGGAGAGAGCATAACAATGAAACAATAAAGATTATATGTGGGGAAAAAACTTATATAGTCTAAGCAAGAGTGTAGAAGAAAAGGGATATAGACAGGGATGACATAAACTTTGAAGTACCAAATAGAGATAAACTATGAAACAGACCTTAGAAAAGTAGATGTCTGAAAAAATAGGAATTACACATTTTGATTTTTTTCTGGAGGTTTGGTGCAACGTATTAAGGCTATGAGCTAGAATAACCTTTATTTTAGTCCTGACTTGATTTTCTCATTTTCCCTTTACTTGTACATTAGAGCAAGTCACTTAATCAGTCATGCTCCTGGGCTGCTTCAATAAAAAAGCACTTATGCCTGGGTACTGAATGGAAGTCTGAGGAATGTAAGTGTAATCCTTGGAATTTAAGTATGGATTGGAGGACATAACATTAATTCCAAGACTACAATATCTGGGAAAGTTCCCTGTACTTTATGACATAGTGAATAAAGTATGATGGCACCACTCTAACAGCAAGATTTAGAATGTGTTGTTTTTCATCAGGAATGCAGTTTAATTTTCAGACTGTTCAAAATGCTAGGGCATGCATTGTTAGATTTTGTGCTCTTGATAGACAGCTTTTGTGCCTAACTGATTTTCTTGGTTTAAAATAGAAAAAAAGATAAACATAAGTCAGAGGGTAGTGGACTAATGTTACAGCATCCACCCAGTGAAGGGAATGTAACAATATATTGGACAGTAAGGATATAACTGTTATGAAGGGTGGGATGATAACTGGATCTGTAACTAAGTATATTAGAATGGAAGAAGTAGACAAAAATTGATAGAACTGCAGAGTATTAGAATAATATATTATTATTATTTGTAGTAGTTTTGTTACTGTTGTTTGTTATTATTAATAGCATTCAGTAACCAGGGATCTTAATTCCAAACCACAATCAAATGAATAATTGAACAGGTCCACTGCAAACAATCAGTTTTACCTAAACGAAAATGATCTAAAATGAAATTACTATGGTATTTATAAGGGTTAGAACACTGGCATCATAAGTATATATTAGTAGTGAAGTAAAACATGAGTAGAGGAGGGTTTCTTTGATGCCGTATTCTTTAGGAACAGGAGAACATCTTCAAATGATATAGGAATAGATATTCTCCATTTCTTTGTGATGCATTTTCTTGCGACAGCCATGATGGGCCAAAGAATTAAAAAACTGACATTTCTCAAACCATTTTTATCTCCTATTTTACATAATAATAGAACATTTGATAAAGAAAATTTATCAGAAAATAATGCTTACAAAAATTCTTGTATTTTAGACCAATGTAAAGATAAAGAAGAACATTTATAAAATATATGAACTTGGTCAGCATTACAATTCTTTGAACATCTCCACCAAGAAATGGTAGCAC
This sequence comes from Protopterus annectens, assembly GCF_019279795.1. Taxonomy (NCBI): domain Eukaryota; kingdom Metazoa; phylum Chordata; order Ceratodontiformes; family Protopteridae; genus Protopterus; species Protopterus annectens. The sequence goes on from NC_056749.1 coordinate 500,081,908, forward strand.
TTCCATTTATTTTAACAATTCTATTAGGAGTAAGAAAAGCCTTGTGTAAAAATTTCCAGGTGAAGATATGTCAAACTTTAGACCATGAGGTATGCTTAATAAAGGATAACAGCTGTAATTTATTATGAGAGTTAATTTGTGATGCATTGCCCAATGTATTATGATACCAACATTTTAATTTGTTAGTTTTATATTCAGTAAACATTTTGTGGAGTTTAGAAGCTAAATTGCCAATATTTGTATTATTATATACTATTTATATGTTAGATAAAAAAGCTTAGGTTTCTCTTTGTAACAAGAATTTTAAATAGATATACATAAATCATTTGTTTATTTTTTTAGATTATGTAAAAATTACCAGTTTATGATACCAACAAATAAAGCCTTTAGTCTCACAGTTTTCTGACACTTGAACAGTAATTTTATTATGAATGTTTTTGTAATATTAAAAATGAATGAGAAACTCAAACCTAATTTTAATATCACTTAGAGAAAATAGTGTCAATGTAGATTATTTGAATTAGATATAGTATGTCTGGATAAGTTAATGTTTTGGTTTTCTAGAAGATTTAGATGTAAGAGTTTCCAATCTGAATTATAGATGGGATCAATCCATTTTAATACAATTATAAAAACTGAGGCTTTTACATAAGTATCTATATCAAGGAAATTAATCCTCCCCTTTATTCCAAGACCTTATGTGATGAGAAAGAACTATTCTAGGTTTATGAGATAACAAAGAAAAATTTTAAAGACATTTATTTAACTGTTTGATGTGCATTTTATGTGGACACATAGGCAATGCTTGATTTATGTATAATATTTTAGGAAAGAGAATCATTTTTATTAGTTGGAGTATGTCATCAAATGAGCTTGTAAGTTTGTTCCAATTAGAGATTAATTTTTTTTATCTTAATAATGTTATCATAGTTGACATTTCTTATTTCATATATGGAAGAAAGTAATTCAATACATAAATATTTTATAGAATGAATCTGTAAGCCAATAATGTCATTTATATAAATGGATACTTTTTTTTCATTTAATATTATAAATTTAGATTCAGTTTGATTAAAATGTACTCAACAACAAAACACAAAAGGAGCTCACCAACGCTGATGTTAACAAAAAACTCCAGTTTTCACTTCAAGAGTTTAATATTCAAAACAAATGCTGGATCCAAACGTAGGCGCTTTCACATTCACAAACATTTCATCAGACTTCAATAGCAGCATATCATATTACATGCCTTATATAGCAATGAATTAACCCATATCCTGTTAGTTAATCATCATAATTATGCAATTAAAATTTAAAGTTGCATATACACTGCTTTCAACCGGTAAAACTGATATACCAGCTAATTTAAAAATGAAAGCAAATACAATTCATTCCATCACATACCACTATTAATAAAAATTCATTTATAAAAAAAATATACATATATAAATATAAACATAAATATAAAAAAAATATATATATATATAAATATAAATATATATATACATATATATGTAGATATTGCTCATGAAAAATGCATATACACATTGAAATATATATATACACATATAGAATGTATGTAAACACTAACATCATTGAATATCATTGAAAAATAATGTTAAAAAATAAGTTCTAGCCAGTAAGCAAGCTTTAATGTTTGTAAGGTCTCGCTGCTAAGAAAGGCTTGAGTGAGACCTTATTATTCAAACCACACGCTTTATGTGCTTGTAGCCTCATTATCCATCTACATTCCATCTCTTCAGTGTGGTTCTTAATATCACCTAGTCTACTACTCTTCTTGGTCAATTCCAAGACCATAAATTTAAAACTATGTGTCATGCCATTATCCAGGACATGTTGTGCCAGGGCATTATTTGTATTTTCTTTGTTAATGGCATATATGTGCTCCCTGATACGTTCTCGTAATGTCCTGTTCATTTTTCCCACATAGAAAAACTTGCAAATTTGGCATTGGGCTAAATAAACTAAGTCTCTGGATCTGCAATCTGCATAAAACTTAAAAATATACTCTCGTCCAGTTACTGGATGAATAAACCTATCTTCATTATTAATATATGTACACTGGTTACAAGATCTACATGCATGAGTCCCTATCCTTTTGGAGAACTTACTATTCACGCCATTTCTTTCATAACATAGTAGCCTTTTTAATGACTTCATATTCCTATAAGTTATATTAGGTCTAACATGTACCAAATCCCTTATTTTCTCATCTGTTGTTAAAATTCTCCAATTATTATTAATGACTTCTTTGATTAATGTATTTCTATTGGTAAAGGGAATAATCAATCTATTTTTATTGTGTGTCTCAGAATCCTTTCTATCTGTAATATTTTCTGTCTATGAAAAAAAGGTTTACCCTTTCTCATTCTGTGTTTATTACATAATACAAGTGTGTCACTAATTTCTCTTTGCTTATATCCTCTGTCTAGAAAATTATTCGCTAGTGTCTTCTGTTGTTCCTGATATGTGTCCTCTTGTGTTGTTAGCCTGGACGCTCTGTAAACCTGGCCCTTCAATATATTTGAGTAAACGTGTTGGGGATGCATGCTATTATGATGTAATAAATTGTTTTTCCAACACGATTTTCTATGCATAACTGTCTCCATCCCATTAAATTCCTTATTTAGTCTAACATCTAAGAACTCTATGGTATCAAACGAGTATGTACGTTCAAACCTCAAAAAATCCGTAGTGCCATTTATATAAGTGACAAATTCATTTAATTCTTCCTCAGTACCACTCCAAGCTATAAACACATCGTCCAAAAAGCGTCCGTAATACTTAATACTATCATGGAATAGAGTATTAAAATGTACACCAAGAATGATTTGAAAAGTTTCTGTTATGTGTTTAAGTTCAATAAGAGCTGTTTTTGAAAGAGTTAATAGAGTATCATTAAATAACATAATTTTGAAGAGTAAGAATTCAGAATATCTATTCTTTTAATGTTTTAATTTTGTCTGATTAAAATGGCAATGACTTCAATAGCTAGTGCAAATAGAATAGGAGAAATAGGGCAACTTTGTGTTAGTGCCTTTAATTATAGGTATAGGCTCAGAGATAAAAGGTCCTACTTTTACATATGCTGAATTATTTTTATAAATATTTTTAATAAAGAAATAAAACTTAAAGGAAAATCAAATAATTATAAAATGTTAAATAATTCCAATTTAAAGAAGCAACAGATTTTTTCAATATTTAAGCTGAATAATAAGTGTTAAAATGTGTCTAATGTTATGCATTTGTCTTTGGTATATAAAACACGTTTGATCAAAATCTCTTATTTGAGCTTTGGGTACTTTTATTCTGTAAGTAAAAATGGGCATAAAAAACATTACTCAGAAGTGAAATAGGTCTATAAGAGGAACAATTACTAGAGATTTTATTTTCTTTTAATATTGGAGAAAGTAAAGAATATTTCCACAAAGAAGGAACTTTTTCACTAGATTGAATTTCAATAATTGTTTTATTGAGAAAACATAATATATTGGGGGAAAATTTTATATATTTCAGAAATTACCCCATCTAATTCAGGAGATTTATTAGACTTGAGCTTTTTAAACCCATCTATAACTTCTTTAAAAGTAATGGTTTTATTTAAAACTTCCTTTAAGCTTGAGGACATTTTCTTACATTGAAGATTATCATAGTTGAATGCAAAATTATCTGAATTGACTATTTATACTGGTGTTTAAATTCATGCAATGAAATCTAAAGGCATCAAGAATGTCATCTACATCAGTTGTATTTTTTTATTCCTTTCATTTCTGATTTCTAAGATATTAAATTTTGATTGAATTGTAACTCTTCTAGAGAGATTGTGCATGTATTTAGGGGATAATTAGTAACAGTTTAATTTAAATTTTTCTTAGATCAAATTTGTTTATGGGTTGAAATGTCAAAATAATTTTATTTAAATCTTCTATTTCTTGTATATTGACTTTAATGTTTTTAATATCCTTGGAGTTAGCCTCTACTAGGAAATTTTGAATATTCTGGAGTTCTGAATTCAATTCTTTAGTTTTGTTTTATGCCAAATTAAGATTTTACCATAAACAAAGGGTTTTAACAAATCCTCTGTCATAATGATATCTACATCTTGTGTTTTGTTAATTTCTAAAAATGAATGAAATTCTGAAGTAATCAAGGTTTAAAATATTTAAGTTTCATTGCACAGACGGGACTTCTTGTTATTAATGGCAGTCTTTTAGAATTAGTTTGAATTTTTAGGACAAGAGCATCATGATCTAAGATAGAGCTGAAAACCATAGCAAAGTATGATATATTGGTGGAAAAGTAAAATGAAGTTAGCATACGATCAGTTCTGGTCTGTGTGCTAAATCTCAAATCTTGATGAGAAAACAATAACAAATTAGAACTTTTCATAGTAAAAGTATCCTTTAGGTTATGAGCATCTATCCATTTGTATAGCACTTGAGTTGTTGAGGATATTCTCAACTTACTTTTGTTGGTTGTATCTGATTCATTTAGTAAACAGATAAATCTCCACCTATAATTAAATTATACCTTTACATTTATCAAGAATTATGTCTAAATGCTTTTTAGCAAGATTTGGTCCTAAACCAGGGAACCAATAAAATTAACTAAAATCTAAATCCTATTGTTAAATTTAAATATTATGAAGGTTAACAGACCTTTCTGATCCTCATATTAATACATAACCTGGGGAGATATGCAATTTTCTATAAAATGATAATGCCTCTTTACTTAGATTTAAAATTTGATTGAGCCAGAACAGAAAATTTACCTGAATTCCAAATTTTTTTTTGTTGTGTTTAATGAGTTTCTAGAAGTAAAACTATTTGAACTTTGTTCATATTTAGATAATGTACTAAATTTGTTCTTTTCCTTGGCTTATTTAGTCCATTAACATTAAGGGATAATAGTTGTTTCCATTTATGAGATTATAAATAGTTTACATTTTCTTGATTTATGTAAATATATAAAAACGCAGAATAATATATACTATTGTATTACATTTATATTTTTGGAGCTAAATATTAAAAAAAGTCATGCCATGAAAAGAGACAAAATTTGATAAAAACACATTAATTTTGTTATACAATTGCAAATAACATAGATTAATAGCATTCATAGAATAGTCACAGTTTCTAATCCAGTAGCTAAAAAAAACTATTGGACTATCCAACACTTCATTACAAGATAACATATATTTATATAAGAGCTCTGTAATTACATTATATATATATGTGTATATATACACACATACTTGAAATGTAATAAAATACGATTAAATGAATGTATTACAATTTGGAACAATATTGCAGATGAATTATTTTAAATTCATATCTAATAAAACAAATCATTATAAATTATAATACATGTTATGAGATATCCGTGCTGTATGACTAGTTAAATAATGTATCATGTTTAGATGGCTTACATTTAATCTATTGGTTCGATAAACACAAAAGCATTGTTCCTATTGATTTTATTATCATGAATTTTTAAAGTTTGTTTTGTTTGTCTTTCAGATTTTTCCCGGTTAGGGGTCGTCACAGCGGAACTCCGGTCTGCTAATGATTGGCAGTAGATTTTCACAAACGCCAAGGTGCCAGCTTGAAGTTCAACCTTCAACAAAGGCACACCCATTTACGCATGTCTTTTGAAAGCCCATCCAACCACGGGGAGGACATCAGACTCCACACAGAAGGCACTCTCAGCACTTCAGCCGAGAATCGAACGGGAGAACCTCTTGCTGTGAGGCAACGATGCTACCGCTGTACCACCGCGGATGGCTGAAATTCAAATTTAAATCATGAATTTTTAAAGTATTAAGTGTATTTATAAAATGTTTTTTTTCTTTAACAATATAATGTGCTTTGCCTAAAACAAAATGCAAATACAAAACATCATAGCATATGTATTTGTCCCCTTATTCATAATAATATACTCCTAAAATTTGAAAACAATTTCCTTCTTTCCATGAAATGAACTCTTATGCATTTGAGTGTAACTAAAAAACAAACTTTTCCCTTTCTTTATTCTGTTATACCATATCCATCCTTGCACACAAAATAAATACAGATCTGGTAGGCATTCATATTTTTAATTACACAAATATTCTTTGCATTATTGTATCCTGAATGCTAGATCATATGTGAATGAATGCATATAACATATATATATATATATATATATATATATATATATACATATATATATATACATATATATATCTATATATCTATATATATATATATATATATATATATATACATATATATATGTATATATATATATATATATATATATATACATATATATATATATATATATAATGTGTGTGTGTATGTATATGGATCTATTGTTTGCTTGTGTGACACATTGCTGCAGCAAATGATGACAGCTTTGGTCTGGCTGTGTGTTGAAACTATAAATAAATAAAAAAAAATGGAAGCTGTTTATTTGTTTTATTTTCCTGGATTGAGCAATATAATATGATTCATTATGGATTATGTTTCATACACATGATACCCCTTAATGGTGTACAGCATGGGTCAGTATCGAGTTAAAGAGAGACAAAGCCATAGTGCCTAGAAACAAAATAAGTCCAGTTTTTAACAAGTATTTCAACACTAATCATGGGCTTTTGTTATTTCAGGCAATAATGGATGGACTGGCAGTAAGAGGCTGATCTCAAACACAGTTGAACAAAAATTACAGTGTTTTTATACCATAAAAATCACTGCCATTGTTTAAGGTACACTGATCAATCACACAAACACACACATACACACACACACACACACACACACACACACACACACACACACACACACACACACACGTATGTGTGATGGCCTGCACTGGCCCAGTAATCAAGGAGTCTCAATCCTCATGACTGGCAAAAGTGGGTAATGCACACATTGGGAGGATGACAAGTACACACACTAAAGTGCAATTTCCCTTAAGAGCATACAGAGATCACAGTCAGTCTGGGACTGCTTTCTCCCTCTTTCTCCAGATCCCAAATAAGACTCCCCACTGGCACAGCTATAGAGTTGAGATCTCAGATGAGTGGCCAAGCTAAGACCTCCAGCACCCTCTCTGTCCAACCAGTGCTTTGTGTCCCTGCTAAAGTAGCTGACACATGCACACTTTGACATTGGGTTTATATACAAACACACACACACACAAACACACAAACACACACACACACACACACACACACACACACACACACACACACACCTGGGGAAGGCTGGTACAGGTTTCCTAGCTATGCTCCCTTCTGCCAAGACCATAATGTAGTTTCCACTGCCACCAACCACTCTTATCTTCTACTTTTAAACCTCTTAACAAAGGGTGTCTAGTCCTACTGTGTAATGTTACTATTAATCCAAATGGTAGTCTGGCTAAGAGCAAGGCAATTTAGGAGTGGCCTATAAAGTGTCACCAAATACATATCAAAGTACTCTAAGAACTTAAATATGTCTCACAAATATCAGTCACAAAGATAGGTTTAAATATATTTTATAATAAATAATAAAAGAACAAGACTATACTCATTCAATCAACGCAGTAACTTCAGAGTTCAAAATCACAGGAAGTATTTTAAAACAACATTGCAGGACAGTCTCAAATAAATGCAAAAAACATCTAAATTAATCTTTACTGTATTCCTATTTATAACTAAGAGAGACACAGTGCATTAAATCTTTCTTACAGCAAGGCAAGTGCAGATGATGATGATGAGTGGATGTCCTTGCTAGGTCCAAGACAAAGCACAAAATGCCTAGTCTCTCTCTGACAGAGTTCTTAAATCATTATCAAATATTACTGCTGGGTTATGTTGGATGACATCACTTTTATTCACCTGACTTTAGTTCCCAGGCTAATGTAGAATTTAATATCTCTGTGTTAATAATACATATCTCTCAGAACTGTGCAGCTCCTAGGAAGTCAGAAAGTAATAAAACACTTTTTACATTTTAAACCTAGTAATTACTTCTCTTTCAAGACAATACAAAAACTTCTAGCTTTAGACATTCTGTCTGCTAGTTTGAAACCGAGAGAGAACTTTTTTTAGCACAACCGTAAAGCAATCTAATTTCAACTTATTTTCTGTTCTAAGTCAGCAGGGCATGCTGTGGTTATATTTTAGCTCAGTACATAACATACAGTTCATTATAAATTATATCAATATTCACAAATGACATAGAATTATTTACAAAATTCCAGATAGCTTGGCTGGCAATTTTTACCTATATCACAGCACGCACACACATTTATCGTGCCCTACTACAAAACTGATGTAATGCCACTATGTTAAAGCATAAAACAACATGAAAGTATAACAGGAGGCTACAACAAAATGAGTGCTATGTGAAGAGCATCATGGAGAGATTAAGGAGACAAAATGTTTAATTTATTACATGAAGAATAAAATGTTGGAAAGACAACTCATCTGATTTAAAATAGACACTATGAAAATTACAAGTGAAAAGAGAAAGGCAAACTGGAAGAATGTGAAAAAGGAGGAGGAGAAAATGCAATGAGAAGTTCAGAGAAACACAGCAGCAACAGTATTTAGAAAGAATAAAACTTCCTAGAATAGGAAGCCATAATCAAAACATTTTTCAGATATATTTCTACAAGTGAGCATGGATATTTTGATAAGCAAGAAAAGGAGAGTAAAAGAATTACCTGAAAGCAAGAGATTATGCAATATTAGTATATGAGCTCATCACTTCACTGTTAACAGAACAGAAATGCTGGATACCATGACTGGAATGTGAGATAGGAAAAGGCTGAATTTAAAGAGAGAGACTGGTACTCTGGTATGGAAGAAGTATTTGATGAACTGTTAGAATGTTTGTGGAGATAAGGTAACATGATCAGAGCAACTGTCTCTGTAAGTACTTAAACAGCTTGATTTGCTGTTTAGTAAATATCTAGCTAAATTAAAAATATATCTTCTTATATTAGTCAAGTTACAAAGGACTGTAGTATGGGAAAAATGGTGTTATTCAACAAAGATGGGCATACAAAAGAGCAGATAGCATTAATATGTCTGACAAGCTCACTTTTATCTCGTGCACAGACTTGAAAAATGTCAATAAGACAAGACTGAGAAACTTCCAAAGGCTAATGGTTTTGAATATGACCAGTGGTGCAACTTTGTTCAAACTGCTGTTCCTTGTCTTAGTGTGATGCTGAGACCTATCATAGTGTCCCTTCTACATGTATCACCTGTCTTTGCAACCCTCTTAGCGGTTTTATTCTTATTGTTACATATCTGTTCCCCATTTTGTATTAATCGCCCTCCCAGTACATACCCTAACTGCTATTTCAGGGAAATCATCTAAAATTAAACACATTAATACACAGTAAACAAAACATAAATTCATATAAGGAATCCTGGTAAAACACTGTTATAAAAAGTGATGTATATACATTTTTTAAACAGATGTTTTCAAGTACTCTATGATAGAAAGAACTGTTGTGCTAAAACAGCAAATTATATAAAATGATACAAGATTAGTTCATTTGTTCCTGAACAGGAGGACGCTACATAACACCTTTGTTTCCAGAGATCTTCTAATCTAAGCCAAGCAACCACTTTGCTTCCTGAGAGCTTTTCAGTAGCTAGTGCAAATAGAATAGGAGAAATCGGGCAACTTTGTGTTAGTGCCTTTAATTATAGGTATAGGCTCAGAGATAAAAGGTCCTACTTTTACATATGCTGAATTATTTTTATAAATATTTTTAATAAAGAAATAAAACTTAAAGGAAAATCAAATAATTATAAAATGTTAAATAATTCCAATTTAAAGAAGCAACAGATTTTTTCAATATTTAAGCTGAATAATAAGTGTTAAAATGTGTCTAATGTTATGCATTTGTCTTTGGTATATAAAACACGTTTGATCAAAATCTCTTATTTGAGCTTTGGGTACTTTTATTCTGTAAGTAAAAATGGGCATAAAAAACATTACTCAGAAGTGAAATAGGTCTATAAGAGGAACAATTACTAGAGATTTTATTTTCTTTTAATATTGGAGAAAGTAAAGAATATTTCCACAAAGAAGGAACTTTTTCACTAGATTGAATTTCAATAATTGTTTTATTGAGAAAACATAATATATTGGGGGAAAATTTTATATATTTCAGAAATTACCCCATCTAATTCAGGAGATTTATTAGACTTGAGCTTTTTAAACCCATCTATAACTTCTTTAAAAGTAATTGTTTTATTTAAATCTTCCTTTAAGCTTGAGGACATTTTCTTACATTGAAGATTATCATAGTTGAATGCAAAATTATCTGAATTGACTATTTATACTGGTGTTTAAATTCATGCAATGAAATCTAAAGGCATCAAGAATGTCATCTACATCAGTTGTATTTTTTTATTCCTTTCATTTCTGATTTCTAAGATATTAAATTTTGATTGAATTTTAACTCTTCTAGAGAGATTGTGCATGTATTTAGGGGATAATTAGTAACAGTTTAATTTAAATTTTTCTTAGATCAAATTTGTTTATGGGTTGAAATGTCAAAATAATTTTATTTAAATCTTCTATTTCTTGTATATTGACTTTAATGTTTTTAATATCCTTGGAGTTAGCCTCTACTAGGAAATTTTGAATATTCTGGAGTTCTGAATTCAATTCTTTAGTTTTGTTTTATGCCAAATTAAGATTTTACCATAAACAAAGGGTTTTAACAAATCCTCTGTCATAATGATATCTACATCTTGTGTTTTGTTAATTTCTAAAAATGAATGAAATTCTGAAGTAATCAAGGTTTAAAATATTTAAGTTTCATTGCACAGACAGGAATTCTTGTTATTAATGGCAGTCTTTTAGAATTAGTTTGAATTTTTAGGACAAGAGCATCATGATCTAAGATAGAGCTGAAAACCATAGCAAAGTATGATATATTGGTGGAAAAGTAAAATGAAGTTAGCATACGATCAGTTCTGGTGTGTGTGCTAAATCTCAAATCTTGATGAGAAAACAATAACAAATTAGAACTTTTCATAGTAAAAGTATCCTTTAGGTTATGAGCATCTATCCATTTGTATAGCACTTGAGCTGTTGAGGATATTCTCAACTTACTTTTGTTGGTTGTATCTGATTCATTTAGTAAACAGATAAATCTCCACCTATAATTAAATTATACCTTTACATTTATCAAGAATTATGTCTAAATGCTTTTTAGCAAGATTTGGTCCTAAACCAGGGAACCAATAAAATTAACTAAAATCTAAATCCTATTGTTAAATTTAAATATTATGAAGGTTAACAAACCTTTCTGATCCTCATATTAATACATAACCTGGGGAGATATGCAATTTTCTATAAAATGATAATGCCTCTTTTCTTAGATTTAAAATTTGATTGAGCCAGAACAGAAAATTTACCTGAATTCCAAATTTTTTTTGTTGTGTTTAATATGAGTTTCTAGAAGTAAAACTATTTGAACTTTGTTCATATTTAGATAATGTACTAAATTTGTTCTTTTCCTTGGCTTATTTAGTCCATTAACATTAAGGGATAATAGTTGTTTCCATTTATGAGATTATAAATAGTTTACATTTTCTTGATTTATGTAAATATATAAAAACGCAGAATAATATATACTATTGTATTACATTTATATTTTTGGAGCTAAATATTAAAAAAGTCATGCCATGAAAAGAGACAAAATTTGATAAAAACACATTAATTTTGTTATACAATTGCAAATAACATAGATTAATAGCATTCATAGAATAGTCACAGTTTCTAATCCAGTAGCTAAAAAAAACTATTGGACTATCCAACACTTCATTACAAGATAACATATATTTATATAAGAGCTCTGTAATTACATTATATATATATGTGTATATATACACACATACTTGAAATGTAATAAAATACGATTAAATGAATGTATTACAATTTGGAACAATATTGCAGATGAATTATTTTAAATTCATATCTAATAAAACAAATCATTATAAATTATAATACATGTTATGAGATATCCGTGCTATATGACTAGTTAAATAATGTATCATGTTTAGATGGCTTACATTTAATCTATTGGTTCGATAAACACAAAAGCATTGTTCCTATTGATTTTATTATCATGAATTTTTAAAGTTTGTTTTGTTTGTCTTTCGAATTTTTCCCGGTTAGGGGTCGCCACAGCGGAACTCCGTTCTGCTAATGATTGGCAGTAGATTTTCACAAACGCCAAGGTGCCAGCTTGAAGTTCAACCTTCAACAAAGGCACACCCATTTACGCATGTCTTTTGAAAGCCCATCCAACCACGGGGAGGACATCAGACTCCACACAGAAGGCACTCTCAGCACTTCAGCCGAGAATCGAACGGGAGAACCTCTTGCTGTGAGGCAACGATGCTACCGCTGTACCACCGCGGATGGCTGAAATTCAAATTTAAATCATGAATTTTTAAAGTATTAAGTATATTTTGAAAATGTTTTTTTTTCTTTAACAATATAATGTGCTTTGCCTAAAACAAAATGCAAATACAAAACATCATAGCATATGTATTTGTCCCCTTATTCATAATAATATACTCCTAAAATTTGAAAACAATTTCCTTCTTTCCATGAAATGAACTCTTATGCATTTGAGTGTAACTAAAAAACAAACTTTTCCCTTTCTTTATTCTGTTATACCATATCCATCCTTGCACACAAAATAAATACAGATCTGGTAGGCATTCATATTTTTAATTACACAAATATTCTTTGCATTATTGTATCCTGAATGCTAGATCATATGTGAATGAATGCATATAACATATATATATATATATATATATATATATATATATATATATATATATATATATATATATATATATCTATATATATATATATATATATATATATAGATATATATATATATATATATATATATAGATATATATATATATATATATATATATATATATATATATATACATACATATATATATATATATATATATATAATGTGTGTGTGTATGTATATGGATCTATTGTTTGCTTGTGTGACACATTGCTGCAGCAAATGATGACAGCTTTGGTCTGGCTGTGTGTTGAAACTATAAATAAATAAAAAAAAATGGAAGCTGTTTATTTGTTTTATTTTCCTGGATTGAGCAATATAATATGATTCATTATGGATTATGTTTCATACACATGATACACCTTAATGGTGTACAGCATGGGTCAGTATCGAGTTAAACAGAGACAAAGCCATAGTGCCTAGAAACAAAATAAGTCCAGTTTTTAACAAGTATTTCAACACTAATCATGGGCTTTTGTTATTTCAGGCAATGATGGATGGACTGGCAGTTAGAGGCTGATCTCAAACACAGTTGAACAAAAATTACAGTGTTTTTATACCATAAAAATCACTGCCATTGTTTAAGGTACACTGATCAGTCACACAAACACACACATACACACACACACACACACACACGTATGTGTGATGGCCTGCACTGGCCCAGTAATCAAGGAGTCTCAATCCTCATGACTGGCAAAAGTGGGTAATGCACACATTGGGAGGATGACAAGTACACACACTAAAGTGCAATTTCCCTTAAGAGCATACAGAGATCACAGTCAGTCTGGGACTGCTTTCTCCCTCTTTCTCCAGATCCCAAATAAGACTCCCCACTGGCACAGCTATAGAGTTGAGATCTCAGATGAGTGGCCAAGCTAAGACCTCCAGCACCCTCTCTGTCCAACCAGTGCTTTGTGTCCCTGCTAAAGTAGCTGACACATGCACACTTTGACATTGGGTTTATATACAAACACACACACACACAAACACACATACACACACACACACACCTGGGGAAGGCTGGTACAGGTTTCCTAGCTATGCTCCCTTCTGCCAAGACCATAATGTAGTTTCCACTGCCACCAACCACTCTTATCTTCTACTTTTAAACCTCTTAACAAAGGGTGTCTAGTCCTACTGTGTAATGTTACTATTAATCCAAATGGTAGTCTGGCTAAGAGCAAGGCAATTTAGGAGTGGCCTATAAAGTGTCACCAAATACATATCAAAGTACTCTAAGAACTTAAATATGTCTCACAAATATCAGTCACAAAGATAGGTTTAAATATATTTTATAATAAATAATAAAAGAACAAGACTATACTCATTCAATCAACGCAGTAACTTCAGAGTTCAAAATCACAGGAAGTATTTTAAAACAACATTGCAGGACAGTCTCAAATAAATGCAAAAAACATCTAAATTAATCTTTACTGTATTCCTATTTATAACTAAGAGAGACACAGTGCATTAAATCTTTCTTACAGCAAGGCAAGTGCAGATGATGATGATGAGTGGATGTCCTTGCTAGGTCCAAGACAAAGCACAAAATGCCTAGTCTCTCTCTGACAGAGTTCTTAAATCATTATCAAATATTACTGCTGGGTTATGTTGGATGACATCACTTTTATTCACCTGACTTTAGTTCCCAGGCTAATGTAGAATTTAATATCTCTGTGTTAATAATACATATCTCTCAGAACTGTGCAGCTCCTAGGAAGTCAGAAAATAATAAAACACTTTTTACATTTTAAACCTAGTAATTACTTCTCTTTCAAGACAATACAAAAACTTCTAGCTTTAGACATTCTGTCTGCTAGTTTGAAACAGAGAGAGAACTTTTTTTAGCACAACCGTAAAGCAATCTAATTTCAACTTATTTTCTGTTCTAAGTCAGCAGGGCATGCTGTGGTTACATTTTAGCTCAGTACATAACATACAGTTCATTATAAATTATATCAATATTCACAAATGACATAGAATTGTTTACAAAATTCCAGATAGCTTGGCTGGCAATTTTTACCTATATCACAGCACGCACACACATTTATCGTGCCCTACTATAAAACTGATGTAATGCCACTATGTTAAAGCATAAAACAACATGAAAGTATAACAGGAGGCTACAACAAAATGAGTGCTATGTGAAGAGCATCATGGAGAGATTAAGGAGACAAAATGTTTAATTTATTACATGAAGAATAAAATGTTGGAAAGACAACTCATCTGATTTAAAATAGACACTATGAAAATTACAAGTGAAAAGAGAAAGGCAAACTGGAAGAATGTGAAAAAGGAGGAGGAGAAAATGCAATGAGAAGTTCAGAGAAACACAGCAGCAACAGTATTTAGAAAGAATAAAACTTCCTAGAATAGGAAGCCATAATCAAAACATTTTTCAGATATATTTCTACAAGTGAGCATGGATATTTTGATAAGCAAGAAAAGGAGAGTAAAAGAATTACCTGAAAGCAAGAGATTATGCAATATTAGTATATGAGCTCATCACTTCACTGTTAACAGAACAGAAATGCTGGATACCATGACTGGAATGTGAGATAGGAAAAGGCTGAATTTAAAGAGAGAGACTGGTACTCTGGTATGGAAGAAGTATTTGATGAACTGTTAGAATGTTTGTGGAGATAAGGTAACATGATCAGAGCAACTGTCTCTGTAAGTACTTAAACAGCTTTTTTTGCTGTTTAGTAAATATCTAGCTAAATTAAAAATATATCTTCTTATATTAGTCAAGTTACAAAGGACTGTAGTATGGGAAAAATGGTGTTATTCAACAAAGATGGGCATACAAAAGAGCAGATAGCATTAATATGTCTGACAAGCTCACTTTTATCTCGTGCACAGACTTGAAAAATGTCAATAAGACAAGACTGAGAAACTTCCAAAGGCTAATGGTTTTGAATATGACCAGTGGTGCAACTTTGTTCAAACTGCTGTTCCTTGTCTTAGTGTGATGCTGAGACCTATCATAGTGTCCCTTCTACATGTATCACCTGTCTTTGCAACCCTCTTAGCGGTTTTATTCTTATTGTTACATATCTGTTCCCCATTTTGTATTAATCGCCCTCCCAGTACATACCCTAACTGCTATTTCAGGGAAATCATCTAAAATTAAACACATTAATACACAGTAAACAAAACATAAATTCATATAAGGAATCCTGGCAAAACACTGTTATAAAAAGTGATGTATATACATTTTTTAAACAGATGTTTTCAAGTACTCTATGATAGAAAGAACTGTTGTGCTAAAACAGCAAATTATATAAAATGATACAAGATTAGTTCATTTGTTCCTGAACAGGAGGACGCTACATAACACCTTTGTTTCCAGAGATCTTCTAATCTAAGCCAAGAAACCACTTTGCTTCCTGAGAGCTTTTCTCCAAAATCTTCTACTGAAAGTAGACTTCAATAAATGTATAATAGCTAATAAATTATGTGAGTTACAAAATATGATATCTCTTTGGTAGACAAAAGGCTATTCACTGATGTTAGGATGAAAGGCATGTCTTAAATGCTGATTTTGTTTTCTAAAAATATTAGTGTTATAATCAAACAAAAGGTTGTTATCGCAGTAAATGCGTAAGAAAGATCCATATCAGTAAAGGAACTGTTTGCCTGTTTAAGAGCTTTCCAATGATGTCTGACAAGAAGGGATAGCATACTGTTATTTTGTGATATTGTTGAATCTATCCAAATTATGAGTATAAAAATTTCACAATATTTCATAACAATGTTAACACTCCGTGCTTTAATGTTTTATATAAGACGGCACTGTTTTTCACCTGTAGGCCACACAGCTTTTATGAAATTAATACAGTTATGAAAATATAGGTAACAGTCATAACTTCCTTGCTATAAGAGCATTTATATCAGAATGTCTTCACATTACCCATAAAGTTGTAATGTCTTTTTTGACTAACACTCACAACTTGAATACAATACACCCAACATAACAAACTGTTTTTCATTGTTAAGGTAAATATGGAAATATCCTTTTTTCACATTTGTTTTGTAAACACTCCCTAATATTTCTAGCTCTGCATATCCGATGCTGACCATTTCACTGTCATACTTAGCAAATCATATCAGCTTGTAGATGCCACCTTGCTGCCTTCATTTTACGCATCTGCCTTTACCAGGACTTCAGAATTTAAACTTTGAAAGCAGTGACAAGAATACTCATTTCAGGAGTACAGGTAA
The DNA here is from genome assembly GCF_019279795.1 of Protopterus annectens. NCBI lineage: Eukaryota > Metazoa > Chordata > Ceratodontiformes > Protopteridae > Protopterus > Protopterus annectens. Next base: position 500,098,996 of record NC_056749.1, read on the forward strand.
GTCTCCAGTAATGATGAGCATACTCTTATAAGATACACAGGAACTCTGCTTTCTTGATGACTATGCACTTGTATGAAGCAATGCATAATGCAGTGTGATAGATCCTCCTTGTTGCTTGCCATGCAAATATGTGTATTTTTTAATTGCTTCTCCCTAAATGACCCTTCTGTCTGCTTTTCCAGTAAACACATCCACACACCTTTGATCCCCTAATTGTTTCTACTCAGGCTACTCCTAATGTAATTCTTTCACTGCATGGGCCCCCAGGCACTCAGAGTGTTGGACTTAAAGCAGTCATTAGAAGTGCCAGGGGAGGGAGAGATCACATGGACAGAGAGACAGAATGTGACACTAGGCACCTTAACGTATGTTGAGCTGGTTAGAATCCTTGTGTTAGGAGAGTGGCATGTGCAATGATGTCACTGCACCTTGCAAAGCCGCATGTAGCATTGATCATCTACAAGACTCATTATCTCAATCAGAGGTCATTCCTCATTGCACTTGTCCTCTAGTATAGGAGGGTTGGCCACTGGTAACATTATCCTATCCCTCCCTTCCAACTCCAGTAATGACCCAAGTCTGTCTTCAGGATCAGGTCCATGGCAGTACAGATAGATGTTCTTTCTCTGTGCTATCAGACCATCTATTGTCATGAAAATATTTTGTTGTCATCACTGTTCTCATATACTTCACAAGAACCATTAGATAACATTTCAAAGTTAATATTAAGTTGACCAAATCGTATGTAAGGTTTTACATTAAAGGAGCTTTTTTTGAATATCTGACCACCTGGAATTACTGATCGTATTATTATGTACATATTTTCCTGTTAGGAGATATTTCTTGCTTTCCATCACATTTTGACATTAACTTTAAACTGCTATATATGAAAATGACTGCAGCAGTTCCTGTGTGGTGAACTTACAATGCTCATTTTTCCCCTGCGGATACTTTTAAAGTTAATATTAAACACTGTGCTATCAGAAGTCATTAGGAGGTTAAATGGTTGTCAAATTATACAGGGGGCACATCACTTTAATGCTCATGTCTTATTTACACTGCTTTATTGCACTGTAAGGTATCCTGCATGACAGTGTCATAAGGGCACCGAAGAAAAAAAACACAACTATCCATCTAAATCTTTGATTTTCTGCCCACTAAGTATGTGATCAGGCACTTTAAATGCTCAAACTACTGGTCTTTTGTAACAAGATGTCTTAATTTTTAATATAATGGAATTTTGGATTTTTTTAAGAAAAAATTAAATGGCTAAAGCTTGAAGAACAACAAATATCCATATAGTCCCTCCTAAAAAAAAAAAAAGAAAGAAAAAAAGATAAAAAAAATAAAGCAGAATTCAAATATCTTTCAGACAGTGGTTTAAAATATTGCACTCTTTTAAAATAAGCTTAACATAAATGCCTCATCATTTTAAAATCTGATATATATATATATATATATATATATATATATATATATATATATATATATATATATATATGTGCTCCACTATCAAGTGCCAATATTTCAGTATCAGACAAAATATAAAGATGATGTTAATAATGTTCGGTATTTATGCCGGATTAGAAAACATCACTACAAGTTGGATCACTTTCAGTAGCCTAAAACTGATGCATTTAAAAACACTGAAGCAGCTACAGAATTCTGGGGACTGTGTGTAGGATTTGCCCGTTACTATGCGTACTGTTCTGCACAGCTGATGATTTTATTCACACCACTGCACACATATATTGCAACAGTGACTGAAGTCATAATAGTGAATCTTATGCATTGCAGTGACAAAGGAGTTATACTGAAGAGCGGTACAGGTTAAAACACACCTTCCTCATGTATAATTTACTAGTTAATTGAGGATTTCATTACACAATTTAGCACAATTATTAAAATATAAACATATTACTATAAAATCCTCAGACATGTCTTTGTTAGTGCACATGCTATTCTGATTTGAAATAATAATTACACAAGACACAGAATTTAGAAAGTGGCCATATTTTTGTAAATATATGTATATAAGTATGCATGCACATGTATATTTATCATTGACTCCCTGCTCTGACGTCTTCAATGTTAAGTTTCCTTAACTGTATTTCCCACTAATTGTAATGACTGTCAGATAACAGTTTATATTCCTACTGTTTAAGCACAAGTAGCATGTTTCTTTTCCCCCTACCATTATACAACTATGTTTTTTTTAGTATATTTAAGTAAAAGGGCTGGGGGTGCAAGTGTGAAGTCTTTCCCTTAATGTTTACGGGGGAGTAAGTCCCTCCCCAGTAAAAAAATAATTCTGGATGTGTTTTGCTTGTGTGATCCCATGGCTTATTTCTCAGTCCTTTTAGAGCAATGAGATTAGATTCAACAAGGTGTGAGTTGATGTATAGCAATACAGCCTACGAGGCATTATCGTGATGTTTCTTTTTCAAAGAAACATTCATATGCAGTGCTCAGTATTTGATAACTGTCACAACATTAATATTTCAAACCCTATATATTCATGTTACATATTGCACTTGAATGCAGTTTGATTCTGATGCTCATTGTATTTCAAGCCAGTAATAAATAACTCTCCTCTGACTTTAAATTAGTGCTCAGGCTATCATAACAAGTGCTCACATTGCCTCTTTTATAGTTAAATGCTTTTTGTTTTGATGAATATGAATGCTAAATGAACACATACACGCCAGTCATAACTCACCTCCCATTTTACCATGTGGAGTTTTGGAGACTTTGTTTCCCAACTTTTTCTAGCACACCTCCAAATCTGCATGTAACAATTCACAGCTCCCTAGCCATACCTTATTTTCTCATCCCTGTGTAATCTCCTCTGATATGTCTGTATAAAGGGAAACTCTTGTCTTTTATCTACAATACCACATTACTTTATTACATGAACATTGTTATGCTTAGTGCCATCCACTAACACTCAGTCTTCACTGAAGTGTAAACAAACAATGCTCTGTAGACAAAGTTTGAGTCACATGCTGCTTGCATACTGAGGAGGATAAAGAAACCAACAAACCAAGACAAAGTTTTTAAGTCATTTCTGAAAATGTTGTTTTGCTTTGTATTACCGCACCACATTATGAATTAAATGTATAATTTACATTATGAATTAAATGTATAATTTAGAAATGATTAAAACAGACACACTAGCTACAATAGCTCAGTCTCAGGACTTTTTAAGGAAGGTAAATATATCCTATCTTCTTCTCCTTATCAAATATTCTTTTTTTTGCAGGTTTTGCTGTCTTTTTAAAAAAATCATTTTGAGACGTGTTACTCTTATTTATAACTAATCTGTCTGAATCTAGATAGTGCCAAAAAGTAAACAACAAAGTGGACTCTATAGACTATAGTCTGCAGTAAGCACAATAATAAAATGGTTTAAATATGTTTTCATTTCCATTCCATTCCATCAATGCCCTTGAGCCCTGCACTTGCTCGTAAAAGTAATCTCATAGGTAAACACTAATAAACTTAAGCGCTACATCCTCTTATACTCCTTTTGAGTACTTGCTCCCTATTGGTTCTTTCTGATCAGTCAATAAGTAGTTCCCTATATTATTCAGCAATGTCCAAAGGTCAGTTTTGGGTTTACTCTCCAGTCCAGCTGGTGAATCTGGGAATCTTGAGGCAATGTTACAACTGCCTTATGTATACAGACCACCCTCTCCTCCTCCCAACAAGCTCAAATATATGTGAGAGATGCAACTATATAGCCAAACTGGAGGCTAAGCTCTCTCAACTCAGTACTGGCACAGCCTGTCAGGAGGAGAAGGTAACCACACGCACCACAAATCCATTCTCACATAGACCTATCGCATCAGCAAACCAAACACATAAACACACAAAAACATACTCGGAGGCTCTAAATAAAAATCTGCCTAAGCAACAGAGACCTCCAAAGCAGACATCCAAGCAACCCCTACCATGAAACAATACCCACGTAGCACATAGCTCACAAAGTCAGTGTGCCACACAGTCACAGCCCTTAAGGCTAAACAACACACCTAATACACTTGTAATAGGTGACTCTATAGTCAGACACACTGACGTCCCACTCACCAGGCTGAACAAGGAGGAGGTCACTGTAAACTGCCTGTCGGGTGCCAGGATCCACCATATAACACAAGCACTCTGGTCACTCCAAAGCAAGTACAAATATGACTCTGTCATTGTCCATGCTGGTGTGAATGACCTGAGACGTACCTCCCTGGACTACATGAAAAGAGACATAGAGGAGCTCTTTGATCATGTAGCCCAGGCCGGTATGACCCTGACCTTGAGTAGCATCTTACCCTCACCAAGAATGATGCCACAGTATAAAGACAAAATGATCAATTTTAACAACTGGCTAAAGTATTGGTGTCATTCAAAGGGGATACAGTGTCTGTCAGCCTGGGATGACATGATCGACAAGCCATGTTGCTTCACTAGGGACGGCTTGCACCTGTCATCCCTGGGTATTCGAATACTGGCAAAGGCTCTTGCCTCCCCCATAGTGCCTTTTTTAGGCAAGACTCAAAAGACAAACCCACCTCTATAGACAACACAAAGAAAAAAAAAAACTAAGGGTAATGCTGCTCAACGCCAGAAGTCTAAACCTCAAGATGCATGCACTCGAGACTCTCCTCAGTATGGAGAATATTGATATCTATGCAGTAACAGAAACCTGGTTCAAGGCTCCCAAGAGCACCCCAGCACTAACAGGTTATACTTCATACCATGCTTTTCAGCCCCAAAACTCGGACCGAACCACAAAAGGAGGGGGAGTATCCATATTTATCAAAGATACCCACATCTCCAGGTTAGTGGCACTGCACGAAGCATCGGAGACCATCCATGTGCAACTAACAGTGGGCAAAACTGCCTTTCAGTTTGTAGCCTGCTACAGACCACCCTCCCAAACAGAGAAACCTCACTCAGCTTTCCTGAGAACACTGGAGAATATGAAGGTCTCTCCAAATACCATTATATTGGGTGACTTCAACTACCCAAACATTGATTGGGAAAACTGCTCAAGCCTAAACACCCTCGGCCAACAGTTCCTAGAAGTTATAAACTCAAATGCTATGGAACAACTGGTCACCACTCCCACAAGAGGGGAAAACATACTAGATCTGGTCATAACCAACATGGGGTCTCTATGTTCCACACCAGAGGTATACATTTGTTGACCCCCTCATTGGTAAGATCAGACCATAAACTAATCTCACTGGACATCCATATTCCATCCCCGCCCCCAGCCAAGGAAACCACGGTGAAGAACTTCTCAAAAGCAAACTTCACACTTCTCAAAACCTAGGTGGAATCCTTCAAAGCCCCCGGGCCAGTGGAAAATACTGCCCAATATGCAGAATCCTTTACAAAAGCATTCTATGGATACCTACAGGAATGCATGGAGCATGCTATCCCAAATAAAACCAAGACTCACTCCTCCAAAGGCAGGAGACCTGTCTGGTGGACCCCGGCCATAAATAAGCTATACAACAGAAGGAGAAAGCTACTACATGATAGAGCAAAATCCCAGAAAGGGAAGGCATCTCTGATCAGTACTAGCAAGAAACTACGATCCCTCATAAAATCATCTAAGGCCAGCTTCGAAAGAAAAATTGCACAAGACACTAAAGATAATCACAAGGCCTTCTTTAGTTATGTCAGAAACCTGGGTGGCAACTCCAAGATATGCTCTGAGTTAGTGCAAAATGACAAAAAATACACTGAACCCACAGACATTGCCAGCATCCTGGCAGAAAGGTTCAGTGCAAACTCCCCCCCCTTCCCCCCCAAAAGAGAAAATGTTTATCCTGACTGAGTGTAGCCTTCCTGAGATCACAGATGCACAGATGAGAGCTGCCCTCTTCAAAGAAAAAAACACAGCATCAATGGGACCAGACAGTGTCCCGGGTTGCGTCTTACACGATCTCCAAGAAGAACTAAACCATCATATAAAGTCACTGTTCAATCTCAGCCTTACTACAGGATATGAACCCATGGAATGGCGTACAGCAACAGTGGTCCCACTCCACAAAGGTGGTGCCACAACAGACCCCAGAAACTATCACCCTATAAGCCTGACTAGCCTGGTCTGCAAAGCTATGGAGCATATCATCATGGAAATCATAAACAAAGACATTGGGAACCTCCAGACACTGGATCCTACCCAATTCGGCTTTGTTAAGGGCAGATCTTGCCTCTTGAACCTGGTTGACTTCTTTGAAACAGTTACCAAAGCCATAGATGAAGGAAAGGTAGTCCACACAGCCTACCTGGACCTTGCAAAAGCCTTCGACACAATGCCCCACACGGGCATCATAAATAAGCTCACCAGCTTAAATATCAACCCCTATGTCACAAGATGGGTTGCAAACTGGCTCAGGGATAGAACCCACATGGTCAGAATAGCAGGTGCCATGTCAGACTCTAAACCAGTTACAAGTGGCATTGCACAAGGCTCAGTCCTGGGACCTCTCTTGTTCGGTATATATTTCTCTGAGGTACAGGCTAACTCAGGTGGACTATGGCTGACCAAGTTCGCAGATGCCTGCAAACTGGGTGCCATAATCGACTCTCCGGCTGACACAAGCATCCTCCAAAAGGGTCCCACAGAGACGGATAACTGGTGCCAGAGCCATAGCCTAAAGCTAAATGCCAAAAAGTGCATAGTCATCCCCTTTGGGAAAAACAAAGTGCCCGCAAATTACCACATAGGTGGTAATCCATTAAGTATGGAAGAAGTAATTAGGGACTTGGGGACCCAAGTAGATAGCAATCTCTCCTTTGACAATCACATTGCCAAAGTGGTTAGAAAGACCTTCTATATAGCCCACCTTATCATGAAAGGGTTCACATCTAGATCAAGAGAGGTCATTGTGCCCCTCTAGTCATCACTTATCAGGCCCATAATTGAATACAATGCCCCATTTGGGATGTACCTTACCTGGCACCTGCAGCAACTGGAAAGACCCCAAAAGTACCTCACCAAGAGGATCAAGGGGCTCAAACAGATGCCCTATGCAGTTCGGCTAAAGAAACTCCAGCTCTACTCAGTTGCTACCGCCTACTCAGAGGCGATCTGTGTCTGATGTATAAAGCCATGTCCAACCCAGAATTAATGGACATGCTTCACCTCAGGAAATCCAAATCCCTTAGAGCTACATGCTCCAGGGACTTGAACCTCAGTACAGAAATAAATAGGACATGCTGAAGGGACAGATTCATATCCCAGAGGCTCCCCTCACTCTGGAACAAAATCCCAATCCATGTTAGGCAGAGCCCCTCACTGACCCTCTTCAAGAGAAATCTTGATGAGTGGATGGGAGATCGTAAGTTTACCCCTGGGATCTCTTCTGTGTCCTTGCGTGACAGAGGTGCAGTAAACTAACCTTAAAAGAGCTACCTTCTGTGACCTAGTATACAGAGGCACAGTCAATTGATCAAAAAGGGTGGCGAAAGCCAAACACACTCTGGCTAGGCTTATAAATGCCCTAGGGCAGATAGCCTAGTATCATCCTATGAACTTATTTCTCTTATTTTATTAATGTATCTTTTTTCTGTATATTAATGCATATTGTATTTGGAGCTTTTCTCCCCAGGACTCCACTGAAAACGGGCTATAACCAGACGGACTATCCCGGTAAACAAATGTAAATAAATAAATAAATCTCATGTTCATTCTGTTTCTTAGTTTATATATGGGGTCTGTCTCAGAACACTGAAGTATTAAAACTTCGAATGTTCTGATATCGAACACTATTCAGCGAACGCTAAGAATAGCGAAGCTGCAGAACAGCGCATTATTTCCTCGGGAAAGAATTCGGTTGGCCGTTTCTGTGGCTTCGCTATTCTTAGCTCTGTGGTGGAAAGTTATGGGTTGGGTTCAGGTAAGTGTACGATTGTTTGTACATTAGAGTTAGGGGTGGTTTAAGTGAGTTACAGTGCGGGTTAGGTGAGTGTGCGATAGTGACGGACCTTAGGGTTAGGGTTTGGGTTAAGGTAAGTGGGTATATAGTAGTGTATGTTTAGTTTAGTGTAGCGTTAGATGTAGGAATTTAAGTGTATGTGTGTTGTTGCAGTTTGTTTGATGTGCTTGTGTTGTGTGTATGTGTTTCGGAGCAGAACATTTTTTCCATGGGAAAAAATTTGCTGTTCTGAATGTTCGATATTTTCATGTTTAGATGTTTTGGGGTCAATGAATTAGAGTTCGCTATTTTCATCTTTCGATAACATGATATAAACACTATATATGCACAGTATTAGAGCTGGGAAGCAGAGAAGCTGAGAGGGTAATACCTCATTATGTGCACTGTTCTGCATTAATGCAACTTGCAGCATCTTGAAGGTGCACAGCATGCATGGGCGCCCAAACCGAACAAGGAGAGTCATAGCTGCACTAACTAAAATAATTTTGCAGTACAAGTGGTGACTTAAGTACATATTGGGTTTGCACACACATACACCCACACATAAATAAACATGCTTGCCATGAGACACTGCAATCTGCAATGATTTGCCAGAAAATTATAATTTTTCTTTCACATTTTGGCAAAAAAAAAACAAAAATATGAGGCAAAGTTATGGATATTATGTAAAATCAGGACCACATGCTGTGTATAGTCAAAGAAGAGTACTAAAGTTATGAGATAATATTCGCTTTTGTGTACTTCAGGTTTGATTTCTTAGCCTCCATTTTGCCTACACTGAGTAGTTATCCAGAAAAAAATCAAACTATGAGCATCTTTGCATCATGCTTTCAGCCTCCAAATGTTTAGGTTTGGCATACAAAAATGCCCCTGAAAACAAAATAATTTTGTCTTTGTAAAGTATTTTGGCATCTAGTAGACAGAGGGATAAGAAGTTATGGTAAGTCATTTTCTTGGAAGGAAAAAGGACCCAGCGTTGTGCTGTGCTACCAGAAGACTCATTGCCAACTGGCCTGACATTCTGCAAAACAAAAGTTGACTACACAATATATTAAAGCTGTGAACCCTTATGAGAATCAGTTTATTACCTTCTGGCTTCCCGTACTTCAGGGCTCCAGGTAATGATTCCTTCAACCTCCATTTGCCTACTGTGTGAATCTAAGTAGTTAACACCCCCCATCCAAAAAAGTCAGTTTTATAAAACATTTTTTTTTGCCTTTAACCTTATTTTTTTATAGCTGTTGCCCAAATCACTAACTCAGCTACTATAATACCATGCATACAACTCAACTGCCAGAATTTTACAGAACTTCCAGATTTTTGCCTCATATTTTTATCTGTTTCTCATAAAATGTTTGGTTTTCTGATAAATCACTGAGGATTGCAGCCACTAAATCATGACTGACATTTGATTTTCAGAGAATGCACACCAAAGCAAAACCTGTTATTTTAGCAACTTTCTAAGCTTCTAGGAACAATACTTAAAATATGTCTCTGATTTTGGGCTTTTGCCCAGAATACTTATCTTAAGACATTGAGTGGTATGCTGCTAAATGTACTGAATACAGAAAAATACTCTGGAACCCTTCATTTGCATACTTTTTTTTTTGTTCCCATTATCTTTAAAGCCAAAGTAGAAATACTTTGGATCAGTCAACTTTACAGCTTTTTGAACTTAATGTAGAAGAGTCAGCGATCCCCTAACTGACTGAATGCTAAAAGGTGGTGAAGCCATTGCATACGTTAAGGCACGGCTCTAATAATGTCATCACTCTGCCAACGCTGGTGCAATGGCTAATGAACTGAACTCTGGGAATCAAAATTTAAAGGGACCACTTAAACATTTATGGCACCCTGATGTTTTAGCTTAAAAGACAGAATTTTCTGACAAATATGTGAAAGTTGAGACTTTTAAGCTACACAAAGTGATGCATCACTATTACCAGTGACACTAGTGATAGTAGGAGCAGGGTGCTCTTGAATAAAACAGAGATGAGGCTATGGTGCTGCTGTTCCTTCTTAATCTGTTTCACTTCATGTTGCCAAATGAGCGTAAACTTATTGCCCAGCCTTGCTTCCCCTCATCTTTGAGCCAATGCACTCTATTCATTTATTTGCTTTACTGTCTGGTAACAAGCTGAAAAACTGGATATTAGGCAGTTTGGTGCTTGCTAATTTTTTTTTTCAATATGCTAAATACTATGGCAAGTTACAACTCAGAGTATTCAATACCAATTTGGAATGACATTGATTTTAGCAAACAAAACCAGTTACATTCACGTGGCATAGCTTTAAACCTTCCATCCTCAAAATGCTCCATATTGTGAATAAATCCCAGTAATGTATTTTTTGTTTCTTTTCGTAAAGGTTTTAAATAAATGAGAGACAAATGGAAAGGTAAAGTCTCTGTTAAAATATTATGCGCTTAACTGTTATATTATTTGGGCAATAACCTGTCTTATGTTAAAAGTGGAAGCAAATAGGATGAAGCTAAAAAAAAAAAAAAAAAAAAAAAAAAAAAAAATCAGATAAAGAGAGAACTACTCTCGGGAATTTAGAATACTGTTTGCTGGTACTGTCCAAGTCACTAACAAATTACAGGTGAGATATGATTACACACCACTCAATAAAACAGTGCATTTAACTCATTTGAAAAGAATCTGTGCATAGAAGTCTAAACCTCAAAATGCACTCTCTCGAGGCACTCCTTAAAATGCAGAATATCGATATCTGTGCAGTAACTGAGACCTGGTTCAAGGCTCCAGAGAGCACCCCTGCAATACCAGGCTACAACTCTTACCACACTTTTCGGCCACCAAACTAGGATCGAAACATTAAGGGTGGAGGAGTGTCCATATTTACCAAGGATATTCACACCACCAAGTTAGTTGCCCAACACAATGCGTCTGAAATTCTCCAGGTGCAACTAACACTAGGTAAGACTGCAATCCAAATTGTAGCTTGCTACAGATCCCCCACCATGCCCCACGATTCTCACTACACCTTTCTAAACATACCAGAAAATATTAATATACAACTACACACCCTATTACTGGGTGATTTCAACTACCCTGTCATTAACTGGGAAAACTACTCATGTACCAACACCTTTGCCCAGCAGTTCTTGGAATTCATAAATTCCAATGCTCTGGATCAGTTAATCCATAGTCCCACCTAGGGCTCCAATACCCTAGACCTGGTCATTACCAACATGGGAAATCGATGCTCCACACCTATGGTCACCCCCTCATTGGTCAGGTCAGACCATAAACTAATCACCCTTAACATCCACATCCCACCCCCCCCAGTAAGGAAACCTCCATAAAAAACTTCTCCTAAACCAGCGTCATGCTACTCAAGTCAGAAGTTACAAACTTCATGACACCCATGCAGATGGGAACTGAAAGTTCGACTGCTGAGTTCTACATGAAGGCACTGTACGAGCACATCCACTCAGGCCTGAATTGTGCCATCCCAAATAGAAACAAGATGCTCTCCTCCAAAAAAAGGAAGCCAGTCTGGTGGTCCCCTGCCATAAACAAACTTTACAACAAAAGGAAAAAACTGTTGCAGAAAAGAGAAAAATCCCAGGATGCAAAAAACTCCTTTACCAGCCTCAGTAACAAGCTGAGCTCCCTCATAAAATCCTCCAAAGGTAGTTACAAAAATAAAATTGCCAAAGATTCCAAAGACAACCACAAGGCATTCTATAACTATGTCAAGAATCTAAATGGCAATGCTCAGATCTACTCTGAGCTGCAACAGAATGGCATTAAATATACTGATCCCAAGGATATTGCCAATATCCTGGCAGATCGATTCAGTGCCAACTTCACCCCCCTCTCACCCCCTAAATGGCCCATCTCAATACCAGAAGATTGCCAAATTCTGGTAATAATGGCCACACAGGTAAAAAATGCACTCTCCAAAGCTAAGAATACAACATCCATGGGACCAGATGACATCCCGGGCTGTGTACTACATGAACTACAAAATGAACTGGCGCCTCACCTAAGTGTCATGTTTAATCATACCCTCACCTCAGGCTTCATGCCCACTGAGTGGCGCACAGCTGCAGTTATCCCACTCCACAAGGGGGGATCCAACTTGGATCCCAGGGACTACCGCCCCATCAGTCTGATGGGCCTGATCTGCAAGGCCATGGAACGTATTATCATGGAACTTATAAACAAAGACATTGGCAACCTTGAAACACTGGACCCCTCCCAGTTTGGGATCGTGAAGGGTCGATCTTGTCTCCGAACCTGATTGACTTCTTCAAATCAGTCTCCAGAGCCGTAAATGAGGGTAAGGCAGCCCACACAACCTATCTGGACCTCACCAAGGCCTTTGACACCATCCCCCACTCTGGAATCATAGATAAACTTACTAAGCTGGGCATTCATCTCTACATCACTCGATGGGTTGCCAACTGGCTTACTGACAGAACCCACACTGTAAAAGTAGCTGACTCCACATCCAGCTCCAGACAAGTGACAAGTGGAGTACCTCAGGGTTCAGTCCTGGGACCTCTCTTGTTTGGCATCTACTTCTCTGAAGTACAGGCCAACACTAAGGGACTCTGGCTAACAAAGTTCACAGATGACTGCAAACTGGGAGCCATTATTGAATCCCCAAATGATGTGGATACTTTACACAAGAGCCTTACAGACACAGATGCTTGGTGCTAGAGCCATGGGCCCCACTACTATTGCCCCACCTTTGTTTGCAGGAAGAATGGTGATATCAGTACCCTCACTAAGATCAAAATGGGCCTGTTTCTTGATTCTATTCAAATTGTGTCTGAGGGTATGCCAAGATCCTAATCGGTGATGTAAATCCTTGATGACAGCATGTTGAAATATGGCAACATGTTTATCCATAGGAGGACTGAAATTAGATTTGAGAAATCTGAATTCAGTAGATATTTGAGTCTGTTCCTGTTGGTCAAAAAATAGTTTAAGATTAATTTTTCTACAAAAGGACAATATGTCTGAAACAAAAATACTCTCATCTACAAAAAAACCCAGGATGAAACCCAGACCTTTATTTAACAAAGTTTCCTCAGTGGATGTTAAAACGTGGCTAGATATGTTGTGCACATTGGAACAATCAGAATTTATTTGACAATGGATTGTAAGAGTTCCTCTATAGTTCTGACTTCGGTGTTTCTGCCCCCCCCCCCGTGTCTCCTGTTCCTAAAGGGTGCCCTGAACTATGGCCTCTCTTGGAAACAGGGGAATCACTGAGGTTGGTGGACTCAGTATCTGTGGTGGAGGATTCCTCTCCCGAGCTTGTACTCAGAGATTTTCCCTTTTTTAAAATAGATCTGGGCCTCTTCTTTCGTGTGTGGGTCAGATTTAAGGTACCCTCCGCAAACCTGACACTTTTCTGTGATTCAAACGGTTTCCTCCTCTCATAATCATCCATGTCCCTAGAAAATTTGTGTAGTTTTTTATCTTTTAAACCATTTTCAAAGATGGTCAATTCCCTAGACAGTCTGCTCAAAAGCTCCTTAAAGTTGGATGAATCCTCATATTTCTTTAATTCTTCACAAACCCGTTGTACATCACAGATATTGACCTGTATAGTTCTGTCATAATAAGAGGATAATATATTAATGAACGAAATTGAAGCATTTTGTTGAGCCAAATTCCAATCCCTTAGTAGTATCTCATCTGGTTTGCTGACTAATGGTTGTAATTTTGTTCTTAGACCTCTGGGGGTAATGTTTTGATGTTGATAGGCCTTAAAAAGCCTAGAATGCCAAATGTTAGTTCATAATATCTTGACCTTTTTGCCAAGTTGTGTAAACAGCAAACTGCAACTGTCAACTGGATCTAATTTTCCATCCACAGTGGATCCATTCCTGGGTTTGATTCCAAATATTTGGATATCGTCTTTGTCAGCACATAATCCCTGAAGTAATTGGTTGAGATCCATGACTATAGGTTGCCAATGTGCTGCGGTCAAATGTGATGTAAAAATGCCAGATTCAAAATAATGAAAAATATCCAATCTGATGCTTGTTGAGCCAGACTGTCAGGAAAACAGAGGACACAGATAACTGATAACAAACACCTGAAACTAGAAATGGGGGCCCGATAAGAGTCACAAAAAAGTGTCAGGAACGCATAGGTGGGGCACCTCTCTATTCTAAACAATGGGGCTTACCCCTTGGTCAATAACAAATGGCTATTTGAAATACATTTGGATAACCAGACTATACAATGTTATGAGCAACTGCGTATATTGTTTTGTATTAAAGTAAAAACTAGCATTAGTGCTGGTAGTCTACCAACTATAATGCTCATAAACTGTTAGGGTCATTTGGTATCAATAACTTATTGATACTGTGCCCAAATGTAAATTCCCACTGGAAAAATCACAAATCCTGCCAATAGTATACCTAAACAATAGGAGCTGTTGTTAAACATTCAAACACTAGAAACAGTAATAAGTCTGAGCCAAGGCTCCTCAGGAAATATTGATAATTGAAATTGGTAACAGTAAAACGTGTTTCAACAGTACATCATATAAAAAACTAAGACTCTTGAGGTTGTTGACAATTGTCCATAACAATGGTGTATATATTGCTAAGAAGTCCAGGAACAGCTCGAGATGATCCCCAATAATCGGTTCAAAAAAAAGGCACACTACAGTCAGCACACAAATCCTGACACCTCTCCTAAAAATTCAAAAAAGACAGAGTCTACGGAATAAACGCTGAAACAAATAGTCCAGTAAAACCAAACACTAGAAATATGCTAGATGGTTATACACATTTAAACTCACACCAGTAATGATACAAAAACATATGTGCTCATAGTTATATGATAGAAATATATCAAAATAATAAAATAGTACTGAAAGAGTCAGCTTCCTAATCAAAGTAAGGAAGCAGACCCACAATAAGTGCTGGGCCGATGAAAAATGCCCAAGTATGCTGAATATTTGAAGTAAATTCCAAATTGTAGCCAAACGTCCATCCAAGACAGCACGATCAATATAGTATGTCCAAAAATTCCAAAGCGATAACAACATATCAACCTCCAGTTCATGCCAGATCGATGTAACAGGCCCAAATCCATGAAATATCCAAAGAAACGAATAATGCCAACAATGCATCAAAAAACAGCCCAATCAATGCACTATAACCCTGAAAGTAGATAAATCCAAAAGCAATCACTTTACTGATGAAATGTCAACCAGTAAACCAAAAGGAAACACACTCTAGATAAGATGGTGCCAAAAAATATGATAATCCAACAGGATGATATACTTCACTGTAGAACACACCGCAGAGTACAAAAAGAGGGAGAGAAATCCTCCCCTGTCGATTTCCAATGCAACCAAGTTGGCTGTTGCTTCGAGCCTTCCAACACCAACAGCCAGCAAATTGAATCATTCAGAAGAACCAGGCTAGCAAGTATGGTAGTTGCTCTGACCAAATAACCTTAGGATACTGAACAAAAGAGACCAGCACACGGAAGGCAAGAGCAAAAAGTTTGTAATATTAGATTAATAATGGAGGGGTAAAGAGGGATGATGATATCTGTCACTTAGGGGGATATACCCTTTGTAATATTAGATTAATAATGGAGGGTAAAGAGGGATGATGATATCTGTCACTTAGGGGGATATACCCTTTGTAATATTAGATTAATAATGGAGGGGTAAAGAGGGATGATGATATCTGTCACTTAGGGGGATATACCCTTTGTAATATTAGATTAATAATGGAGGGATGATGATATCTGTCACTTAGGGGATATACCCTTTGTAATATTAGATTAATAATGGAGGGGTAAAGAGGGATGATGATATCTGTCACTTAGGGGATATATCCTTTGTAATATTAGATTAATAATGGAGGGGTAAAGAGGGATGATGTATACTCTTTGTAATATTAGATTAATGGAGGGGTAAAGAGGGATGATGGTATCTGTCACTTAGGGGGATATACCCCTTGTATTATTAGATTAATAATGGAGGGGTAAAGAGGGATGATGATATTTGTCACTTAGGAGGATATACCCCTTGTATTATTAGATTAATAATGGAGGGGTAAAGAGGGATGATGATATATGTCACTTAGGGGGATATACCCTTTGTAATATTAGATTAATAATGGAGGGTTAAAGAGGGATGATGATATCTGTGACTTAGGGGGATATACCCTTTGTAATATTAGATTAATAATGGAGGGGTAAAGAGGGATGATGATATCTGTCACTTAGGGGGCTATATCCTTTGTAATGTTAGATTAATAATGTAGGGGTAAAGAGGGATGATGATATCTGCCTTTTAGGGGGCTATATCCTTTGTAATATTAGATTAGTAATGGAGGGATAAAGAGAGATGGTGATATCAGTCAGTTAGGGGGATATATCCTTGGTAATATTAGATTAGTAATGGAGGAGTAAAGAGGGATGATGATATCTTTCACTTAGGGGATATACCCTTTGTAATATTAGATTAATAAATGGAGGGGTAATGAAGGATGAAGATATCTATCACTTAGGGGGATATACCCTTTGTAATATTAGATTAATAATGGAGGGGTAAAGGGGATGATGATATCTGTCACTTAGGGGGATATACTCACTTTTGGGTGATATATCCTTTGTAATATTAGATTAATAATGGAGGGATGAAGATATCTGATTCTTAGGGGGATATACCCTTTGTAATATTAGATTAATAATGGAGAGGTAAAGAGGGATGATGATATCTGTCACTAAGGGGGATATATCCTTTGTAATATTAGATTAATAATGGAGTGGTAAAGAGGGATGATATCTGTCACTTAGGGGGATATACCTTTTGTAATATTAGATTAATAATGGAGGGGTAAAGAGGGATGATGATATCTGTCACTTAGGGGATATACCCTTTGTAATATTAGATTAATAATGGAGGGGTAAAGAGGGATGATGATATCTGCCACTTAGGGGGATATATCCTTTGTAATATTAGATTAATAATGGAAGGGTAAATAGGGATGATGATATCTGTCACTTAGGGGGATATATCCTTTGTAATATTAGATTAATAATGGAGGGTAAAGAGGGATGATGATATCTGTCACTTAGGGGATATATCCTTTGTAATATTAGAATAATAATGGAGGGGTAAAGAGGGATGATGATATCTTTCACTTTTGGGTGATATATCCTTTGTAATATTAGATTAATAATGGAGGGATGAAGATATCTGATTCTTAGGGGATAAACCCTTTGTAATATTAGATTAATAATGGAGGGTTAAAGAGGGATGATGATATCTGTCACTTATGGGATATACCCTTTGTAATATTAGATT